>NC_140235.1:565658-665658 GCF_949987555.1 Borostomias antarcticus | reverse complement strand
AGGGTTAGTGAACTGTTCTAATCAGTGTGATACGACTACTACCACAGCGCCCTCTGCTGGATGTGTTCATATGTTCCTTCCCGTCTGATCAGCAATTCCGATTCTATAAGAAATTATATTTTGATTCTTTTGCTTTTTTCCAGATGACACTCCCTCTGCCTTTGGTTATCTGGAGGATGGTGAGTTGAGACTTTTCTGCAAAGTGTTAAAGGAGTAGTAAAGGGAAAATGCATGTTTAGCCCTGTTTTAAGGTTACTTATGATCATATACAATGGTTCAGATCAAAATCTTGACAAAGCTAGCATTTTCGAGAAAGTTGATAATTGCTCTACCACCGTTTTGGTCATGCAATGGATGTGGGTGGGCACCTTGAAAAATCATTCAAAAAACATGTTAAACCCTCAGCTTTTTCATGACATGTTGCTTCTGTGTCCATTTCCAGTGAAGGGGGTGCCACGTTCAAGAAGTGCTGCTGAAGTTGAGTCCAGAGGTCAGTCGGTGCCAGTGCCAACACGGTCCTCCTCCCTCAAACCTGCCACAAGGTTGGTCCATCTCTCAATCAATCAAATCAATCAAGCTTTATTTGTATAGTGCATTTCATACACAGAGGCAGCACAATGCGCTTTACTCTCTCCTCTCTCAGGACATAGATCTCAGGAGATCTCTCCTCTCTCAGGATATCTCTACTCTCTCAGGATATCTCTACTCTCTCAGGATATCTCTACTCTCTCAGGATATCTCTCCTCTTTCAGGATATCTCTACTCTCTCAGGATATCTTTTCTCTCTCAGGATATCTCTACTCTCTCAGGACAGGATATCTCTACTCTCAGGATATCTCTACTCTCTCAGGATATCTCTACTCTCTCAGGATATCTCTACTCTCTCAGGATATCTCTCCTCTCTCAGGATATCTCTCCTCTCTCAGGATATCTCTACTCTCTCAGGACAGGATATCTCTTCTCTCTCAGGATATCTCTCCTCTCTCAGGATATCTCTACTCTCTCAGGATATCTCTCTTTCTCAGGATATCTCTACTCTCTCAGGATATCTCTCCTCTCTCAGGATATCTCTACTCTCTCAGGATATCTCTACTCTCTCAGGATATCTCTACTCTCTCAGGATATCTCTCCTCTCTCAGGATATCTCTACTCTCTCAGGATATCTACTCTCTCAGGATATCTCTCCTCTCTCAGGATATCTCTACTCTCTCAGGATATCTCTACTCTCTCAGGATATCTCTCCTCTCTCAGGATATCTCTACTCTCTCAGGATATCTCTCCTCTCTCAGGATATCTCTCCTCTCTCAGGATATCTCTACTCTCTCAGGATATCTCTACTCTCTCAGGATATCTCTACTCTCTCAGGACAGGATATCTCTACTCTCAGGATATCTCTACTCTCTCAGGATATCTCTACTCTCTCAGGATATCTCTACTCTCTCAGGATATCTCTCCTCTCTCAGGATATCTCTCCTCTCTCAGGATATCTCTACTCTCTCAGGACAGGATATCTCTTCTCTCTCAGGATATCTCTCCTCTCTCAGGATATCTCTACTCTCTCAGGATATCTCTCTTTCTCAGGATATCTCTACTCTCTCAGGATATCTCTACTCTCTCAGGATATCTCTACTCTCTCAGGATATCTCTCCTCTCTCAGGATATCTCTCCTCTCTCAGGATATCTCTACTCTCTCAGGACAGGATATCTCTTCTCTCTCAGGATATCTCTCCTCTCTCAGGATATCTCTACTCTCTCAGGATATCTCTCCTCTCTCAGGATATCTCTCCTCTCTCAGGATATCTCTACTCTCTCAGGACAGGATATCTCTTCTCTCTCAGGATATCTCTCCTCTCTCAGGATATCTCTACTCTCTCAGGATATCTCTACTCTCTCAGGATATCTCTCCTCTCTCAGGATATCTCTCCTCTCTCAGGATATCTCTACTCTCTCAGGATATCTCTACTCTCTCAGGATATCTCTCCTCTCTCAGGATATCTCTACTCTCTCAGGACAGGATATCTCTCCTCTCTCAGGATATCTCTACTCTCTCAGGATATCTCTACTCTCTCAGGATATCTCTCTCTCTCAGGATATCTCTACTCTCTCAGGATATCTCTACTCTCTCAGGATATCTCTACTCTCTCAGGATATCTCTCTCTCTCAGGATATCTCTACTCTCTCAGGATATCTCTACTCTCTCAGGACAGGATATCTCTACTCTCTCAGGACAGGATATCTCTACTCTCTCAGGACAGGATATCTCTACTCTCTCAGGATATCTCTACTCTCTCAGGATATCTCTCCTCTCTCAGGATATCTCTACTCTCTCAGGATATCTCTACTCTCTCAGGATATCTCTACTCTCTCAGGACAGGATATCTCTACTCTCTCAGGATATCTCTATTCTCTCAGGACAGGATATCTCTTCTCTCTCAGGATATCTCTACTCTCTCAGGACATAGAGCTCTGGCTTTGGTCAACTGGTTTACAGGATTTGGTAACTTGACACGTGACTATACATTGGATTCTGTGCTACATCACAGTGAAAGAGAGAGAAAGAGAGGGGTAGAGAGAGGTAGAGAGCTAGAGAGAGAGAGGGGTAGAGAGATGTAGAGAGAGAGAGCCAGAGAGAGGTAGAGAGAGAGAGAGGGGGGTAGAGAGAGCTAGAGAGAGCTAGAGAGAGAGAGGGGTAGAGAGAGGTAGAGAGGGGTAGAGAGAGAGAGCCAGAGAGAGGTAGAGACAGCTTGAGAGAGGTAGAGAGAGAGAGAGGGGGGTAGAGAGAGAGAGCTAGAGAGGTAGAGACAGCTTGAGAGAGGTAGAGAGAGAGAGAGGGGGGTAGAGAGAGCTAGAGCGAGGCAGAGAGAAAGGGGTAGAGAGGGGTAGAGAGAGCCAGAGAGAGGTAGAGAGAGAGGTAGAGAGCTAGAGAGAGAGAGAGGGGTAGAGAGAGAGAGAGGGGTAGAGAGAGAGCCAGAGGGGTAGAGAGAGAGGTAAAGAGAGAGAGAGGGGTAGAGAGAGGTACAGAAGAGAGAGCTAGAGAGAGCTAGAGAGAAAGAGAGAGAGCGGGGTAGAGAGAGCTAGGAGAGCTAGAGAGAGGTAAAGAGAGAGAGAGGGGTAGAGAGAGGTAGAGAGAGAGGTACAGAAGAGAGAGGTAGAGGTAAAGAGAGAGAGAGGGGTAGAGAGAGGTAGGAGAGCTAGAGAGAGGTAGAGAGAAAGAGAGAGAGGGGTAGAGAGAGCTAGAGAGAGGTACAGTAGAGAGAGAGATGTAGAGAGAGAGGTAGAGAGAGAGAGGTAGAGAGACGGGAATGAAAGACCACCATGGATGAGGACTTCAGACGGAACGCTAGCCCGAGCCGGTTGCCATGGCGACTGGCTGATAAGGACCGTGTCTGTCTCCCCCCTGCAGGAGTGAGTGGGAGCCCCCGGATCAGAGGGTCGACACCAGGAAGTACCGCGCCGAGCCCAAGAGCATCTTCCAGTACGAGCCAGGGAGATCGTCGGTGCTGAAGCTGGAGAGAACGGTACGCTAGTCGCTCCGCTCGCCGCCGCGCTTGTGTTTGTCTGTTCAGACGCCGCCCGCATGCCGTGAGCTAGCTGCTCCCCCTCTCGGAGGATTAGGAGGCTGCTTCACTAACTAGGACAGCTCTGAACCCACGTATGCTCTGACTGAAGCGCCATGTGTACCACATTCCTAACGGGTGTCCTGTTACGATGACAGACGACTCCTGCTGCGTCTGCTGTGGAGGCGTCTCTGGCAGGATAGCCATTGTCTCGCTGGTGTTCAGATGTGGGTGTTTTGCTGGAATCTTCCTGGTGAAGAACACAGTGCACACTCACAATAGGGACAGGTTGTCACCAGGGGATGTGCGATAGTGCCCACGAACAGTGTGGTGACGGGAGGCTATGACACCACTATGTCCTTGAGGAGTCTCTGTTGGGATTATCCCACCAAATAGGTAAATTAGTAATCCTTCTTCCTCTGGAGAATATTTAATTGAAACAACGAGTAGCGAGTAAACAAGAGAAACATCCGATGCGTTTGGGGTTCAGCAGACGGAACCGCAGCCTGTTCCGTTCCCCAAATACAGAGTAGAGAACGGAGAACCACAGAGCTACAGCACGGATCAACCACTGCTTATTGGATTACGCAATAATGTAATTACTGTTGGTCTGCAGCTCAAATATAATGAACTATTAGAGACTGTTAGCAGCTCCGCCCACATCCTGGTGCAGCACAGTAGCCAATACATTAGACAGTAATGAGCTCATACAGTAGACAGTAATGACAACAAGCTCATACAGTAGACAATAATGACAACAAGCTCATACAGTAGACAATAATGACAACAAGCTCATACAGTAGACAGTAATGACAACAAGCTCATACAGTAGACAATAATGACCACAAGGTCACATACAGTTGACAATAATGACCACAAGCCCATACAGTAGACAGTAATGACAACAAGGTCACATACAGTTGATAATAATGACCACAAGCCCATACAGTAGACAGTAATGATGACAAGCTCCTGTTTTTCGTGTGGAAGTTTGGCGCTTGTGGTCGTCATTATGGGCCAGTGTCTTGGCAGCTTCAGCTGGCTCTTGTATTTTTCTCTGGTCCGTTGAATCCGTGGTTCTAGGAATTGTCTTGGCACCGTGTGTTCGGACAAAAACACAGAAATCCAGACGGTGAGATTTTTTTGGTATGTACAAGATAAACAGTGAAATTGCGCCAGATCGACACACAGAGGAGGGAGGGAACCTTGGAAAGAGCCTTCTGGTGAACTTCAGAACGCCTTGTGTGTATTTAGAATGTCAGAACGTCTTGTGTGTATGTAGAACCTCAGAACATCTTGTGTGGATGCCATCATGAATGTGTCATAGCCTCATTATCTCTGTGTTTGTTCTGTAACGTTGCTGTTTGAACTCTCTTCTCTCTGTCTCTGTCTCTCTCCTCCTCTCCTTCTCGCCACGCCCCTGTAGACTCAGGATGTAAGTCCAGAAGATGTAGATGTAGAGAATGAACCTTGGTTTAGATTCTTTTCAGAGATGGATTTTGAGAAAGCGGTAAGTCACCCCAGTCTTTTAAAGTGGCGGTGTATTTAAACCATGCATGTGATAACATTCATGTTTAAATGCTTAAACAGTGTCTGTCTGTTAGGATTACTCCCAACCACACTTCCCTCCCTCAAACCTGGACAGAACCGCATCCAAGCTTTATTCCCCACTTACAAAGTTCTAGACGAGGAGTCTCGTTGGTGAAAAGCACTCTTCTCAGCTCTAGTTTTGATTATTAGCATACTATTAGCTCTATTTAAGTTATTTTTCCCTCTCTGTACCATTCATTCATCCATAATGTTCCTGCCATAACAGTGTGTTTTTCATAATAGAACAATCATTTTAGTTAGCATGATGGGAAATAAGTGATAGTTCTTCCTGTAGTTTGTGACTTTAGGGAACCCTGAAGAAGTAGTGTAGGCCCAGTCATTTATATATTTCTCTCAGCTTCCAAGCTCTTTATCTTGGCCACTGTTCTTCTCCATTCTTCTGAGGGCTTGATGGTACCTGAGAACAGCTGGCCGTCATGTGACCTACTGTACCTACAGCAGTGATGACTCTTATCCAGTGTGTTTAAGATGATTTATATTATTACATGTTGTCAATTTTGTAAGTCTGCAGCATACAGGCTGATGGAGAGTCAGTCTGAGGTAACTCCTCTGATAGAGAGTCAGTCTGAGGTAACTCTGATAGAGAGTCAGTCTGAGGTAACTCTGATAGAGAGTCAGTCTGAGGTAACTCCTCTGATGGAGAGTCAGTCTGAGGTAACTCTGATAGAGAGTCAGTCTGAGGTAACTCCTGATAGAGAGTCAATCTGAGGTAACTCCTCTGATAGAGAGTCAGTCTGAGGTAACTCCTCTGATAGAGAGTCAGTCTGAGGTAACTCCTCTGATAGAGAGTCAGTCTGAGGTAACTCCTCTGATAGAGAGTCAGTCTGAGGTAACTCCTCTGGTAGAGAGTCAGTCTGAGGTAACTCCTCTGATAGAGAGTCAGTCTGAAGTAACTCCTCTGATAGAGAGTCAGTCTGAGGTAACTCCTCTGATAGAGAGTCAGTCTGAAGTAACTCCTCTGATAGAGAGTCAGTCTGAGGTAACTCCTCTGATAGAGAGTCAATCTGAGGTAACTCCTCTGATAGAGAGTCAGTCTGAGGTAACTCCTCTGATAGAGAGTCAATCTGAGATAACTCCTCTGATAGAGAGTCAATCTGAGGTAACTCCTGATAGAGAGTCAGTCTGAGGTAACTCTTGATAGAGAGTCAGTCTGAGGTAACTCCTCTGATGGAGAGTCAGTCTGAAGTAACTCCTCTGATAGAGAGTCAGTCTGAGGTAACTCCTCTGATAGAGAGTCAGTCTGAGGTAACTCTGATAGAGAGTCAGTCTGAGGTAACTCCTCTGATAGAGAGTCAATCTGAGGTAACTCTGATAGAGAGTCAGTCTGAGGTAACTCTGATAGAGAGTCAGTCTGAGGTAACTCCTCTGATGGAGAGTCAGTCTGAGGTAACTCCTCTGATAGAGAGTCAGTCTGAGGTAACTCCTCTGATAGAGAGTCAGTCTGAGGTAACTCCTCTGATAGAGAGTCAGTCTGAGGTAACTCCTCTGATAGAGAGTCAGTCTGAGGTAACTCCTCTGATAGAGAGTCAGTCTGAGGTAACTCCTCTGATAGAGAGTCAGTCTGAGGTAACTCCTCTGGTAGAGAGTCAGTCTGAGGTAACTCCTCTGATAGAGAGTCAATCTGAGGTAACTCCTCTGATAGAGAGTCAATCTGAGATAACTCCTCTGATAGAGAGTCAATCTGAGGTAACTCCTCTGATAGAGAGTCAATCTGAGATAACTCCTCTGATAGAGAGTCAATCTGAGGTAACTCCTGATAGAGAGTCAGTCTGAGGTAACTCTGATAGAGAGTCAGTCTGAGGTAACTCTGATAGAGAGTCAGTCTGAGGTAACTCCTCTGATGGAGAGTCAGTCTGAGGTAACTCCTCTGATAGAGAGTCAGTCTGAGGTAACTCCTCTGATAGAGAGTCAGTCTGAGGTAACTCTGATGGAGAGTCAGTCTGAGGTAACTCCTCTGATAGAGAGTCAGTCTGAGGTAACTCCTCTGATAGAGAGTCAGTCTGAGGTAACTCCTCTGATAGAGAGTCAGTCTGAGGTAACTCCTCTGATAGAGAGTCAATCTGAGGTAACTCCTCTGATAGAGAGTCAATCTGAGGTAACTCCTCTGATAGAGAGTCAGTCTGAGGTAGGGCTGCTCGATTATGGCAAAAATTATAATCACGATTATTTTGATTGAGATTGAGATCACGATTATTAAACACGATTATTCATTGAATTTTTTTTTTTTATCAAAAGTTTTAACATTTTCTTAACAAATCAAATTATTGACTTTGATAACAATTAATTTATTAAATGTTGACAGTGGCTTTTCTTTTTAACAATGTTCTTTGGGAGACAAATAGTGAACCTTGACCTTGAAAATAAATTAATAAAAGTGCCAAAACTGATAAATAAAGAAGCTTCAAAGCACCGCCACCACGACAGAAGAAGACTACCTCGGAAAAATAATTTCACTAGGACAGAACGTGTCTAAATAAGTTATTTAATGGTAGCGCCGAGGCTTCAAAACCCAGCATTTGGTAAAATAGACCCTTTTGCTTAGGTAAGTGACGTTTCATGTTTATCTGACACTTGTAAATATGAGCGCCTCTCCTAAATAGGCCGACACCGATTTATTTTGACGGCAAAGTGAATGGACCAGCAACTGTTGTCTGGCATGAACGAGCGGAATGCACTGAGAAGGGCTGCTTTGAGGGGCAGCTACGACTGCGTAGCAAATTTTACACACCGTGTCAACTTGGTCCAAATCTGTCTCCGCGAACCCATAGTGTTTCCACACCACTGACGTGGTTTTAGCTCTCTTGTCCACCTCTCTTTCTGCTGCCATAATCTTCTTCTTGTCGTGTTTTGTTCGAGAGGAGCATGCGTGCGCCTCGATTGACAACTCGTCTCGCTTTGAAGTGTTTGTTTTGGGGCTTTGGGGGGGGCGGGGAGGGGCCAAGCACAGTATAGCTCTGCAGTGTAGGGTGCGCTTGATTTGTGCAAAATCGTTTTATGGCGATTATTTAGTTTTAATGATCGTTGACAGCCCAAATCGTAATCTAGATTAAAATCCGATTAATCGAGCAGCCCTAGTCTGAGGTAACTCCTCTGATAAAGAGTCAGTCTGAGTTAACTCCTCTGATAGAGAGTCAGTCTGAGGTAACTCCTCTGATAGAGAGTCAGTCTGAGGTAACTCCTCTGATAGAGAGTCAGTCTGAGGTAACTCCTCTGATAGAGAGTCAGTCTGAGGTAACTGATGGAGAGTCAGTCTGAGGTAACTCTGATAGAGAGTCAGTCTGTGGTAACTCTGATAGAGAGTCAGTCTGAGGTAACTCCTCTGATAGAGAGTCAGTCTGAGGTAACTCTGATAGAGAGTCAGTCTGAGGTAACTCCTCTGATAGAGAGTCAATCTGAGATAACTCCTCTGATAGAGACTCAGTCTGAGGTAACTCCTCTGATAGAGAGTCAGTCTGAGGTAACTCCTCTGATAGAGAGTCAATCTGAGGTAACTCCTCTGATAGAGAGTCAGTCTGAGGTAACTCCTCTGATAGAGAGTCAGTCTGAGGTAACTCCTCTGATAGAGAGTCAGTCTGAGGTAACTCCTCTGATAGAGAGTCAGTCTGAGGTAACTCTGATAGAGAGTCAGTCTGAGGTAACTCCTCTGATAGAGAGTCAATCTGAGGTAACTCCTGATAGAGTGTCAATCTGAGGTAACTCCTCTGATAGAGAGTTAGTCTGAGGTAACTCCTCTGATAGAGAGTCAGTCTGAGGTAACTCCTCTGATAGAGAGTCAATCTGAGGTAACTCCTGATAGAGAATCAATCTGAGGTAACTCCTCTGATAGAGAGTCAATCTGAGGTAACTCCTCTAATAGAGAGTCAATCTGAGGTAACTCCTCTGATAGTCAGTCTGAGGTAACTCTGATAGTCAGTCTGAGGTAACTCCTCTAATAGTCAGTCTGAGGTAACTCCTCTGATGGAGAGTCAGTCTGAGGTAACTCCTCTGATGGAGAGTCAGTCTGAGGTAACTCCTCTGATAGAGAGTCAGTCTGAGGTAACTCCTGATAGAGAGTCAGTCTGAGGTAACTCCTCTGATAGAGAGTCAGTCTGAGGTAACTCTTCTGATAGAGAGTCAGTCTGAGGTAACTCCTGATAGAGAGTCAGTCTGAGGTAACTCTGATAGAGAGTCAGTCTGAGGTAACTCCTGATAGAGAGTCAGTCTGAGATAACTCCTCTGATAGAGAGTCAGTCTGAGGTAACTCCTCTGATAGAGAGTCAGTCTGAGGTAACTCCTCTGATAGAGAGTCAGTCTGAGGTAACTCTTCTGATAGAGAGTCAGTCTGAGGTAACTCCTGATGGAGAGTCAGTCTGAGGTAACTCCTCTGATGGAGAGTCAATCTGAGGTAACTCCTCTGATAGAGAGTCAGTCTGAGGTAACTCCTCTAATAGAGAGTCAGTCTGAGGTAACTCCTCTGATGGAGAGTCAGTCTGAGGTAACTCCTCTGATAGAGAGTCAGTCTGAGGTAACTCCTCTGATAGAGAGTCAGTCTGAGGTAACTCCTGATAGAGAGTCAATCTGAGGTAACTCCTCTGATAGAGAGTCAGTCTGAGGTAACTCCTGATGGAGAGTCAGTGTAAGGTAACTGATAGAGAGTCAGTCTGAGGTAACTCCGCTGATAGTCAGTCTGAGGTAACTCCTCTGATGGAGAGTCAGTCTGAGGTAACTCTTGATGGAGAGTCAATCTGAGGTAACTCCTCTGATGGAGTCACTGGCTGGTGCCGGAGTTACGTGACATTCCCAGGCAGATGGATCAAGCAGTCTGTCTGGTGGATTTACAAAGTGATCCAAGTGAGGACATGCTGTCATACATGAGTCAGTTAACGTCTGATACACACAAGAGCTTGACATCTATGTGCCTGGAGACTTGGTTGGCTCCATGGCTAGCGTTGGTGGCTTTCCCTCAAACAGAGGTTCCGTCTCCGTGCCCTCTCAGTTCTGCCGGAACTAGTAAACAACCTTTAAAATAAAAACAAGATCATTAATCTCATATTTCCAAATCTACGATTTTAAAACTTAGCAAGCGCAGAACAATTTTCAGGTAGGTCTCTCCAGTCACCAGCGCCCTCTCTTGAGTCAGGAGGGTACATGTGGAGGGATGCGTCGGACTCACGCCGCTGCAGCTCCTGGTTATTTGCGGAGGCCTGGTTGTAGGAGCGCTCGCCAGCTCGGTGTTGTGCCGTCTCAGGGCGCTGGGATAGTTGCCAGATGAGGTCAGTTTGATGACTGGCTCCCTGGGAAACATCAAAGTCACTGGTAAAGCTACAGCTGGTATGTGTAGTATGTGACCTTAAGGCACGGCTAGACACAGTGGCACATCGCTGCCTGGCGGACATGGCTCCTAGCGACTGGACATGATCGTGGTCGGAGGTTTTGGGAGATGATGAGTGTTCAGGAGAAGTTTATGAAGAGCGGTTTCTAAAAGGCAGTGGTGAGACCCTGTTATTTTACATGACCTCAAGAGGGGACCTTAAGGTCATGGGTTAGGAGTAGAGGACAGGAGTAAGGACATGGGTTAGGGGTAGAGGACAGTGGACCTTAAGGTCATGGGTTAGGGTTAGAGGACAGGGGACCTTAAGGTCATGGGTTAGGGTTAGAGGACAGGGGACCTTAAGGTCATGGGTTAGGGGTAGAGGACAGGGGACCTTAAGGACATGGGTTAGGGGTAGAGGAGAGGGGACCTTAAGGTCATGGGTTAGGGGTAGAGGACAGGAGAGGGGACATGGGTTAGGGTTAGAGGACAGGGGACCTTAAGGACATGGGTTCGGGGTAGAGGACAGGAGAGGGGACATGGGTTAGGGGTAGGGGACAGGGGACCTTAAGGACATGGGTTAGGGGTAGAGGACAGGGGACCTTAAGGACATGGGTTAGGGTGAGAGGACAGGGGACATTAAGGACATACAGTAGCAGGTTCTCTCCTAGGATCTGGACGGTCTCTTTAATAGGAGAGTGTTCGTCTGATCTCATGCTGTACATTTTAATGCATTCATATTGTATCCATGTCCAGATGCAGTCCATCCTGGTCCAGTCTCAACCTCCATTGACACATATAAAAATAGTCATAAGCACACGGTGGTCTGGAAAGTCATATGTCCGTAGTCCCTCTCAGCCACGGCTCTCTGGTCATACAAGGCCAACCGGCGTCAGGATTCCTCACATAACTGTGGTCAGGGGCTCTCCGGCGTCCGGGCCGCGTCCGACCCAGCGGCTCCGTCTGTCCAGAGCACCACGCCGAGGAGGGGCCGGCGCGTCCGGCTCTCTGACCACAGCCTCAGCCCTGAGTCACACCCCCCGGCCGGCGGGAGGCTTGCTTTACGAGCGTAGCGCCACGCCGGAAGCAGCCCCATAAGCCGGCCGGCTCATTGTGTTTTCCCATTTAACCTCAGTTATACGCTTAACCTTCATCTCTGAGCGTTTAGCGCCGAGGAGGGCCGGATATAACGGCGCCGTCACGCTGCTCAACGCTTGTTTTCATGTGAATGTTCCTAAACAAACAAAGAATGGATTCGAGTTACCGTGATCTGCTCATGATTCGTATTTTGTGAAGCTGAATGAAGCGCACGCACACGGCACAACAACCTGCGACGGAAGCCAAATATATCTGAGGAAAGTAGTAAATTTCTCTCAGTCATCTGGGACACCTGTTTGGAAACAGGCGTATAAAAATGTGCAAACATTGTTAACACAATGTTCCACTGCCTCGTCAGGGGACTGCAGTCTGTCTGGCCTGGAAACAGACTCGGATATGTGTTGTTGTTTTGATATGTGTTGTTGTTTTGATATGTGTTGTGCTATTGTTGTGAATGATATTGTTTTGCTGTGAAAAAACAGCGAGCGTGATAGTCCTAGAGAAACCAGGGAAAGTGGGCACACATGTTTTTTCATTCATGTTATTCTCCTCAGATATCTGTTCACTGCTCTGTTGTCTTAAATCAGTTTTTATAGCAGGTCAAACATGAAAAGCCTCAAGAGTTTCGAGTTAAGATACGAAGTTGAGGCTCTGTGAGACAGGATTTCCAGTGACTCCGTCCCTCACGTGGATTTCTATCAGAACTGTTGTTGGTTTCCACATACAGGCCAGAACCCGTGCGTGACACACACACACACACGACTCAGACCTGCGCCTATCTCTGGTAAATAATCACATTAAGATTCCATTCCTTGACTGGAGAGAAGCCTTTCACTCTGGTTTCCTGTTGATTTTCCATCAGTGCTCAGTGTGTCTGAGCTCAGTTACCCAGGACTGTCGAGGGACAGCCTTCCAACCCTGTCCAGAGAGAGGACACAAGCCCTGTCCAGAGAGAGGACACAAGCCCTGTCCAGAGAGAGGACACAAGCCCTGTCCAGAGAGAGGACAGATCAGAGAGGGGACACAAGCCCTGTCCAGAGAGAGGACAGAAGGCCTGTCCAGAGAGAGGACAGATCAGAGAGGGGACACAAGCCCTGTCCAGTAAGAGGACAGATCAGAGAGAGGACACAAGCCCTGTCCAGTCAGAGGGCAGATCAGAGAGGGGACACAAGGCCTGTCCAGAGAGAGGATACAAGTCCTGTCCAGTCAGAGGGCAGATCAGAGAGGGGACACAAGCACTGTCCACTATGAGGGCAGATCAGAGAGGGGACACAAGGCTGTCCAGTCAGAGGGCAGATCAGAGAGGGGACACAAGGCCTGTCCAGAGAGAGGACAGATCAGAGAGAGGACACAAGCCCTGTCCAGTCAGAGGAGACAAGCCCTGTCCACTATGAGGGCAGATCAGATAGGAGACACAAGCCCTGTCCAGTCAGAGGGCAGATCAGAGAGGGGACACAAGACAGGAGGGGCGACACACAGATTACTCGGTGGCAGTGACACGTTCTCAAGGGCTGAAGTGGTGTGGAACATTTGGCTTTATAAATAGATTTGTCTATAGACCTGCCAGGCTGAATTCTGGTCTTATAAAGATCGGCATTCATACCGAAAGGTTATTCATGATCGTCCTTCCCTGGCAACCCAGCGGGGGGCGTGTTGAGGGAGATGAGCTAGAGACAGCGTGCTGGTCTGGTCATCTGTCTGGCAGGGGGGCTTGTGGTGGTGGGGGGGGGGGGGGGGGTAGATTTGGCGAAGGAGCAGGCTGGCGCTAAGATTGCGCAATCTTATTTGCAAACAACACTTGTGCTTTTATTCCGAGCCACCGTGTCACGCATGGTATTTTTACCCTGTGTGACGTCCGCGTGGGGAAAAGCAACAGAAACAGGGGTCTAAAATTAGCCGTCTCTAAACCATTCAGAAAGCTCGCCAGAGCTGCCCCAGCAAATGGCTGTCTTGTGTTTTGGGGCGAGGAACTGCCTCTAAATAACTTGCTTTTGATCTCAAGACCTCCGCGTGCATGTCATCTCTCACAGTGCTACAACCTGGCGTTACTTATTCACTCACTCCGCTCTCGCGTGTCTGTCCATGCCTGTGTTAACATCATGTTTTCTTGTCTGTCCATGCCTGTGTTAACATCATGTTTTCTTGTCTGTCCATGCCTGTGTTAACATCATGTTTTCTTGTCTGTCCATGCCTGTGTTAACATCATGTTTTCTTGTCCGTCTATGCCTGTGTTAACATCATGTTTTCTTTACATGTGCCCATTAGGATCATGTATTTCAGTCATTCTGTTGTATATCATATTGTATTACTGTATTGTTTGCATTTTACTGTGTGTGTGTGTGTGTGTGTGTGTGTGTGTGTGTGTGTGTGTGTGTGTGTGTTTGTGTGTAATTTGGCCCGCTTGCACCACCAGCTGGTTAATTGTCCCCTGGTCTGGTCCACTGGTAATGAGAGTGACTCAATAGCAGACAAAAGCGAGGGCTCCTGTGAGAGGAAGCAGCCGATTGGCTGAGCTAGTGCCAGCCCCCTCCCTGCATGGCCGCCCCTGACCGCTGCCCAGCGCCCCCTCCTCCTCCACACACTGCCGCTTGCTTTCTCCAACTTGCATGTGGGCCAAAACACACGCTTGCTAAAGCGTTGTCCAGAAGAGCTAAGAATCCTGGGCTTTGGAGGCAGTAGAGAGACAGCAGAGAGAGAGAGAGGGAGAGAGAGAGAGAGAGAGACCAGAGAATCTCACCATAGCTAATGCTCCTGCTTCCATTCTAGCCGGAGGAGAGCTTCCTGTGGATCTATCAATGACTTCTTTGTTTGCTTTGTTGCAGAGTGCCCCCTCTTTCAGTCCCCTGGAAACAGCATCTGACCTCCAGCAATAGTAAGTCCTGCGTCTCTCACCTTCCACCTCTGCGCCTCAGAGCGCCGGGGTCCCCGTCTGTGTGGCTCATTATTTGGGGTATGTTTGGAGGAGGACTGAGGGGTTTTTCGGCGTCTCTACACCCTGTGGAGCTCTCTCCCCCTCTACAGAGGCAGGGTCCAGCTTCCTGAGGGGTTCCTGTTAACGAGGGTGGGGGTTCCAGTACAGCGTGTCCTCTGTCTGGGTTCCAGGGGGCTTGGAGGGGGATGGTCGTTAGGAGGGAAGGGGTTTCTATGTGTGGATTTATTGAAAGCCGTAGCAGACATGTCACAGTGAAGCCTGGTTGTCATTAGTGGGGAGACGCAGACCAAACGGCAGCCACTCCCTCCCATGCTGCTACCACACTTCAGGACCGTTATCTCCCCTGGCCGGCCGAGTGGGAAGCCTCGGTCTTCTACTAGAATAACATGGTTTCATAATGAGAGAGGGGGGTTGGTTAACCAGGAAACAGCCTCTTTCATGTCTTTGTTTTGGTCATCAGACGTTGAAGAGCTCTATTTCTGGTCCTGGACTCAAATCGACCGCATTCTGGACCCACTGTAGCCATGGTGACTTTCTTGTGGTCCAGTGACTTAAACACCCCCCTTCATATCGGTGTGGATCGTTCCATCTGTCACAACTGAATCTTCATGATTTAGCCAATATTTGAAAACAGTATTGTGATCATAAATCGTTCTCAATCTTTAGTTTGCATCCTGGTAGCTTGTTTTATGTCAGGAGAATCGTGTACTGTACCACAGGTTATACTGTACCAGTGTGAGCTGTTTGGATGTTTACTGACGGCTACAACAGGTTTTTAATTCAAAAGCGGTCAGTATGGAAAGTTTTCTATTCAGAAATGTTCACGGTAGTTCTTTGCCAACAATTCCGTTTATAAACAAACCGCGCCAGTCATCTGGTGCAGAGCAGGCTGTCACATTGGGTAATGAACGTTTATTGGCAGAATCCACAGTAGCTCCAGGGTTGAGAGACTGAAGTTAGACACACTCTCTTCACAGACCTGTTTTTAAGGCGAGTTCTCTGGAGTTTCTCCAAAATTGGTGGCCTACTTTCAAGAATGTTCCTATAAAACTGAAGCTCTTCTTTCAGGACCATAGGCATGCTTTTTAAATGCCACATTGATCATTCCAAGATCCAAGATTTGAGATCTGTTTATTTGCCATGTACATGGTTTATACATACTAGGAATCAAGCAGACAAGAATTGAATCATGCAGATAAGAATTTAATAAACAAGGGGCGAATTAGAGGCGAAATAATATTTGATGTAGGAGTTCAACGCAGGTCAGCTGCAGACATCCTGTGTAGAATCCCCGAGCGTTAATATTAATCCTTGAGAGATTAGAGGAACTAGGCCTGTCCATCATGAATCACTAGATCACCTACTGAACCAGACCTGAATCACTAGATCAACTTCTGAACCAGACCTGAATCACTAGATCTCCTACTGAACCAGACCTGAACCACTAGATCTCCTACTGAACCAGATCTGAACCACTAGATCACCTACTGAACCAGACCTGAATCACTAGATCTCCTACTGAACCAGACCTGAACCACTAGATCTCCTACTGAACCAGATCTGAATCACTAGATCTCCTACTGAACCAGACCTGAATCACTAGATCACCTACTGAACCAGACCTGAATCACTAGATCACCTACTGAACCAGACCTGAATCACTAGATCTCCTACTGAACCAGACCTGAATCACTAGATCTCCTACTGAACCAGACCTGAATCACTAGATCACCTACTGAACCAGACCTGAATCACTAGATCACCTACTGAACTAGACCTGAACCACTAGATCACCTACTGAACCAGATCTGAACCACTAGATCACCTACTGAACCAGACCTGAACCACTAGATCACCTGAACCAGACCTGAATCACTAGATCACCTACTGAACCAGACCTGAACCACTAGATCTCCTACTGTTTGCCTGGTCATGAAATGATACAGGGTCAGAAAATCTCCAGTCATATAAATGAAGTTGTTATGCAACTGATCCGGATCCACGCTAGAAGTGGCCAGACTGGCGCCCCCCACAGGCCATCCGAGGATCTTACTACCAGCTGATATCTGAGATGTTCCATGCAGTTCTGGAATTTATGTGAATACTTGACTGTGATTTTATTGGCGCCATCGCTTGTATGGAGCCAGTGGTCCAAAGAGCTTTTTCTTAGAACTGTGAAAGCCGTTGAAAGAGCCAAGGAAGCCAGAGAGAGGAAGTTTTATTTTATCTCAGTAAAACTGTAACTAAGACAAAATCCCTTCATCCTTTCCGTCCGTCTCAGTTTCTTCTCTCTGCTCGACCAGAATGTTGTTGCAGTTGATTTGTTTTGCTCCTGTGTGATTTATGATGATACTAGAAACGGCGGTCAGTTTGCTGAGTGCAGGGAGGAGCAGATAGGGAGTGGGAGGGGGAGAAATCAGATAGAGGAGGGAGGAGGAGAACTCAGATAGAGGAGGGAGGAGGAGAACTCAGATAGAGGAGCAGGAGGAGGAGAACTCAGATAGAGGAGCAGGAGGAGAACTCAGATAGAGGAGCAGGAGGAGAACTCAGATAGAGGAGGGAGGAGAACTCAGATAGAGGAGGGAGGAGGAGAACTCAGATAGAGCAGGAGGAGGAGAACTCAGATAGAGGAGGGAGGAGGAGAACTCAGATAGAGGAGGGAGGAGGAGAACTCAGATAGAGGAGCAGGAGGAGGAGAACTCAGATAGAGGAGCAGGAGGAGAACTCAGAGGAGCAGGAGGAGGAGAACTCAGATAGAGGAGGGAGGAGGAGAACTCAGATAGAGGAGCAGGAGGAGGAGAACTCAGATAGAGGAGGGGGGAGGAGAACTCAGAGGAGCGTGAGGAGGAGAACTCAGATAGAGGTGAGAGGAGGAGAACTCAGATAGGGGAGGGAGGAGGAGAACTCAGATAGAGGAGCAGGAGGAGGAGAACTCAGATAGAGGAGGAGGAGGAGAACTCAGATAGAGGAGCAGGAGGAGGAGAACTCAGATAGAGGAGGGGGGAGGAGAACTCAGATAGAGGAGGGGGGAGGAGAACTCAGAGGAGCGTGAGGAGGAGAACTCAGATAGAGGAGAGAGGAGGAGAACTCAGATAGAGGAGGGAGGAGGAGAACTCAGATAGAGGAGCGGGAGGAGGAGAACTCAGATAGAGGAGGGAGGAGAACTCAGATAGGGGAGCAGGAGGAGGAGAACTCAGATAGAGGAGGGAGGAGGAGAACTCAGATAGAGGAGGGAGGAGGAGAACTCAGATAGAGGAGGGAGGAGGAGAACTCAGATAGAGGAGGGAGGAGGAGAACTCAGATAGAGGAGCAGGAGGAGAACTCAGATAGAGGAGCAGGAGGAGAACTCAGATAGAGGAGCAGGAGGAGGAGAACTCAGATAGAGGAGGGAGGAGGAGATCTCAGAGGAGCAGGAGGAGGAGAACTCAGATAGAGGAGGGAGGAGAACTCAGATAGAGGAGGGAGGAGGAGAACTCAGATAGAGGAGGGAGGAGGAGGAGAACTCAGATAGAGGAGGGAGGAGGAGAACTCAGATAGAGGAGGGAGGAGGAGGAGAACTCAGATAGAGGAGGGAGGAGGAGAACTCAGATAGAGGAGGGAGGAGGAGAACTCAGATAGAGGAGGGAGGAGAACTCAGATAGAGGAGCAGGAGGAGGAGAACTCAGATAGAGGAGCAGGAGGAGGAGAACTCAGATAGAGGAGGGAGGAGGAGAACTCAGATAGGGGAGGGAGGAGGAGAACTCAGAGGAGCAGGAGGAGGAGAACTCAGATAGAGGAGGGAGGAGGAGAACTCAGATAGAGGAGGGAGGAGGAGAACTCAGATAGAGGAGGAAGGAGGAGAACTCAGATAGAGGAGCAGGAGGAGGAGAACTCAGAGGAGCAGGAGGAGGAGAACTCAGATAGAGGAGGGAGGAGGAGAACTCAGATAGAGGAGCAGGAGGAGGAGAACTCAGATAGAGGAGGGAGGAGGAGAACTCAGATAGAGGAGGGAGGAGGAGAACTCAGATAGAGGAGCAGGAGGAGGAGAACTCAGATAGAGGAGGGAGGAGAACTCAGATAGAGGAGCAGGAGGAGGAGAACTCAAATAGAAGAGGGAGGAGGAGAACTCAGATAGAGGAGGAAGGAGGAGAACTCAGATAGAGGAGGGAGGAGGAGAACTCAGATAGAGGAGCAGGAGGAGGAGAACTCAGATAGAGGAGCAGGAGGAGGAGAACTCAGATAGAGCAGCAGGAGGAGGAGAACTCAGAGGAGCAGGAGGAGGAGAACTCAGATAGAGGAGGGAGGAGGAGAACTCAGATAGTGGAGGGAGGAGGAGAACTCAGATAGAGGAGCAGGAGGAGGAGAACTCAGATAGAGGAGGGAGGAGGAGAACTCAGATAGAGGAGCGGGAGGAGAACTCAGATAGAGGAGCAGGAGGAGGAGAACTCATATAGAGGAGCAGGAGGAGGAGAACTCAGATAGAGGAGCAGGAGGAGGAGAACTCAGATAGAGGAGGGGGGAGGAGAACTCAGATAGAGGAGCAGGAGGAGAACTCAGATAGAGGAGGGAGGAGGAGAACTCAGATAGAGGAGCAGGAGGAGGAGAACTCAGATAGAGGAGCAGGAGGAGGAGAACTCAGATAGAGGAGCGTGAGGAGAACTCAGATAGGGGAGGGAGGAGGAGAACTCAGATAGAGGAGGGAGGAGGAGAACTCAGATAGAGGAGCAGGAGGAGGAGAACTCAGATAGAGGAGGGAGGAGGAGAACTCAGATAGAGGAGGGAGGAGGAGAACTCAGATAGAGGAGGGAGGAGGAGGAGAACTCAGATAGAGGAGGGAGGAGGAGGATAACTCAGATAGAGGAGGGAGGAGGAGAACTCAGATAGAGGAGAGAGGAGGAGAACTCAGATAGAGGAGGGAGGAGGAGGAGAACTCAGATAGAGGAGGGAGGAGGAGAACTCAGATAGAGGAGGGAGGAGGAGAACTCAGATAGAGGAACAGGAGGAGGAGAACTCAGATAGAGGAGGGAGGAGGAGAACTCAGATAGAGGAGCAGGAGGAGGAGAACTCAGATAGAGGAGAGTGAGGAGGAGAACTCAGATAGGGGAGCAGGAGGAGGAGGACTCAGATAGAGGAGGGAGGAGGAGAACTCAGATAGAGGAGGGAGGAGGAGAACTCAGAGGAGCAGGAGGAGGAGAACTCAGATAGAGGAGCAGGAGGAGGAGAACTGAGATAGAGGAGCAGGAGGTGGAGAACTCAGATAGAGGAGGGAGGAGGAGAACTCAGATAGAGGAGGGAGGAGGAGAACTCAGATAGAGGAGCAGGAGGAGGAGAACTCAGATAGAGGAGGGAGGAGGAGAACTCAGATAGAGGAGCAGGAGGAGGAGAACTCAGATAGAGGAGGGAGGAGGAGAACTCAGATAGAGGAGCAGGAGGAGGAGAACTCAGATAGAGGAGCAGGAGGAGGAGAACTCAGATAGAGGAGGGAGGAGGAGAACTCAGATAGAGGAGCAGGAGGAGGAGAACTCAGATAGAGGAGCGTGAGGAGGAGAACTTAGATAGAGGAGGGAGGAGGACAACTCAGATAGAGGAGCAGGAGGAGGAGAACTCAGATAGAGGAGCAGGAGGAGGAGAACTCAGAAAGAGGAGGGAGGAGGAGAACTCAGATAGAGGAGCAGGAGGAGGAGAACTCAGATAGAGGAGAGAGGAGGAGAACTCAGATAGAGGAGCAGGAGGAGGAGAACTCAGATAGAGGAGCAGGAGGAGGAGAACTCAGATAGCGGAGTGTGAGGAGGAGAACTTAGATAGAGGAGGGAGGAGGACAACTCAGATAGAGGAGCAGGAGGAGGAGAACTCAGATAGAGGAGCAGGAGGAGGAGAACTCAGAAAGAGGAGGGAGGAGGAGAACTCAGATAGAGGAGGGAGGAGGAGGAGAACTCAGATAGAGGAGGGAGGAGGAGAACTCAGATAGAGGAGGGAGGAGGAGAACTCAGATAGAGGAGGGAGGAGGAGGAGAACTCAGATAGAGGAGCAGGAGGAGGAGAACTCAGATAGAGGAGAGAGGAGGAGAACTCAGATAGAGGAGCAGGAGGAGGAGAACTCAGATAGAGGAGCGTGAGGAGGAGAACGCTGGCGTCTCACACCCATCGAACCTGAGAGCCGTGCAGGTGCCTGGCAGAGGGGAACACAGAACCATGTGGGAACACTCAGGGCATATTTTTAGAAACCTCTCACTCTGGCCCTCGTGGAATGCCAAGATAAGGGTCGTAGTGAGGCCTGGTTTTTACGCTGCGGTTCAAATTCCACTCATGTCTGCCTGAACGCTTATTTTTCACCCTGAATTTAGCTCTCATGAACACAACAAGCCTGATTTAACAACATCATTACCCAGAATGCCTCAAATAAGTTGAACTCAAAATAAAGGTGCCTTTATCTTTCATGAAATGCTCATCCATTTAAAAATGAATTTATCTGTACTTAATTAGCAGCACTGCTCTGTGTTAGAGCTCTTGGGTGTGTGAATGTGCTGTAATCAGGCTTCGGCGCTAAAGCAGCTTCCTGTGTTTTAACTGCCCCTTCTCCCTGCCTTAACTGCCCCTTACCCAGCTCCCCCTGCCCGGCCGGACACAGCGAGGTGGAGAAGGACCGGGGATCGTCGGGCAGCGAGCCGGCGGCTCCAGAATGCGACCGCCATGTTTACAAGAGCGTCCTGGAGGGCGGCGACATCCCCCTGCAAGGCCTGCGGGCGCTCAACAAGCGGCACGCCAGCTCCTCCTCTAAAGGTAGGGTTCCACGCCGCTCCGCCGGCGCCGCTACGGTTCCTCACGGGTTCTACCGCCGAGACGGAACCGTGACTTACGGCTCTGTGACCGCAGACGTGTCAGGATACATGTGTTTCTTTTTACCGTTCTGTTGGAAGCCACACGCCTTTTTTGGCGCCAGGTTGTCACGGCGGCGGCCAATCACCTTGCAGCATTCATCCTCTCAGCAGTTTTGTTTTATTGCTGATGTCATGGACGCCTCACCAAACGTCAGCTGGAGAGTTGGATTTATTCATGGAGAGAGAAAGTTTGATCCAGAGATTCCCGCTAAATCTAACCTTGGGTTTCCCCTCTGCTCCTCCAGGCTGAGCAGCCAGTAGCGAGGCCGGCTTAGCGCTGATCTGAGGTCAGGGAGCAGAGGTCCAGAGAAGGGGGGGTGTGGGGAGGAGCTGGGCTCCAGGCTGATCTGAGGTCAGGGAGCAGAGGTCCAGAGGGGGGGAGGAGCTGGGCTCCAGGCTGATCTGAGGCCAGGGAGCAGAGGTCCAGAGGGGGGGAGGAGTTGGGCTCCAGGCTGATCTGAGGTCAGGGAGCAGAGGTCCAGAGGGGGGGGTGTGGGGAGGAGCTGGGCTCCAGGCTGACCTGAGGTCAGGGAGCAGAGGGGGGAGGATGGGGAGGAAAGGGGGATAAACAGGACTGTGTTTTTCACGGCCGGGAGAGAGGGAGAGATCAACAAGAGAGACGCGGGGGGGGCGGGGCGGGGCGGGGAGGAGGAAGTCAGCTGTCAGAGTGAGGTCAGAGGATGGAATGCCTGCGCACATGACCAGGGAGAGACATACCAGGGGAAGAGGGGGAGGAGGAGAGAGAGAGAGGAGGAGGGGGAGGAGGAGAGAGAGAGGAGGAGGGGGAGGAGGAGAGAGAGAGGGGAGGAGGGGGAGGAGGAGAGAGAGAGAGGAGGAGGGGGAGGAGGAGAGAGAGAGGGGAGGGGGAGGAGGAGAGAGAGAGAGGAGGAGGGGGAGGAGGAGAGAGAGGAGAGGAGGGGGAGGAGGAGAGAGAGAGAGGAGGGGGAGGAGGAGAGAGAGAGGGGAGGAGGAGAGAGAGAGGGGAGGAGGGGGAGGAGGAGAGAGAGAGGAGGAGGGTCGTGGACTTGGACGATGTTGCCCTCAATACTTGACATGTCACGAATTCCAACGGGGAGTTGACGCACATCTCAGAGTCAGAAAGTCAGAAAGTTCATCTTCGTCAGTTTGTGTTTCTGCTTGGTACAGACAGATTTCACATACAGATTTTGCTTGGTACAGACAGACTACATATTGAATCATTAACTTCTCAATATCTGAGCACCTCAGTGGAAAACCATAACTTTGTTCCAAAAGAATGATTTAGACTGTGAAGAGTTGTGAAGCGCAGATAGCTTGGCTAGTGCTGGGGCTGTTATTTTGAGCCGTCAGGTCCTGGGCTCAAGACCCATGGAACCTCTGTGAGGGGATTCCACTGTGGGTCAGCTGACGCACGCTGGCTCAACATGGCCGCCAGAGATGTGCCAGGTCTCCCGCCCCGTCTCTGTTCAGCACAAGACACGAGATAAAGCACAAAGAAAAACACAAGGAAGCAAGCGAAAGCTTCATCATGTGTTTGTTGATAATGGCAGGCTTTGCTTTTCGTTTGGTTTTGCTTCCTGGAGGGGTTTCAAAGTACTGACACTGTAGTTTTCCCTTCTAATCCATCACACACCGGCGGATTCATATCAACATTTTCCAGTGTTTTTTACTCGAACTAAGCCAAAAGGCCTCATGCTTCAGGTTACTGAGTAGACTTTCAGAGACGCAGCCTCTACAGGGTTTGATTTCTGAACTGTGTGATATTCGTCTGGTCTGTAAAGTCGAGGGAGTATTTCCAGCACCTGAAAACGCTATAAATCAGTTTTTCCGAGCTGCCGACATCCCATCCAGCATCTCACAGCATCCCGCTCTCTTACGTTGCTGCTTCCAGTCATCAGTATGTCAGAGTCCCGGTGACCGCGCTCGCATGCCAGGTTCAAACAGCACATCTAGAGGTTCATCACTTCATCGGCCTAAACTTAATTATATAATATGGGCTAGACTTGTTTACTACCATTAAAGATGTTTGTAAAAGTATCACTGCTCCATTTTAACAAAGCATTTTACCTCATGTTGCACTGTAGTCTGTTACTATTAGCATAACAAAGTCATTTGTTACTTGATGTGAACCACATCAAGTCTTTTCCACTTCTCATCAACCTTTGATGGAAGTTAGTCTTTACTTTAGAAATATGTCTGACTCTGTGTTTTGAGTGTGTGAATCTGTGATCATTGTAATCTAATATCCTGTTTATTCTGTTGTCCTGCATGCTTGCCAGTGGATTATAAAGGTGGGAATGGCTGTTTAATTTCACCCTCCTCTGTAAATAGTCGCTCGGTTCTTGCCAGTAGTGCGCTAGGTTACCAGTGTAAGAATAAGAAGCCTCTGTCTGCGGCCAAAGCCGGCATACCTCAAATCCTCCCCTCCAAATTCAAACCCAAGCTGCTGCCCCCTAGTGGTGACAGCCAGGACAGCAGGACTGGGCCTGCCAGACACCCCAAGGCACACAGCTGTGAGGATATATACACAGGGACCTATGGGCCCGGAAAGCCCAGGACCGAGGAAGCAGCCAGCGGCCATAGTTCAGACCCTGAGTCCCCCTGTCCCCCCTGTCCCCCGGAGGGACCGTCTGGCCTGAGGAACGTGTCCCCGGCGTCCCGGAGGAGCGCGACGGAGTTCTCCTCCATGTACAGGAACATGCACAGCATCCAGAGGCCCAGCTCGGTGGGCTCCAGCCCCCAGGGCAGCGTGCGCAGCCTGGCCTCGCTGTTCGAGAGGCCGGGGGTCGACGGGGGTGAGAGGTCAGAGGGCGACGAGGCCGGCGACATTCCGCGGGCCGCCGTGTCGTCACGGGTTAGCGAGTTCGAGCTGCTCATCCAGCGCTCCAGCCCGGCGCCCACGCGCTCGTCCTCCATGCCCGCGCTGCATTCCGGCCACGCCCCCGGCCTCAGCCCCGCCCACCTCCGCATGGGGGCCGCCGTCTCGGCCGAGTCCCTCCTGGTCACTGAGCCTGCGCAGACAGAGGCGGCCGCCTGCCCCCTGGTGGAGGCAGGGGGGAACACAGCAGTGGAGGAAGGCTCCCGGTCTGCCTGCGAGACTGTGGAGGAGACGACCTCCGCTGACCCGCTGAGACCCGACCCGCGGCCCGGGACCGATGTCCAGCGGCGCTCGGAGAAGGGCCCCGGAGACGCCCAGACGCCCGCTAACGCCTCCGCACACCCCCCAGCCACGGCTGAGCCCTCCCCTCCACACAACCACAACCTCCACCCCCACCCCCACCTCCACCTCCGACCCAGCCAGTGCAAAGGCTCCTGCCCCGCCTCCTACACCCGCTTCACCACCGTCCGCCGGCACGAGCGTCAGCAGGCCCGCGCCCGGCAGGACCAGCGCCCCCCCCAGGAGAAGAGGAGCAGCCTCCCCGGGAACCTGCTCCTCATGGGCCCCGCCCCCTTCAGACTCCGCCGGTCCCACCACGCCCGCGCCACCCTGGGCGCCACTAAGGCCACGGGGGGGGAGGCGAGGAGGGCGGAGCCCAGGCCCCTGATCCCCCAGCGCATGTCCTCCCTGGAGGTCCTGGACAGGCTGGGCAGCGGGGAGGGGGGGGACGGGGACGGCAGGACTAACGGGGACGGCAGGACTAACGAGGACAGCAGGACTAACGAGGACAGCAGGACTAACGGGGAGGGATTGGACGCCAACGGGAACCTGCTGCTGGCTGCTCGTTGCAGAGGTGGCTATCTCATCTCCATCCTGTCACCAGTGTCCCCTCCTCCTCCTCTCCTCCTCCCCTTCTCTCCTCCTCCCCTCTCCTCTCCTCCTCTACTCCTCCTCCTCTACTCCTCCTCTACTCCTCCTCCTCTCCTCCTACCCTCCTCCTCTCCTCTCCTCCTCCCCTCCTCCTCCCCTCCTCCTCTCCTCCTCCCCTCTCCTCTCCTCCTCTACTCCTCCTCCTCTACTCCTCCTCTACTCCTCCTCCTCTACCTCTCCTCCTCTCCTCCTCCTCCTCTCCTCTCCTCCTCCCCTCCTCCTCCCCTCCTCCTCTCCTCCTCCCCTCCTCTCCTCCTCCTCCCCTCATCCTCTCCTCCTCCCCTCCTCTCCTCCTCCTCTCCTCTTCTCCTCCTCTCCTCCTCTCCTCCTCTCCTCCTCTCCTCTACCTCTCCTCCTCTCCTCTACCTCTCCTCCTCCTCCTCTACCTCTCCTCCTCTACTCCTCCTCCTCCTCCTCTACCACTCCTCCTCCTCCCCTCCTCCTCATCCCCTCCTCTAACCCCTCCTCCCCTCCTCCCCTCCTCCTCTCTGGTCACTCATGCTCCTCTGACTCGTTCTTCTCGCTGTGTCCCTCCCTCTCTGACGCAGCGCTCCCTGGTCGACCCTCAGCCCTCCATCTTTAGTCTGTGTGCTGTTTCCAAAGTGGCCACGCCTCCATCTTTAGTCTGTGTGCTGTTTCCAAAGTGACCCGCCTCCATCTTTAGTCTGTGTGCTGTTTCCAAAGTGGCCACGCCTCCATCTTTAGTCTGTGTGCTGTTTCCAAAGTGACCCGCCTCCATCTTACTGTGTGCTGTGTTTGGTGGTTTTCTCCATCTCATGGTGATTGACAGTGGTCTTGCCCAATTAACTTTTTTTTCCCACAAATCCATCTCAAAAACATGTCAGTGACTCTAGGGGATTCTGACTTCTTTTGGTCAAGTCTAACGTGTCTTTGGGTTACACTTAAGTCGAGGAGATAGCCGCAAAGTTAGAAACCCACATTAGCATTATGTAGCACATTAGCATTCTGTATTTGTTTACTAATATTTTAACACCAAATCACAGTGAAAGATGTCATATTCAGTATCAGCTCCGCGTAGCGTAGCGATAATGCTGTAGGTTCTAGTCACATCATCACGTGTTCTCCCCTCAGTGCCGTGCTGTCGTGTCTCTAAGGTTTTGGTTTTCCTGTGTTCTGGGAGAGACTGTTGAGCTGCGTCTCTTCTCATCTCACCTCACAGTCACACAGGGTTGAGTTACCAGACGCTCGCTCTTCCTGCCATGGACAGCTGGTATCAGCGCTAGCTTGTTCATGCTAGTATGTTCTTGTATAATGATACAGCGGCTCCCGCAGTGATAGGGGGCCGTCTCTCTCCGCGCCTGCTGGGGAACCTGGGTAAAAGTGTGACCACAGACAGGGTGGGGAGGAAGTGACCAGCAGAGTCACAGGATGTAGGCGTTACACTCAGAACACCACTGTCAGCTCACAGCAGTACTCTAGCAATGGTTAATATGCGTTTACATGATCCAACCATCATATCACACTCATATTACTTTGCTGTGTATTAAGTAGTTCTATAGTGGTTTGTTTCTGGAATGCATCAACCTCTTTTCTCTCATTCTCTTGAACACTGGCTGGTTCATCGGTGTGTTTATTCTTGCATGTGGGTTAAACCCATTTATTTTTCGATGTGTGTTTTTTTTGTGGGAATACCAATTGATTTGTCGATGTGTGTTTCTTGCTTTTTGACATTGAGCAAATTGCACTATTCATTCCAAGCATGCCTAGTTAGCAAGATGGATTCACATTCTTTCTCAAAAGACTAGTCACAGATCTGTGTGAATTGTGAAATAGTAATATTATGGATGTGTCTTCACACATTAGAAATATTAATCATGATCTGATGTTTTAATTAAATATCTAAATATAAACTATCTAAATATCTCGGAGTCCGTTCTTAAGGGTCAGGTCATCACGGGTGTTTTTCTGTGTCCGTCAGATTCGGACTGCTCCCAGCCTCTGACCCTGGGAGAACAGGGCGAGCAGGACGAGGTGGTCAGGAGACGCCATGGAGACAAAGAGGTGATCTTTCTGCTTCAACTCATTTCCTCCAACAGGCTTAACACTCAGGACATATCCCAGACCAGAACAGAGCACTGTGAACTATTAAAACTCAGGACATATACCAGACCAGAACAGAGCACTGTGAACTATTAAAACTCAGGACATATCCCAGACCAGAACAGAGCACTGTGAACTATTAAAACTCAGGACATATCCCAGACCAGAACAGAGCACTGTGAACTATTAAAACTCAGGACATATCCCAGACCAGAACAGAGCACTGTGAACTATTAAAACTCAGGACATATCCCAGACCAGAACAGAGCACTGTGAAGTATTAAAACTCAGGACATATCCCAGACCAGAACTATTCCACGTCACGCATTTCCTGTGAACTATTTATCAGCCTGATACACATGCAAGGAAAAAAACGAGTCATGCCAAGGGAAATACGATGGAAACACACCGTCTGCTGTAGCAGATTATAACAAATATATGATAAACAATTAATAATAAACCATGAATGAATAATAACCGAGCCGTGTTTGGTCAGAAAATGTTGGAGGAGCAGCGGCGTGTGAAGCGCGAGCAGGAGGAGGCGGACACGGCGTCCCGGAGGCACACGGGCATCGTGCTGACCCACCACCAGTTCATCACCAACGAGCGCTTCGGAGACCTGCTCAACATCACCGACACGGACAGGAGGAAGTCTGGCTCCGAGGTACGGAAACAGATCTCAACCTCGCATTGTTACGCAGTGATAGTGTGTTTTCATACTGTGTGTGTGTGTGTGTGGTGTGTGCGTGTGTGAGTGTGTGTGTGTGTGTGTGTGCGTGTGTGTGTGTGTGCGTGCGTGCGTGTGTGTGTGTGTGTGTGTGCGGTGCACACGTGTGCTGTCTGATTGTGTGTGTGTCTCAGTGTGGGTCGTGAGTGCCTGTGAGTGTGTGAGTGTGTGTGTGTGTGCTGTCTGATTGTGTGTGTGTTTCAGTGTGGGTCGTGCGTGCGTGTGAGTGTGTGTGTGTGTGTGCTGTCTGATTGTGTGTGTGTCTCAGTGTGGGTCGTGCGTGCGTGTGAGTGTGTGTGTGTGTGTGTGTGTGTGTGTGTGTGTGTGTGTGAGTGTGTGTGTGTGTGCTGTCTGATTGTGTGTGTGTCGCAGTGTGGGTCGTGCGTGCGTGTGAGTGTGTGTGTGTGTGTGCTGTCTGATTGTGTGTGTGTCTCAGTGTGGGTCGTGTGTGCGCATGAGTGTGTGTGTGTGTGTGTGTGCTGTCTGATTGTGTGTGTCTCAGTGTGGGTCGTGCGTGTGTGCGTGTGTGTGTGTGTGTGTGTGTGTGTGTGCTGTCTGATTGTGTGTGTCAGTGTGGGTCATGCGTGCCCAGATGCGTCTCCAGACCTCAGAGCTGATGCTAGTCAGAGAAACAGCCGTGTGAGATGAGACTGTCTGTTCTGAATCTCCTTCCACACAGCTGGTCGCTCTCCTCACTGACCATCTGAGAAGAATTCTGACAACTCAACAGTTTGCTGTGATGAATGAACAGTTTTTTATCGTATATATCCAGTTACTGTTACCTGTGTGTTCACAGAGAACATGTCTTTATAACCCCAGAGAACATGTCCTTATAATCCCACTGTGTGTGTTCACAGAGAACATGTCCTTATAATCCCAGAGAACATGTCCTTATAATCCCCCTCTATGTGTTCACAGAGAACATGTCCTTATAATCCCAGAGAACATGTCCTTATAATCCCAGAGAACATGTCCTTATAATCCCAGAGAACATGTCTTTATAATCCCACTGTGTGTTTGCAGAGAACATGTCCTTATAATCCCAGAGAACATGTCTTTATAATCCCAGAGAACATGTCCTTATAATCCCAGAGAACATGTCTTTATAATCCCAGAGAACATGTCTTTATAATCCCAGAGAACATGTCCTTATAATCCCCCTCTATGTGTTCACAGAGAACATGTCTTTATAATCCCAGAGAACATGTCTTTATAATCCCCCTCTATGTGTTCACAGAGAACATGTCTTTATAATCCCAGAGAACATGTCTTTATAATCCCCCTCTATGTGTTCACAGAGAACATGTCCTTATAATCCCAGAGAACATGTCCTTATAATCACAGAGAACATGTCCTTATAATCACAGAGAACATGTCTTTATAATCCCAGAGAACCTGTCCTTATAATCACAGAGAACCTGTCCTTATAATCCCACTGTGTGTTCACAGAGAACATGTCCTTATAATCCCAGAGAACATGTCTTTATAATCCCAGAGAACATGTCCTTATAATCCCAGAGAACATGTCCTTATAATCCCAGAGAACATGTCTTTATAATCCCCCTGTGTGTTCACAGAGAACATGTCTTTATAATCCCAGAGAACATGTCTTTATAATCCCAGAGAACATGTCCTTATAATCCCAGAGAACATGTCTTTATAATCCCAGAGAACATGTCCTTATAATCCCCCTGTGTGTGTTCACAGAGAACATGTCTTTATAATCCCAGAGAACATGTCCTTATAATCACAGAGAACATGTCCTTATAATCCCCCTGTGTGTTCACAGAGAACATGTCTTTATAATCAAAGAGAACATGTCTTTATAATCCCCCTGTGTGTCTTCACAGAGAACATGTCCTTATAATCCCAGAGAACATGTCTTTATAATCCCAGAGAACATGTCCTTATAATCCCCCTGTGTGTGTTCACAGAGAACATGTCTTTATAATCCCAGAGAACATGTCCTTATAATCACAGAGAACATGTCCTTATAATCCCCCTGTGTGTTCACAGAGAACATGTCTTTATAATCAAAGAGAACATGTCCTTATAATCCCCCTGTGTGTTCATAGAGAACATGTCTTTATAATCCCAGAGAACATGTCTTTATAATCCCAGAGAACATGTCTTTATAATCCCCCTGTGTGTTCACAGAGAACCCCAGCCCTCGCGCGCTTCGACTTCAGGGCGGAGACTCTAAAGTAGGTAAAACTCATTGGCGCATTCCGGGGGCGTTTTCAGAGGCATGCATGGAATATCTGAAGCTGCAGTGAAACCCAAGCCGTGACGTTTAGCCAGATAACTGCACCTTGGCTTTGACTGACAGGGACAGTCTTCTCTGTGGCAATTAATAGATGAGCAGGTCTCTCCCTGTCTCTGTCCATCAGTCTGTCTCTGTCCCTCACCCTGTCTATGTCCCTCACCCTGTCTATGTCCATCAGTCTGTCTCTGTCCATCAGTCTGTCTCTGTCCCTCACCCTGTCTATGTCCATCAGTCTGTCTCTGTCCATCACCCTGTCTCTGTCCCTCACCCTGTCTATGTCCATCGGTCTGTCTCTGTCCCTCACCCTGTCTCTGTCCCTCACCCTGTCTCTGTCCCTCACCCTGTCTCTGTCCATCACCCTGTCTCTGTCCATCACCCTGTCTCTGTCCCTCACCCTGTCTATGTCCATCACCCTGTCTCTGTCCATCACCCTGTCTCTGTCCATCACCCTGTCTCTGTCCCTCACCCTGTCTCTGTCCCTCACCCTGTCTATGTCCCTCACCCTGTCTATGTCCATCAGTCTGTCTCTGTCCATCAGTCTGTCTATGTCCATCAGTCTGTCTATGTCCATCAGTCTGTGTCTCTGTCCCTCACCCTGTCTCTGTCCATCACCCTGTCTCTGTCCCTCACCCTGTCTCTGTCCCTCAGTCTGTCTCTGTCCCTCAGTCTGTCCCTGCTCATCACCCTGTGGGTCTCATAGCCTGGAGAGATATCTTAGTCTTGTTTGCCTGTGTGTTTTTCATGTTGCTGTAGGAATGGATGAAAACATTGAGCCCAATAGCTCACCAGTCTCTCCTCTGCCTCTCTCTGTCCTCTGGTCTCTCTCTGGCCTCTGGTCTCTCTCTGTCCTCTGGTCTCTCTCTGGCCGCTGGTCTCTCTCTGGCCTCTGGTCTCTCTCTGGCCGCTGGTCTCTCTCTGGCCTCTGGTCTCTCTCTGGCCTCTGGTCTCTCTCTGGCCGCTGGTCTCTCTCTGGCCTCTGGTCTCTCTCTGGCCGCTGGTCTCACTCTGGCCGCTGGTCTCTCTCTGGCCTCTGGTCTCTCTCTGGCCGCTGGTCTCTCTCTGTCCTCTGGTCTCTCTCTGGCCCTCTCTCTTCAGGGAGCTGCCGTTTCAGAAGGGAGACATCGTCTACATCTACCGGCAGGTGGATCAGAACTGGTACGAGGGGGAGCACCACGGCCGGGTCGGCATCTTCCCGCGCAGCTACGTTGAGGTAATTTTATTTTTCATCATCATCATCATCTTCATCCGCTTATCCAGGGTCGGGTCGCGGAGGCAGCAGCTCCAGCAGGGGGCCCCAGACATCCCTTTCCCTAGCAGCATCAACCAGCTCTGCCTGGGGAATCTTTAGCCGCTCACAGGCCAGTGCGGAGATGTAGTCCCGCCACCTAGTCCTGGGTCTACCCCGCGGCCTCCTCCCAGCCGGACACGCCTGGAACACCTCCCTAGGGAGGCGCGCAGGAGAAATCCTCACTAGATGCCCGAACCACCTCAACTGGCTCCTTTCGACGCAAAGGAGCAGCGGCTCTACTCCGAGTCTCTCCCGGATGACTGAACTTCTCACCCGATCTCTCAGGGAGACCCCAGCCACCCTCCGGAGAAAACTCATTTCGGCCGCTTGTATCCGTGATCTCGTTCTTTCGGTCATGACCCATCCTTCATGACCATAGGTGAGGGTGGGGACGAAGATAGACCGGTAGATCGAGAGCTTTGCCTTTTGGCTCAGCTCTCTTTTCGTCACAACAGTGCGGTAAAGCGACTGCAGAACCGCACCAGCTGCTCCGATTCTCCGGCCAAACTCCCTCTCCATGGTTCCCTCACTCGTGAACAAGACCCCCAAATTTTATTTTTATTTTTTTATATTTAACCTTTATTTAACCAGATAAAAAGCATTGAGATAAAATCTCTTTTACAATACTGACCTGGCCAAGAAGGCAGCAAAGTTTCACATAGAAAGACACAAGGACATATAAAGTACAGAGAACAACACAACTAAATATACAAAAGGCGTAGAGCACGTGGGAACAATAAGAAATTAAGGTGTATTACTACATGAGCAGCTGGTGGTAAGGACTTCTGATAGTTTCAGTTTAAAGCTGGCTAAAGGAATAAGTGCCATCAGTTTGAGGCTTGACTGAAGGTCATTCCAAGACCGGCCCCTCTGTCTGGACAAGACCTGATCAAGGTCTACGCACACAAACTTTGGTTTCTTACTGTCTTCTAATAAAGTTTCCAGCCAGGTCAGTGTTGCTGGATTTTCTCCACACACACACATGTGGACCTTGAAAGATGCACCTCTTGGTTGTAACAGGAACTTAAAGCTGTACAGAATGATATGTCAACTGAACAGTCCTTTTAGGGTTCTGGTAAATGGTAAATGGACTGCACTTATATAGCGCTTTTCCACCTTAGCGGCACTCAAAGCGCTTTACAATGGCCTCTCATTCACCCATTCACACACACATTCACACACCAATGGCGGTAGCTGCCATGCAAGGTGCTAACCTGCTCATTGGGAGCAATTTGGGGTTAGGTGTCTTGCTCAAGGACACTTCGACATGTGGACAGTCGGAGCTGGGATTCGAACCACTGACCCTTCGATCACTGAACGACCCGCTCTACCAACTGAGCTAGAGCCGCCCCAACTCATAAGATGAGTATGATGGCGGGTTGGTCGCTGGAGTTGTGTGATGTTTGGGTGTGTGTGTTCTACTCGTCCAGCTACTACCCCCCACGGAGAAGGCCCACCCGAAGAAGAGCGCCCCGGTGCAGGTGCTGGAGTACGGAGAAGCCATCGCACGCTTCAACTTCACAGGAGACACGGTGGTGGAGATGTCCTTCAGGAAGGTACGGCAGCAGGAACCAGGTTCAAGGGCTCACATCATCACAACGTGTGTCACGCCTGGTCGTGTTTTTACAAAACACAGATGAAAGGGGCATGGAGCCATCATGAGCACCATTTATACACAGGAAGAATGTTCAGCTGAAACCCTGTGGCTGGTCCTAGTTCAGTTTGAGCTGCTCCTAGTTCAGTTTGAGCTGCTCCTAGTTCAGTTTGAGCTGCTCCTAGTTCAGTTTGAGCTGCTCCTAGTTCAGTTTGAGCTGCTCCTAGTTCAGTTTGAGCTGGTCCTAGATCAGTTTGAGCTGCTCCTAGTTCAGTTTGAGCTGCTCCTAGTTCAGTTTGAGCTGGTCCTAGATCAGTTTGAGCTGCTCCTAGTTCAGTTTGAGCTGTTCCTAGTTCAGTTTGAGCTGATCCTAGTTCAGTTTGAGCTGTATGTTATTGTATGTCGCCTGTACTGACGTGTTTCCTGTTTCACTGCCGTCTGTGACTTAACGAGCTTCCTGTGTCTCTGCAGGGCGAGAGGATCATCCTGATTCGCCGGGTGGATGAGAACTGGTATGAGGGCAAAATCTCTGGCACCAACCGCCAGGGCATCTTCCCCGTCACCTACATCGACGTGCACAAACGACCCCGGATCAAAAACGGGGTGGACTACCCCGACCCCCCAGCCAACCAATCACCTCAGCGCAGCACAAACGCCTCCCCTCAGGTAAGGACACGCCCCCTTTTATTGAGGTCATTCACTCCAGGAATGCAACAACCCTTCAAAAATACCCTCCTGAGTTTATTTCTGTTTCTCATGTTTACTTTGGTGTCCATTTTGTGTTGACTCTCGTTCTTTATGTTCATACTCAGCTGTTTCCTCTTTCTCTTCCGTCTGTCTCCTCCTCCCTGCTCCGCTGGCTCTTTCTCTCGCGCCATTTGGTTGTAAAAGCTGAACCGTAACCGTCTGACCACCTCCCCGCTGCCCCTGCCCCGCCCCCGCGCCCCCTGCCGCTCCGTCTCCCCCGAGGTCCACGCCATCTCCTCCGAGTGGATCTCCCTGACCGTGGGCGGGGCCAGCCCCCCCTCCGCCCCCACCCCGCCCCTGCCCCCCCTCCCCACGGTGTCCTACCGCTGGGGCGAGTACCTGCCCCCCCTCAACGCCAGCCCCGTGCCCCCCGCCTACTACACCTCCAGCCCCTACTACACCTCCCCCACGGCCTCCCCCTCCGCCTCCCCTCTGCCCCCGCCCTATCCGCCACGCCCCGGATCGGCCACGCCCTTCCTCACCTTCACCCCCCCCCAGGGGGAGGACTTCCTGCTGTCCCCCCCCTCCCCCCGCCTCTCCCGCAGCCTGAGCCCCTGTGGGGGGGCGGGGCTTGAGGGCTGGCTGACCGGGGTCAGCCCCCTGAGCGTACTGGACAGGGGTCTGCTGGAGGGGGAGGGGGCAGAGGGAGACGGGGTCAGAGGTCGTGAGGCCCCGGGCGGCTGGACAAATAGCTCTGCTGAGGTATCGTCTGCATGGTGTGCAGTGCTGCTTCTCAGGCTCACTCTGGGACAGGCCTGTGGGCCACCGTAGTTGAGTGTGTGTGTGGCGTGTTAGTCTGCTCTTGTGACAGGACGGTTGAGTGTGTGTGTGGCGTGTTAGTCTGCTCTTGTGACAGGTGTGACATGTGTGCAATAGGATGTTGCGTTGGAGATGTTACTAACTGAGAGCTGAGATTGAGAACTGAGAGCGACCGCAAGTTGAACTTCCTGTACAGCTAACACCTAACTACACAATGTTTTAACTGCCCTTTTGACGCTCGCCCTGTTCCTATTTTCCTCCTGTCGCTCGCGTTGACGGGCGTTCGTTCTTTAACTGTCTTCAGTTGGGAATGTAGACAAATGACGTAACAGAACAGGAAATTGAACGGTTTCAGTTAGGACAGCAAGCATGCGATGTTGCGTTCTGTTGCTCGCGTCGCAAGCAGTTAGGACACGGTGTTATTAGTTAGGACACGGTGTTAGCTGGTCTCTCAGAGACCTTCCTCCAGGCCGGTAGGACCTCTGCGCTGGTCCAGGGGTGCATGGTGTTGAGTGTGCACCACTAACGTTTGAGAATGAGATGGAATTGTTCTATACGTTGACTTAGACTGTTGAACTGTGGAATGATGAGCATTTGGCCGCGCATGACTTGAGTCGAGATGTTAGATTGTCGTGTAATTTTAGGATGTTTTCAATGATTCCGCTTGGAACTCAGATTCTAGACCGTGTTGGAAAATACAGAACCTACAGAAAGGTGTCAACTTGGATACTACAGGATGTGATGCTGCAGTTTGTCTCAGGGACACGATCGGTCCAGATCATAACGTTTCTTATCTTACATCAAGATCTTCCAACGTTCCATTAATGAGTGTTTAATATACACTTTGTGTGAAATATACCTTGTGGATCCTTTCAACAAAGACATGTCCAGACTGGGCCCATGAACTACTACTGTATTAACAGCAGGTTATTGAGAGCAGGCTGCGTCCTCAGACAGGAAGTGGACTGTGTCTCTGGTTCTGTAGCTGATGTGTGTTCTCCGCCCCCACAGCTGGTGAAGAGTGAGAGCGATTACCACGGACGGATCTCCCGAAGCCCCGTCATGTTGTTTGACATCCAGGACAACAACAACGCTAATTCGTTTGCGGTAAGGAGGTGATTCAGTAAGGAGGTGATTCAGTAAGGAGGTGATTCAGTAAGGAGGTGATTCAGTGGGGAGGTGATTCAGTAAGGAGGTGATTCAGTCAGGAGGTGATTCAGTATTCAGTCAGGAGGTGATTCAGTCAGGAGGTGATTCAGTAAGGAGGTGATTCAGTGGAGAGGTGATTCAGTAAGGAGGTGATTCAGTAAGGAGGTGATTCAGTGGGGAGGTGATTCAGTAAGGAGGTGATTCAGTCAGGAGGTGATTCAGTAAGGAGGTGATTCAGTGGGGAGGTGATTTAACTATGGCACATTGTGGGTGATCATAATGCTATTAGAGATTGTGAAATGTGATGTGTATAGGTTTGAGTTGGTGGGGATTCATCGACTAACAATTCAATTTCCTTTAACTCTTCATTGTCAAACATTTATCTAACTGACTTACCTTACATTCAACTTCTGTAGAAATCATGTGAAATTGATTTGAAAAATGAAGTCTTTCTTCATATTTACTGCATCTGTGTCATATCTGCCTTGTCGTTAGTGCTGCATGTCCACTGAGTAGTTTTCTATCAAACTGATTGAATGTTTCTGTTCATTCTTCATCTCTCACTCTGTTGTCTTTTTCATGCTTATCCTCTGGAACTACCACCATCCCTCCCGATGTGCTCCGCTTCCCTGGTTCTTAACGGACCCCCTTCCTCTCTCTGCCTTGCTACTCACTGGACCTCCTTCCTGTCTGCCCTCTAAACCCCTCCCCCCCCTCCCCAAACCCACGTGTCTCCTCCGGGGGCCTCTGGGTGGGCGTCGCCGGCTTCCCCCCCTGCTAGGAAGCGGTCTGTAACGAGATCATGAATATAGCAGAGACCTCAGTGAGATACTGCAGCACCCTGTCCCAGCCCCACAGACTGCCCCCCCAGCCCCATGACTCTGTCCACAGACTGCCCCCCCAGCCCCATGACTCTGTCCACAGACTGCCCCCCCAGCCCCATGACTCTGTCCACAGACTGCCCCCCCAGCCCCATGACTCTGTCCACAGACTGCCCCCCCAGCCCCATGACTCTGTCCACAGACTGCCCCCCCAGCCCCATGACTCTGTCCACAGACTGCCCCCCCAGCCCCATGACTCTGTCCACAGACTGCCCCCCCAGCCCCATGACTCTGTCCACAGACTGCCCCCCCAGCCCCATGACTCTGTCCACAGACTGCCCCCCCAGCCCCATGACTCTGTCCACAGACTGCCCCCCCAGCCCCATGACTCTGTCCACAGACTGCCCCCCCAGCCCAGTAAACAATCTCTCATCATTTCCCAGCAACCCCAGTCTCTCAGCAGCAGCCCGGAGCCCGGCCGCCTCAGCTGTGGAATGTGAGTAGGACCGTCCAACCAGAGCTCTACTGTACTGGGGTATATAGATATGTTGAGGCGTAGTGGGGTACAGTACACATGTTGAGGCGTAGTGGTGTAGACATGTTGAGGTGTAGTGGTGTTCAGTAGACATGTTGAGGCGTAGTGGTGTTCAGTAGACATGTTGAGGCGTAGTGGTGTTCAGTAGACATGTTGAGGTGTAGTGGTGTCCAGTAGACATGTTGAGGTGTAGTGGTGTCCAGTAGACATGTTGAGGTGTAGTGGTGTAGACATGTTGAGGCGTAGTGGTGTTCAGTAGACATGTTGAGGTGTAGTGGTGTCCAGTAGACATGTTGAGGTGTAGTGGTGTCCAGTAGACATGTTGAGGTGTAGTGGTGTAGACATGTTGAGGCGTAGTGGTGTCCAGTAGTCATGTTGAGGCGTAGTGGTGTCCAGTAGACATGTTGAGGCGTAGTGGTGTAGACATGTTGAGGCGTAGTGGTGTCCAGTAGACATGTTGAGGCGTAGTGGTGTCCAGTAGACATGTTGAGGCGTAGTGGTGTTCAGTAGACATGTTGAGGTGTAGTGGTGTCCAGTAGACATGTTGAGGTGTAGTGGTGTCCAGTAGACATGTTGAGGTGTAGTGGTGTAGACATGTTGAGGCGTAGTGGTGTCCAGTACACATGTTGAGGTGTAGTGGTGTTCAGTAGACATGTTGAGGCGTAGTGGTGTAGACATGTTGAGGCGTAGTGGTGTCCAGTAGTCATGTTGAGGCGTAGTGGTGTCCAGTAGACATGTTGAGGCGTAGTGGTGTCCAGTAGACATGTTGAGGTGTAGTGGTGTCCAGTAGACATGTTGAGGCGTAGTGGTGTCCAGTAGACATGTTGAGGTGTAGTAGGGTAGACATGTTGAGGTGTAGTGGTGTCCAGTAGTCATGTTGAGGTGTAGTGGTGTCCAGTAGTCATGTTGAGGCGTAGTGGTGTCCAGTAGACATGTTGAGGCGTAGTGGTGTAGACATGTTGAGGCGTAGTGGTGTCCAGTAGACATGTTGAGGCGTAGTGGTGTCCAGTAGTCATGTTGAGGTGTAGTGGTGTCCAGTAGACATTTTGAGGCGTAGTGGTGTTCAGTAGACATGTTGAGGCGTAGTGGTGTCCAGTAGACATGTTGAGGCGTAGTGGTGTCCAGTAGACATGTTGAGGTGTAGTGGTGTCCAGTAGACATGTTGAGGCGTAGTGGTGTCCAGTAGACATGTTGAGGCGTAGTGGTGTCCAGTAGACATGTTGAGGTGTAGTGGTGTCCAGTAGACATGTTGAGGCGTAGTGGTGTCCAGTAGTCATGTTGAGGTGTAGTGGTGTCCAGTAGACATTTTGAGGCGTAGTGGTGTTCAGTAGACATGTTGAGGCGTAGTGGTGTCCAGTAGACATGTTGAGGCGTAGTGGTGTCCAGTAGACATGTTGAAGCGTAGTGGTGTCCAGTAGTCATGTTGAGGTGTAGTGGTGTTCAGTAGATATGTTGAGGTGTAGTGGTGTCCAGTAGTCTAGTGAGGCGTAGTGGTGTAGACATGTTGAGGTGTAGTGGTGTCCAGTAGTCATGTTGAGGCGTAGTGGTGTCCAGTAGACATGTTGAGGTGTAGTGGTGTCCAGTAGTCATGTTGAGGTGTAGTGGTGTCCAGTAGACATGTTGAGGTGTAGTGGTGTCCAGTAGTCAAAGGCAGTCCGGCCCGTGTCCCTTGTTCTCGTGGGTGGTTCTCAGGTCTCTGAGGCCCTGGGCTGTGGCCCTCCTGACGCTGCTGTGTTGTGGTTCAGTTTCCAGGCGGTGTACAGCTACGTGCCCCAGAACGAGGACGAGCTGGAGCTGCACGAGGGGGACCTGGTCAGCGTCATGGAGAAGTGCGATGACGGCTGGTTTGTTGGTATGTGCTCGGGGCCTCACGCACATTCCCCAGAGAGGAAGTCACAGTCACAGCGTCACATTCAACCGTATTGGGTTTCTACTGACTGACAGGAGAGGCTGGGATATGTGTATTTGCTCACACACCATACAGTAAGACACGCAGAATAGATTCAACCTTCGTAAATGTTTCACGATTTATTTATGCATTGATTTATACAAGTGTATTTATGTATTCATTGTTAGTGTTTGCTATTTGGAAAGAATACCAACAGAGTTCTACCCTCATGTACGTAAAGACATGAAGGCTGTTTGATACTGTATCACGTTTCTGATCCCTAAACAGACTTTAATTATTGTGCTTCTTCTCCTTTACAGGAACCTCGAAGAGGACAAAACAGTTCGGCACTTTCCCAGGGAATTACGTGAAGGAGGTCAACTTGTAACCTGTAGAGATGTGGATTCTGGAGCTCTTCTAACACTTGGCGGCCTGTCGAGTTTGGGAAATCATGACTATTGCGCTTGACTGGTTGAATAGTGATAGATGATAGTCATCTAGGCAGGTGAATCCGTTTGTCTGGGTAAGTGGTCGGTTCGGTGTGAGGTATGTGGTTCGGTGTGAGGTATGTGGTTCGGTGTGAGGTCTGTTACCGTGCATGAGGCGAAGTCCGAGACGCTGCTGACTACCTGCCTAAATCTCATTATGGTGTCCAGTCTACCTTTCCCACAATCCACCTGGCTGAATTCATTATATTCTGAACGTGGTTACAGTATGTTATTCAAAACTCACCCCAATGAGTCAGCACTCACCATACATGCTTGTGTATATAGTAGCCTTGCTGTGTCATCGTTATTCACCGCACACACATGTTTATGAAGCACATTCAGAGTGTGAGCGGTCGGGAGCAGAGGGGGATCAGAGTGGATCTTAGTTTGTGAAGGAGCAGGGTGTTGATCCAGGATGAAGTCTGAGCTGTTTCTCACCAGCTACCTTCCAGGAGCGTTCAGGCCCAAGAGCTTTCTCTCCTCAACCCTGCAGTCACACAAACACTGGGGTTACATTTGATCCAGGCACTTTGAACACTAATGTTTTTCCTAGGGAAACCCAATAAGTAGGAGTGTTTGTATGGACATACCATGAACGTATCGGGCTGTGTGTGATGGCACATTCTTGAACTGTGTCCAACTATATTCTTTGGTTTTAAATTTCCAAAAACACGATGACCTCAATGTGCCCCCAATGGCCTCGAGAAATGTTATAGCCCTGAGAGAAATGTTATAGTTCTGAGAGAAATGTTATAGTTCTGAGACAAATGTTATAGTTCTGAGAGAAATGTTATAGTTCTGAGAGAAATGTTATAGTTCTGAGAGAAATGTTATAGTTCTGAGAGAAATGTTATAGTTCTGAGAGAAATGTTGAATCTGTTGTGGAAGGCCGAGGTTCTCTTCGGTGAGATTCAGAATGCACTGAAAGCTCTACATCTCTGAATTTGTGACAATATTATACAGTCAGTGTTGACTCAGTCTTTGTAAAATAGCAGAGCATTCGTACCTCAGCGTAGTCCAAAAGCTTCCGATGCCATTTTAGTATTGCTTCTGTTTTCTATCCAAGGTCTGTACTATATAATTCTAGCACGGTTGTGTGCATGATAGAAATTCAAAAGAGATATTATCTGCGCTGTGTCTCGGTCAATGTTCTGAATGATGCTGACGTGGACTGCGTGTATGAGCGACTGTTTGCGCGTGCTGATGCTAGGAACATTATCTCTCACAAAAAATATGTTTCTGTCAGCCTGTATGTCGAATTTCTCTCTCTTCAAATTAGAGGTAACATAAGCAGTTTGATCTTGCGTGCGTCCTGTAGGGTAGCTGGTGGTCGACAGCTGTCTAGGCCAGACTGGCTCCAGTCAAACCGCAGGGTGGCACGGCATGCTGCTCTTTTTAAAGCACTTACTTCCTGTGTGGTCATCTTTGGAAAGTTCACCTCACTGTGATAGAGGACTAATGGAACGAGGCGCCCATGTTATCACTAAACCACGTTTTTTCTTTCAACTCTTCATTTGTATGACATAGGTATTTAATTTCTATCGATTTTGAGGGCATAACCATGCTTACACTAAGTTGTTTCATTTGGGTACAGAAACTAGAGGATCCAACAAGGGTCTTTATTCGGCTACACGTGACACATGATAAACCTGAATGATACTGTATGCTCGGGTATTTTCATATTTGTCCTGCAAGGATCATACAGTGATAGGAATTACCATACAAAGAATGTCGCATTATTATAGCATGAACTATTAAATCTAAGAGAGTGCTAAATTAATTCAGAGCATGAAACAGTTAACCAATGTCTCAAATTGTAGCCTATATCATTATTTGGCGGCCCATGCACAAGAGAACGCAGGACTCAGGTCGGGGGGGGGAAGTACAGTTAGATCCTAGACTCCTCCCAGGAAGAAAGCATCCAGGCAGTCTTCCTGTGAGGTCAAAGGTCTCCCATCTGAAGACTTCAGCAGATCCCCAAACAAGCGCAGAATGTCAATATATTATCTTGCTAACACGCTAACTGAAGAAGGAGGGCTTTGTGCTCTTATCAGATGTGTCATCATTGTTATCATTCACCACTGTGTTTGAAACAGAGGGCTCCTCTCTGGCTTGATCTAGGATGCTCCCCTTAATGAACACACAGGAAACCCATCACTGGTCTCAAAGTACAAAAAGGGATCTGCACTGTGAGCAGATTGGAAATAACTAATACCTGTACTGTAATAGCAGCATTTAGTTATAGATACAAATCAAGTATTTTGGATCAAATTATCAGAGGAATATCAGCGTTTTGTGAAAAATATATTTATTCTTCTAACTAAATCTAAGAAGTAACTGGTTTTAAACATTGTTAAAAGTCTTGATGGAAATCTAAAAGAAATCTCTCTACAAGTACATGTAGAGATAATGATGATAATCATATAGAGATTTTATTTCTTTTGTTTCTCCTCCGTTTGATGAGGTCAGTGATCGACACTGACCAGACTGAGATATGGTTTGAAGGAGCGGTAATGGCCGCCACCTCATACCAGATGTTCATTAAGCTAATTTGTTCATTAAGCTCATTTGTTCATTAAGCTCATTTATTATTATTCTCTCTCAGCTGTAAGTCAAATTAATACAGAGGCAGTCAAAATCAGAATTGACTTGCATCTCTTAGCGAGCGGCAAGCAAAAAGATAACACTAAAACACTTGATGCCATGGTGGTGTACCCAGTTGAGTTGGCCTCCACATCATTCTTCTGACTAGCAGGTGTGTTGTGGTACAGTGGAAGTGTTGAGAGGTGTTGTATAACCGTTCACGTGTTTAGGAAGCTGAATGTCTCCCCATGGTCTGCTACTGTACAGATAGTCTCTCCCATGGCCTGCTACTGTACAGATAGTCTCTCCCATGGCCTGCTACTGTACAGATAGTCAGGCCCTGCTACTGTACAGATAGTCAGGCCCTGCTACTGTACAGATAGTCAGGCCCTGCTACTGTACTTGCCATAACGTGTTCATTCTGAGTATGACTCAGTTAACTGTCTTCCCCTGGTCTTAGTTGTGTGCTATGTCATTAAAAGGGTCAACCCTGACCCATCTGTCACGCAGTACACAGACAGACAATAGGGTCCGGGAACAGCTTGATAAAGATGGTGTGGTCCCTCCCAGACAGGCTATAGGACAGACTGAAGCATCACTGGTGTGACCCCACAAGTCAGTAGAGAATGTGCTCACGTGCTCCAGGAAACATTGCAGGATGTATGAATGTATAATTATGGAGAATGTGTAAAAATGAGCAGTGCTTTCAGTTTGAATGAACATGCAAACCATTTAACAGCCCGGCACAATAAGGATTGTACATATGTAAAATAAAGAAGAATAGAATGCTAGTGATGGGGGGGGGGGGAGAAAAAAAAGTCAAATGGATCAGTTGTTCCAGTTTATTTTCCATGAAGGATATTTGCAAAGCACAGAGGAGAGTTATTGAGCACAGACAGTTTGATGCATATGACGTAACCATGACGCTGCCATGTTGTGAGGTCATATCATGTCAGACGCAATTGTGCCTCATTGTCATCAGCTTTTATTGATTATCACCTAAGTGTATCCATATCTCATATTTAAAATGTTATTATTTTACCCATTAGCTCTAGTCTTTGTGATGGGAAAAGAACATTTACTAAGAACCTGTCAGTTAAAGTGTGACACAGTGCTTCAAATAAGTGATTAATTATCATAAGAATGTGTTAGTTTGCCGAGACGCACAACCTGCAACATGTTTGGTTTGTTTGCTTCAATTTGCGGTGCTGTTACAATGACAATATTAAAATATTGACAACACTATTTACTGCTGTGATTTCGGTATTATGCAATATTTAATAAACAATATAAAGCATTTGTAGGTGTTGTTTTGTTTTCTATTTGATTTCTAAAATCCTTTAAGGTGGGGAAAGTCTGAGATAGTCTAAAACAACACATTTTATTTAAAATTATAATTTGATTCAATAATTTTTCCTTGATGTGATATCATTCTGATTGTTTCAGATTATTGGTAGAATAACCACAGCTGTCCACTAAGTTGTATCATGGGTTTTTATGAGCTAGTCTAGCCTAGCCTTCTCCAAGCCACGGTCCAGTCTGTTACAGACTGAGCAGGAAACACTGAATAGGCCTAGAGGGCAGCATTTTCTTGCCTTGTCGCTCACTTTGCTTCCAATAAACATGAATTCACTCCCCGACACCTTGGTTGTAAATTGTTTACGCACTTTATTGTGAAAGCAAAGCATATGTCATGTCAATAGCCTACTGGCTGTGCTCCCTGCGAGGAGCTGATAGGCTACCCGGGCTTGGGGGGCAGGTCTGGGGGGCAGGTCTGAGCAGCGAACCCGGCAGGAATCTGCTTCTGGGACGGGAGGGGCACATTCCACATCCTGGGATTACCAGGACCATAAATGGTAAGCTTGCATATAATACGCTGACGTAACTGTCCATCCCTAAAACAAACAGGCAGTGGTTCTTATCGGCTTGGAAACTTCTGAAACGAACCGATTCGCTCAACTTTAATCCCAGGAACCGCCCCGCCCCGCTTGTGTAAAGGAGTAGCCTCCCTGTGACTGGTCGGAGTTTTCTTTCACAGATCCTTAGGGAACAATATCATCTGAAAACTTCACTTTCAACACAGAACTCAGCGAAAAAATGCCTCTGCGAGTTGTGATGGATGGTCCTGGACCGTGGGGGTTCCGGCTGGTCGGGGGGAAGGATTTCGAGCAACCCTTGACTGTCTCCCGGGTGAGTGTTTGTTTAGTAGAAGGTTTGTTTAGTAGAAGGTATCAGCCGTGGTTCACCGGCGGGCTACACTAGAAATCTACCAGTTGTCCGCGACGAAAGTTTGAACCAGACAGCTCTAAGCACCATCGAAGGTGTCGTTTTTTGCTGAGCAGTTTTGTGGTTTTGTGTTGAGCAGTTTTGTGGTTTTGTGTTTAGCGAGGCAGGGGAAATATTTTCTTCGGCCCCTCTTTGAGAAAAGAGACACGTGAACAATGAGCAGTTATGCTTGTTCACCCACTTAGATCAAGAGATCAATGGTAATCATTGGGAATGGGTCATTATTTGTCATTTTAAAGGTATGATATGTTACATGTGGATTATTTCCCCCATCTAGTGTCTAAATATAAGAACTGCAACAACACAATGTGTTGGTTGCCAGGTTCGTTACAACCTGCAGATCGGGTCAAGCTAGCAGACAATTTTCCTTGTGTGTGTGACTGCAACTATGTCAAGTGATGAATCTTTCAGGGTAACGTTAACTTAATTCACTTTACAGCACTATATAATTGTAGTCTAGCTAACGTTATGCATTATCTAGCGATAGCTAGTTAGTAGAAAAGTAGCGATGTCACCATGCGACTTTATCCCATGAAACTCCATAAACTCCGTCCAACGAGCACTTCGGTCACTGAGCTTTTGAGATTCGTATCGCACGGTTCGCCGGGGCTCAGGTGGAGAAGCAGGACGACGAAACTCGGCCATTTTACCAAACGTTTAGCTGAAGAGTGAGCGGAAGTGGACGGAAAAGCTGCCGTTTTATAGTCGCACACACACTTGATGCTAACCTACATCTATAATGCTGCTAATTCATGGAAGTATAACGTTAGCTGGCTAATCTCACAGTGGTGAAGCTAGAATAATACCTGGCAACCCAGCACGCAGTACCAACGCTGTAATACTATTGGCTGGTATGATATCAACAGTGTCATTGTCGGGCTGTCAAAATTTCATAATGTAATAATTTCAGACAAAATATTTTTTTTTTATGGAAAAGCAATACTTTTACTCTGCAGCCTTCGCAAAGCCCTATTTTTTTATTTTTTTTTATTTTAATCCACATATAACATATTATACCTTTAATAATAATTTATTATAATAACTTATGCTATTGTTAATATGAGATTGTGCAAACCGAGTGGTTAACCAGTTACGTGAGTAGCATGTAGCTCTTAGATGGCCTCCTGTCGGCCCGATACTGTGTTCAGATAAAACAGTAGGACTGTGATACGAAGTGAAGGTGAGCCTCTCCCAGCTACCACCCCCATGCTGCCACCCCTAACCCACATCGGGGAGGCCTCTCCCAGCTACCACCCCCATGCTGCCCTCTCTAACCCACATCGGGGAGGCCTCTCCCAGCTACCACCCCCATTCTGCCACCTCTAACCCACATCAGGGAGGCCTCTCCCAGCTACCACCCCCATGCTGCCATCTCTAACCCTCATCGGGGAGGCCTCTCCTATCTACCACCCCCATTCTGCCATCTCTAACCCACATCGGGGAGGCCTCTCCCAGCTACCACCCCCATTCTGCCACCTCTAACCCACATCGGGGAGGCCTCTCCCAGCTACCACCCCCCCCATGCTGCCATCTCTAACCCACATCGGGGAGGCCTCTCCCAGCTACCACCCCCATCGGGGAGGCCTCTCCCAGCTACCACCCCCATTCTGCCACCTCTAACCCACATCGGGGAGGCCTCTCCCAGCTACCACCCCCATTCTGCCACCTCTAACCCACATCGGGGAGGCCTCTCCCAGCTACCACCCCCATTCTGCCATCTCTAACCCACATCGGGGAGGCCTCTCCCAGCTACCACCCCCATGCTGCCCTCTCTAACCCACATCGGGGAGGCCTCTCCCAGCTACCACCCCCATTCTGCCATCTCTAACCCACATCGGGGAGACCTCTCCCAGCTACCACCCCCATTCTGCCACCTCTAACCCACATCGGGGAGGCCTCTCCCAGCTACCACCCCCATGCTGCCCTCTCTAACCCACATCGGGGAGGCCTCTCCCAGCTACCACCCCCATTCTGCCACCTCTAACCCACATCACCTAACTGGTTTCACTTTACTTAACTTTACACTTAGGTGTTTGTTTATGTCACTCAGTCTGTGGTCTTTTGTGCCGATGTTTAGGGTAATTGTTGAAGAGCACTTTTCACTCTGGCAATCACTTATCCTCTGGTTAATATCAGAATATCACAACTCAGAACAGGAGGAATTGATGTAAACGTTCCTACTATGTTTACAATGGTATAGTTGTTGATGATGATGATGATGATGCTGTATCTGTTCAGGTGACCCCTGGCAGTAAAGCAGCCCAAGCCAACCTCTGTATTGGAGACATGATCCTGGCCATAGATGGAGAAGCTACTGAGAGCATGACTCATCTACAGGCCCAGAACAAGATCAAGGCCTGCCTGGATGAGATGAACCTCTCCGTCGACAGGTAGGACAGGAAGCTACGCTCATGAAGCACTGAGTCAGAGACGCCAGGTGTTCAGGGGGCGGAGCATGTTCTCCACTTTAGTTTTTTTAATGAACGTTATCCATATACCCTAGGTTAAGTATTTGACATGTCTGTGGATGTCGTTTCAGGTCAGAATCCAAAATGTGGTCTCCCCTTTCCTCAGAGGAAGGAAAGACGAATCCCTACAAGATGAATCTTGCATCCGAGCCACAGGTATGCTGGTCTTCCCACACAGGACGGGACTGACATGAGAGATCATCAGGACTTTAGACCGGCAGATGGCTTCCAGCTTTGATGCTGCTCTGTCATTTTGTATTTACTGGAAATCCCATCACAGAAAGGAAACCTCAGTGTTTCTGGTAGCTCATTATTACACTAACAAAAGGTTGGGGTTTTTGGCGCTGCCAACGGTGATGTCATTGTTTACTTCCCAACAGGAGGTATCCTAGGAGACGGTAGTTAATCAGCTCTGACGCAAGCCTGACTTCCTGCCTCCTGACTGGAAAATTGAGGCCAAAGTGTGAATACATGTAGGAAGTGTGTGATTTGCTAGCCTAGGCTTTCTGGAGTGTCACAAGTCTAATTGCCACTCGCATGTCATGTTCACGTGTGTGTGTGTGTTTGTGTGTTTGTAGTTGAATATGCTTGAAGCATGAACTAAATTAGGAGGCAGTTCATTTTATGTTCACTTTGTTGAAATGCCGATCTGTCAGTGTTGTGTTTTTTGTCTGAGAGTTCTCTGTGCTGTCATACATGTTATAGTACTGTCATACATGTTATAGTACTGTCATACATGTTATAGTACTGTCATACATGTTACAGTACTGTCATACATGTTACAGTACTGTCATACATGTTACAGTATATGTGTCACGCGTGTGCATGTGGCCGATGGTATTTGATATTAATCGTATTTGAATGTTTCAATATCAGATTCAATCCCGCACTCACTGCACTGTACGTCCCATCATCTGCAGGAGGTGAAACACATAGGCTCCGCCCACAACAGGAGTGCTCTGCCGTTTGCCACGCCCAGTCCGAAGGTCATCACCAGCCAGTACAACAATCCTGCCGGACTTTACTCCTCAGAAAACATCAAGAACTTCAACACGGCTGTGGATGACGTCAAAACCCTCGCCAGCGCTAACGAGTCCAGCAGCATGTGAGCCTAGCATCCCTCCTCTAGGCCAGGCATTCCCAAACTGTGAGGCGCGCCTCCCCTGGGGGGCCCGAAGAGAGGGGAGGGGAGGGGAGGGGAGGCGTGGAGGGATGGTTAGAAAGAAGAAGAAAAAAGAAGGAAAAACATGTTTTTTATTTAAAAAATGTCTATGGTTTTTATGAATGAAACGTGATTTTAAAGGTCAGAAGATCTAAATAAATAATAGGAGAGATGTATACTAAATGTGTGGATAGTGCAGAGAGAGCCTCCCCCCGCAGGCATGAATGTATTGTGTGAAAACGTCATAACGTTAACTAGCAACAGGTGCCACCGAGCTAACTTAGCTGTGTAACGTTATGGGCTAGCTAACGCTGCCTTGCAAAATGAACACATTTTGGGGGTTGGGGGGGCGCGGGTGTGTCACTGTTTTCAGAGGGGAGGCCCACATTGATGGAGTTTGGGAACCCATAGTCTAGGCCTAGGTTAGCTTGGTGAGGGCTTCAAATCAAATCAAACTTTATTCATATAGCGCATTTCATATACAGAAGGAACACAATGCGCTTTACAGAGAGCGATGGGAGGTTGGGCATAGGTCCCACCCCTACATATTCCAGAGGGAAGCAAAAACACAGTTTCACCCGGGGGCCAGAAAAGAGAGCTGTAAAAATTCTTCCCTGACCTCTCTCAACGAGACGATCGGGCGTGACCTTCTGTGTCCTGTAGGACTGGACTGTAACTTGAGTGTTCAATTCCTCTACAGCACAGATCCCTCAAAGCCAAGCGGTCGTCCGCCGATAGTAGCCGACTCCGAGGTCTACAAGATGCTGCAGGAGAACCAGGAGTCCGATGAGCCTCCGCGACAGTCCGCCTCCTTCAAGGTTCTGCAGGAGATTCTGGAGACAGGTACCTATCAGCACCTCAGAACCCTCAGTCCAGATGACTCAGAGGATGTGATAATTCAATATAGAGTGCAGTTGAGTGTGTGTAGGTTCTCCCGGTGTTATGTGTGTGTGATGCATGTGTGTGATGTGTGTGTGTGTGTATGTGTGTGTGTGATGTATGTGTGTATGTGTGTGTGTGTGTGTCCTTGGTTGCAGGTGACCCAGAGAAGCCCTCAGGGTTCAGGAGTGTGAGAGCCCCCTCTAATAAGATGGGCTCTTCGGTGGGGAACGCTGACAAACTGGCCGTATGTGACCGATGTGGATCAGGCATTGTGTGAGTGCAGCATGCCTTTTATTCTAAATATAGTATTAGTATATAAAAGTATATTGTCTATATATTCAAAATATTGTGCACTATTTGTTGTGCACTATTTGTTAATCTGTGAGATGGGCATTTATGAAGTAGGTTAGAGCTGTCCTAGTATGTCCTATTAGTTAAATGGGGTACTACTCAAATTTGGGTCTCTTCTTTCACCAAAACTTTCACCAGAACAGAACAGAAAAAATAGGAACAGCAATGTGACATAGAATAAACATCACTGTAAAACCAAAAATGAAAGAAACTCAAAAACCAAGAAAATATGCATCAGACAGTGAGTTTAAAAGATTTACTGTCTTCAAAGAGGTTCAGAGATCATTCTGTCACACTGGTCCACAGGAACCCAGGAATGTACTTTCAGCTTCCTGAAGGCTAAATTTGGATGGGTTTCTAAAATCACCCTGTGACCATGTATAGTGTTCTGAGTTCCTCTGTCATAGCTGTGAGGTGAGGTAGGGGGGCAGTGAGTGGAGGAGAGCCATATAGATTGAAATGACTCTGTTCTGTGTGAATGATAAGAGTCTGCAACATAGTTTCATCATAATGATGATTCATCTTGGCCCTACACGACAAGCTCAAAACTGTCATTTTTTCTGTAGGCGTATGTCTCCCCCTTGTGGTGTGTTTTAGAATGCACCTGCTTCATCATTGGTTCTATTGGCTGATGTTCAGCCATGCTGTGTGCGATCCGCCAACAGCTGTGTACTTGAGGGCTTGTTAAGTCTTGGTTATGAAGTGTTAAGACTTCAGAGATGCTCAGAGGGAGTGTTGGCATGCCTACTGTGTGACCTCTACTGTGTGACCTCTGAGATGATTGGCTGCCACCGTTTGGTCTCAACATTCTCAGACAAGGTTGAATATTGTTGGGCGCTCTTGATAAGAAATGATCCTCTCCCTCTTCTTACATGGGATTTCTATCTAATGAACCGGACATGTCTCATTTGATTAGCAGTGTATGCAAGTGTACTCTGTACAGACATGAGGATAGGTTTAATATGATCCAGCCATTAAAACTCATAACTTTTTTTATTGTTCAATATTCACCTTTACTTGCTATTAGTTTATTAATAGGTCTTGGCAAGACCCCAAAAATCTTTTTCGTGACATGAGACTGCATGAGACCCTGTGAATTTTATTATTTTTGAATTTTGGTGTACTGGCTAGTACACTGGTGGGAAATCTTGTGGTGGAAACGGAAGTGACGCGTTTTGGGTGTCACAATATCAGGAAGACAACAAACACTTTGCCCCACGACACAAAAATAAATATTTACCTGCATTGAAGCCATCCTTTCAGAAAGTAGCTACAATCGTCCAATCCAGTCTGCGCAACGCGTGTTTATCATTTTTCCCCCATCATTACAGCGACTGAGTGGGGGATTGTGGGAAGTGTGGTTCTTAAAACGCAGTGCCGATTTTATCCAAAGTGCCGAGTTATCTCATGTAGCTTTAAGCATGTAATCTCTTTTCCTCCACAGAGGGATGGTGGTCAAGTTGAGGGACAAGTTCCGTCATCCCGAGTGCTATGTCTGCTCAGACTGCAACATCAGCCTGAAACAGAAGGGACATTTCTTTGTGGAGGATCAGATTTACTGCGAGAAGCACGCGCGCGAGCGAATGACCCCTCCAGAGGGCTACGACGTGGTCACCGTCTTCCCAAAGTAGCGCTCTCCTGGAACACTGCCTCCTACTGCACACCTCCTACTGCACACCTCCATGTCCCCGACGTGGAGAGACTCACCCGAGACATTCCTGCATCTAATTCCTCCTGATCTCTCTGGACAAGGCTGTACTATTTGATTACGCTTCAATCCTGTTCTGTAGCTGTTAGGCACATTAATGTAAGACTTCATTGAGTTTTGTCATGATAATTTGCACATGAGCATAGTTTTATGTTTTTTAGGAATGGTTTCCAAAGAGCGCTATGAATGGGTGGCATAGGGAGTTTAGGAGTACTGTATGTTAATTTACCGGCTGTATTTGTGTCTGGTTGGATACTTGTGTTTCCCCACTGCCATCAGCATCATCGCAGTCCAACAGAATTCAGACATCAAAGGACACTCGGACATCAAAGGACAGTGGTGGATGCTTCTCATGTGTCACAGCCGAGTTTTCTAAAGGACTAAAGGGCTTCAAAATAAAGGAAATGCTGTATTGCTCTTCAGAATTGATCTGTAGCTACCTACATACAGAAATACTATGACTGAATAAATATTTTGTATCTGAAACAATCTACCATTTTGTGTTGAGGTTCATTCCAACATTGTTTAAATCAAACCGAACAACTTGTAGAGGTTCTTTATACCCTCTTTTTATGTCAAATTGTCATCAGAATGACGGGTATGAAAAAAGATGCGCTTTACTGACTCCAGACAAGGATCAAATCTGCTCAAGGAAATGCATCGGTAGCCATATTGTACCATATAACAAACATTTTATTGCGCCCCATTTTATTGCGCCCCCAACATCTCGGGGCGACACAAACCTCTGGAGATGGAGCAGCCGGCTGGGGATCGGAAGGTCTCTGGTTTAGAAGGTCTCTGGTTTGGAAGGTCCCTGGTTTGGAAGGTCTCTGGTTTGGAAGGTCTCTGGTTTGGAAGGTCTCTGGTTTGGGAGGTCTCTGGTTTGGGAGGTCCCTGGTTTGGAAGGTCCCTGGTTTGGAAGGTCCCTGGTTTGGGAGGTCTCTGGTTTGGAAGGTCTCTGGTTTGGAAGGTCCCTGGTTTGGAAGGTCTCTGGTTTGGAAGGTCTCTGGTTTGGAAGGTCTCTGGTTTGGAAGGTCCCTGGTTTGGAAGGTCCCTGGTTTGGAAGGTCTCTGGTTTGGAAGGTCCCTGGTTAGGAAGGTCCCTGGTTTGGAAGGTCCCTGGTTTGGGAGGTGTCTGGTTTGGAAGGTCTCTGGTTTGGGAGGTCTCTGGTTTGGAAGGTCTCTGGTTTGGAAGGTCTCTGGTTTGGAAGGTCCCTGGTTTGGAAGGTCCCTGGTTTGGAAGGTCTCTGGTTTGGGAGGTCTCTGGTTTGGGAGGTCCCTGGTTTGGGAGGTCTCTGGTTTGGAAGGTCCCTGGTTTGGAAGGTCTGGTTTGGAAGGTCCCTGGTTTGGGAGGTCCCTGGTTTGGAAGGTCCCTGGTTTGGAAGGTCCCTGGTTTGGGAGGTCCCTGGTTTGGAAGGTCTCTGGTTTGGAAGGTCTCTGGTTTAGAAGGTCTCTGGTTTGGAAGGTCCCTGGTTTGGGAGGTCTCTGGTTTGGAAGGTCCCTGGTTTGGGAGGTCTGGTTTGGGAGGTCTCTGGTTTGGAAGGTCCCTGGTTTGGAAGGTCTCTGGTTTGGAAGGTCCCTGGTTTGGGAGGTCCCTGGTTTGGAAGGTCCCTGGTTTGGAAGGTCCCTGGTTTGGGAGGTCTCTGGTTTGGAAGGTCCCTGGTTTGGGAGGTCCCTGGTTTGGTTTGGAAGGTCCCTGGTTTGGGAGGTCCCTGGTTTGGGAGGTCTCTGGTTTGGAAGGTCTCTGGTTTGGAAGGTCTCTGGTTTGGAAGGTCTCTGGTTTGGAAGGTCTCTAGTTTGGAAGGTCTCTGGTTTGGAAGGTCCTTGGTTTAGAAGGTCTCTGGTTTGGAAGGTCTCTGGTTTGGAAGGTCTCTGGTTTGGGAGGTCTCTGGTTTGGGAGGTCTCTTGTTTGGAAGGTCCCTGGTTTGGAAGGTCTCTGGTTTGGAAGGTCTCTGGTTTGGGAGGTCTCTGGTTTGGAAGGTCTCTGGTTTGGGAGGTCTCTGGTTTGGGAGGTCTCTTGTTTGGAAGGTCCCTGGTTTGGAAGGTCTCTGGTTTGGAAGGTCTCTAGTTTGGAAGGTCCCTGGTTTGGAAGGTCTCTAGTTTGGAAGGTCTCTAGTTTGGAAGGTCTCTGGTTTGGGAGGTCTCTGGTTTGGAAGGTCTCTGGTTTGGGAGGTCTCTGGTTTGGAAGGCCCCTGGTTTGGAAGGTCTCTGGTTCGGAAGGTCTCTGATTCAATCCCAGCTTGGCAAGTCTCTGAACACCAAATTGCTCACTTAGCTGTTGCTTCACAGCACAGCAAGAATGTCTGCATGGAGGTGGATGTTCTCCCCGTGTTCGCAAGGGTTTCGAATATGAAAAACATGCAGAACAGATGCTCTTCAGTCCGGTCCCTGACCACGACCTGGACTGAGCACTTGGAGTTGGTCCCCAGGCGCCACTGACAAGGCTGCGTACGTGTGTGTGTGTGTGCGTGTGTATGTATGTATGTATGTATGTTTGTATGTATGTGTGCATGTATACCCTAATACACCTGCCAGTGTATCATGTAGGCTATTCTGAATACATGCTAATGAGCGAAGGCTTGATGGGTACAGGAAGGTTTATCCAGCACCACCATTATTGTCATCTAAAGTGTGTTTTGCTGGCATGGCATGAAAGGGTTAATATTCATTAGTTTAGAATCAAATACAATGTAAATGACCTCAGCATTGGAGAAGCAAAAGTGATGCATTTGATTTGAGTATGTTGTATGAACTCTGTCTGGGATTTGGGGCATAAAGAGGTTATCTGAAAATGCTCCAGGGATCACCGGGCACCCTCCTGTATTTTGAAGAGGACCCCCAGCTACAAGAATCGGTAGAGACGAGGCCAGCTTCACCAGAATAGCAACCTGATACATCTAGCACAACGTTATTTGCAAGATTATTTTAATTAAGCAAGCACCACTATTCCACACACCATTACTATTGTAGAGCCACACCATAAGAATCATTTCACCACTCAAAAGTGCATCAGTAGCCTAGATACTGTACATACGTAACAAAAAGATATCAAGTGCTAATCAAGAGATCGATATGTAATTAGGCTACGTTTTTAAAACCATTTAAAATTAATTGATACACTGGCTGAAACTAAGATAGAGTGCGATAGGAAACATGCTAGATTGTTCCATTGTAAAGGCGGTTGATGTGGTTTCATCTGCGCATGCATGGTGGATACAGGGGTTCAAATCTCCAGTCACGTCTGCGGTCCCGTGCATCGAGGAGGATGCCGTTGATTCTGAGTCACACTCAACCGAGAACACGCTTGTTGGACTTCCCATATGGTCCATGCAGACTTGTGATACAGGTAAGTATGCTTCACGTTGAAGGTAGTCAGGAATGTGACCAAATTGGTTAGCCATGCGCAAAGTTTCCGTAAGTGCCCAAATGTAATTGTGCGCAAAGCGCAATGTTTCAATTTTGGTCAGTTTGGAATCGTCGGGCAAAGCGGGGAGAATGCTCCTCAGGACGTCCAGGGCGGAGTTGAGGCTGTGCATGCGATCCCTTTCTCTGTCATTCGCCTTAATCCTGCGACGGACTCTCTGTCTGGTCCAGTCCTTTTTTGCCTTTGGTTTCTCTTGTCCGTCTGGAGGTGTAGATTGACTAAGACAATCGCCGAGGATATCGGCGACCCCCCTCTGTTCAACGGAAGCGCACAATGATTTTGGTGACATCCTGCAAAATAAATGAGGGCTCGTTATTTTACTATAAAATAGTTATAGTTGTCGTTTTCTATTAAATAAATCTGCCTGATAATGATATCCTCGTGCCTTTTCAAACATTCAAATATAACAGACACCTGTATGCCTACGTTAAAAATGTGCGTCAGTCAATTTCCCTTTCAAAACTTCACCATATCGAAATTTTTTTTTTTTTTTTAAATGAGTATGCTAATTTCATTTACGATTGACATCGTCAACACTTACTTGACAGACGAAGCCTGTTGTGATGAAGTGGGAATGAGCAGCGTGTCCTTTGGCTTCACACGGAGGCACCTTGAAGACAGCCAGCTAGTCTCGGGTCTACCGGGTGTTGTAAGTTGATAGATGATAATGGGGAGCTGATGAGCATCTCTGCCATTTTATGTATCCTGTATCTTATCTCTGCATGGACTGCGCCTGGATCAACAGTGGCTGATAAGTGACCAATCAGCTTTTAGACAGCACGTGCTGCCTCTTCATTCACCTTTGTGGTATTAGATTGACTGAAGCCACTCATTGTCACAAAGCCATCATAAAAACAGTCAAGTAGACCTATTGAAAGTGACAGATAAGAAAATCTATGTATGCAATGTTTTTTTGTGAAAACAAAATCATAATAAAAACCATTAGCATATACAAAGAATAATGTGTTTACTTAAATCATTGAAAAGTAGGAAGAATACGCACGTCATTTCTTGGGGTGCTGGGCTCAGCAATAAGGAATGGAACCCGGACACTCTTATGCTCAAAACTAACCAACGAAACTTGACCTGAGGAAGAGCAGACGCTCGAAACTTGACCTGAGGAAGAGCAGACGCTCGAAACTTGACCTGAGGAAGAGCAGACGCTCGAAACTTGACCTGATGAAGAGACGCTCGAAATGTTGTCAAAATAAAGTTTCGTTTGGATCATCCGTGTGTGCGGTTCGATTCCTTTTCATTTACTTAAATCATTGGAGTTCAGTACATTACATCAAAGTTCCTGGTCCCAGAAAGTGGAATTTGGATGACATTTTCCAATACGATGAGCTAGTTAGTGTATACATATCTTGCCCTTATTAACTGGTGTAGGGGGTGGACGTCAGTGCAGGTGAAAAACGAACAGCCCCTAAGCCCCTCATCCAAACGCGTTGGTTATCTTGGGCACTTATAGCACCACTTTTACGCTCGTCCTTAGCAGAATGACTTCTGCATTGTGGTGGACTCAGGGGCTGTTGCTTATGAGAGGTGTGCCTAATTCATTAAATCTACAACATTATCAAAACCTCATGTTTGAACATTGGTTTTTGGAGGCACTGGATGTCGTGCGCAAACCTGGGCAACCAGGGGTTTAATTTGTGACTCATAAACATGTGAACCTTTGTCATTAACATGAAGAGGTCAGATTAAAAATACAATCATTCTGCTAATGATCAGTGTGGTCATATTTCGAGGTGGTAGACTATGTGTAGTGAAAACTCTGGCAAATTTGCTATCAAATATTTACTTTTGGTGGAAGATTGCGCGAGAAACAGGTGTTTAGGTGCGCCACGTTACGCATGGGGCCACCTTGCAAACAATAGTTGAAAAAGAGAAACGTGTGGTTGGTGGTGACAGGACAAAGGGTCTCGCTCTTTGTCCTGTAAATAAAAGCTCCATTTATGCGGAGGCGTAAGAGTGTTTCTGTGCGCTATGGCATCTCCAAAATAACCACTCTCGCCAGAAAGTCAAGGGCGCATTCTGGTTTTATAAACCTATTTTGATTTTAAAAAGAAATATACTTTAAATGTATCTTCTTTTATCAGGTTATGTTCCTCATTTTGTGAATAAGAGAAAGACTGTGGCTTTACACAAACAACAGGCTGTAATTTGCCAGAGCCTGCAAGGGGAACACAAAAGCACTCCTTAACTTTCTATCCAAATATGTATTCTGGGAGGCATCTGATAACCATATGCTTTCAATAAAATGGACAAATATGCCAGTGAGATAGGAGATGGTCTCTTGCTGTTATAAAAGGCACGAAAAGTCTGAAGTAAAGTAAATATTACCGCTTTACAAATAATCATTTGATGCCAAATCTGTATTCGGATATCATGGACAGGTGTGAGTTTGAAGTTGTCAGTCTTTCCCTTGATTTTTTATCAGTGTGGTGTAGTGTCCTGCTTGTTATGCAAAGTGTAGGCAAACATAGGCGCCCAGTTGCTGTGGAAATAGTAGATATCGGGACAGAGTAGGTACGAAAGTGATTTAACAATATTTAACAATAAACTAAGCAAGCTCGTGAGCAGGTGATACCTGCCCGAGTCTCCTGATTAATACTTCCGCCACTACTCCACTTTACAATCTGTTGTAGGCTAATTATTTATTAAACGAAATCTATTTATTATTATTTTAGCAAACAGAAGTACCAGGTGGGGCTTTATTTTGTCTTCAGCCTTTGTTTGAAGGACGTTTTGAGAGGGCAATCAAAGTCTAAAAACTCGCTAACCAGATTGTTGCTATCCATTTGTTCCAAACTGGTGGTGAACCCATTGAATGTGTCCCCCTCTTGTTCAGACACGTAATAGGCTGCAAGAAGAAAAGGGAAACTTCCCTCGAAGAAAGAAAAACATCTTTAAAACATTTAATTACAACCCGGATGCCATATGTACACCTCTTGTGAAAACTCCCAACAATGTCTCTCCCTTTATAGAGTAGAAAGTGCGCCTTTGGAGACGCGTGCGCTTTTGGAGAGGTGTGCGCATCTTGACCAGAACGACCCTGAGCACACACTTCAGGCCAAAACTAATTCAGTTTTAATGTGCTTTAGAGTTTCTTTTCACAGTCTATTTATTGTGTTCTAATACGCAAGCTTTTGATGACAATATACACCAATTATAGCGGAATAGCAAACAGAGCCGTACTTGAACTTCTTTGTATTCTTTGGGTCTCACAAATGAATAACTTTATTTTGTCCACTTTATTGATTTGAGTTCTTTCTGCTTTTAATCACATGAAATAGGTCTATGATTGCAAGCAGCTTCCACTCAGCACTGTAGCAAAACGTGTCTTTCTTTCTCTAATTGTTTACTTTGAGAAGGCTGCTCTCCGTAGATTGAAATACTGCGATTAAATACAGTAAACATGGATCCTGTTCGCACCGGCTGATAGCGGACACATGCGGCAAAGTACCCATCAAAGGACATGTCCTAGCTTTACTTAAAGGATGGTGAATATTTGACATATTAGAGAATCCATAGTGTAGTCCTACTATCTGTACGTTCGAAAAATAATCTAGCTAGTACAGCTATGAAAAGGCTATTATGTGGAAATCAATAACATTTTGTAAACCATGTTGGCCTGCCCTACATGGTCAATTTTTGATTCAGCTGCGAATTCACTGTGAGCGCTCTTACAACAATTTAAATGAATCTAAATGTAAATAACATGTGCAAATGTACATGTGCCATGGAGAGAAAAAAGACCTATGGATTCATACATTGCATAGGCCTATCAATCAGCAAGTCCCCAGTTAACAGTTAGATAGATAGATAGATAGATAGATAGATAGATAGATAGACAGACAGACAGACAGACAGACAGACAGACAGACAGACAGACAGACAGACAGACAGACAGACAGATAGATAGATAGATAGATAGATAGATAGATAGATAGATAGATAGATAGATAGATAGATAGATAGATAGATAGATAGATAGATAGGGAGGAATGTAGATAGATAGATAGATAGATAGATAGATAGATAGATAGATAGTTAGATAGATAGATAGACAGACAGACAGACAGACAGACAGACAGACAGACAGACAGACAGACAGGTAGGCAGACAGACAGACAGACAGACAGACAGACAGACAGACAGACAGACAGACAGATAGATAGATAGATAGATAGATAGATAGATAGATAGATAGATAGATAGATAGATAGATAGATAGATAGATACACAGACAGACAGACAGACAGACAGACAGACAGACAGACAGACAGACAGACAGACAGATAGATAGATAGATAGATAGATAGATAGATAGATAGATAGATAGATAGATAGATAGATAGATAGATAGATAGATAGATAGATAGGAATGTAGATAGATAGATAGATAGATAGATAGATAGATAGTTAGATAGATAGATAGATAGATAGATAGATAGATAGATAGATAGATAGATAGATAGATAGATAGATAGATAGATAGATAGATAGATAGATAGATAGATAGACAGACAGACAGACAGACAGACAGACAGGTAGGCAGACAGACAGACAGACAGACAGACAGACAGACAGACAGACAGACAGATAGATAGATAGATAGATAGATAGATAGATAGATAGATAGATAGATAGATAGATAGATAGATAGATAGATAGATAGATAGATAGATACACAGACAGACAGGCTTGGGAATGTAGATACAGAATATTATTCTTATCCAGTTCATTTTCAAATAGAAGCTATCTCAAGTTACAATATCAGTGAATGCGATGTCATGCCTTAACAGCCTAATGTCGCTATCTCTCTTTGTTTCCTTCGTTGATGTTTTAATGACCTGCTAGTTATTAAATTAGTCCAGGATAATGTCTTTCTGTGAAGCGCATCACATCGTGTTGCCTCTGTGTATGAAATGCACTATATAAATAAAGTTTGATTTGATGATTACCATTTTAATCATGGGATTATGACCACTCTCTCTCGGTTGCAGTTGGGTATAGCAGGTCGTGTGAGTCAAGGGCGCGCCTGATCTGCAGGGTGCCGTGCACGCGTACGGGGGCGCTGTTGTCTCCATCTGACCGATGAACACATGATGAACACATGAACGTCAGTGCTTACGCGACGAGGGTGTTGCGGCTTGTGGCCATCCTGCCCTTCTGACTGATCTTGATAGTATGTGGACGGAGATTGGAAGATTTTTTTTTTTTGCACAGAGATATAATCTCATTTGAAGATCTACAGTTGCATTGGATGTGCATCCAAAGACGCAACGATTTAACACTACTTATCGGTGCTTTCAGATGTTAGACACTTCCTGAATATGGGTTACGTTTGTGTTTCAAAACATGTTGATTAGATCCGTGGACGCCTAGCAAGCCATAGGTACAGAGACCTTGGGGGTTATTCCCAACAACAAGAACCTTGACGATCTCATTCTGACGGCTTTGACACCCAGGATGGACTATTGGGTAAGTGGGATTATGTCGAGTTGGAACTGGATGTATTTTCTTTCTGCTGTCAAGAGCAGATATCTATCCGAATGCGTATTTAGATCGATAAAGGAAAGCGCAACAGCGATCTGTATGTCTCCACGCTTAGCCTACATGTAAGTGTATCATCAAACAAACGAAGTAACAATATTGCAACAATGAGACACGCTGTTGTAGCACATGACTTAGGAACTGGTTGGTACCCGACCGGTTGAAACTAGGCTACTCTCTCCTAAGTCTATTAAACTGAGATGGGCAGGTTGTCAGAGTGACACCATAGGAATCAATTGCAGATATTTATGAAGGCTACTTTATTTGTGATTAAAACAATCGCCATCTCACTGTCTGTCTTTGATTTACCGTGAATACGGTCGTATAGCCTAACTATATAAATGGGTCACTTCTCTTAAACGTCTCTGACATGAGTAGGCTAGTAGACTAGTGACTACAAAACATTGCTTGAAGTTACAGATCCTAAGTCCCAGATCTCAACGATCAAGGGTTAACAAATCTCAACAAAGGAAACCACCCCAGACTTTAGCCTATCCTTTGTACATGGAGAGCAGTTTATTCAGATTCTGCATGAAGCTTTTCATTGTATTGTATGACTTTTGTTCTTCTCACTGTAGAACTTCCTTCTTAGACTTCCTATCTATCACTGTCTATCATTAGTCTTCCATTAGACTGTCTATCATTAGTAGTACATTGGCTTTTCCTACGTTAAATGCCATTATTGTTAGTCGCTTTGTATAAAAGCATCTGCTAAATGACTGTAATGTAAAATGTAACTTCCTGACCAACACAAACTGGAGGAAGTAGTGTGATTACCCTGGCAGTGTACTTGGGTGAGGGCCGATCTATTACCCTGGCAGTGTACTTGGGTGAGGGCCGATCTATTACCCTGGCAGTGTACTTGGGTGAGGGCCGATCTATTACCCTGGCAGTGTACTTGGGTGAGGGCCGATCTATTACCCTAGCAGTGTACTTGGGTGAGGGCCGATCTAGTACCCTAGCAGTGTACTTGGGTGAGGGCCGATCTATTACCCTGGCAGTGTACTTGGGTGAGGGCCGATCTATTACCCTAGCAGTGTACTTGGGTGAGGGCCGATCTATTACCCTGGCAGTGTACTTGGGTGAGGGCCGATCTATTACCCTAGCAGTGTACTTGGGTGAGGGCCGATCTATTACCCTGGCAGTGTACTTGGGTGAGGGCCGATCTATTACCCTGGCAGTGTACTTGGGTGAGGGCCGATCTATTACCCTAGCAGTGTACTTGGGTGAGGGCCGATCTATTACCCTGGCAGTGTACTTGGGTGAGGGCCGATCTATTACCCTGGCAGTGTACTTGGGTGAGGGCCGATCTATTACCCTGGCAGTGTACTTGGGTGAGGGCCGATCTATTACCCTAGCAGTGTACTTGGGTGAGGGCCGATCTATTACCCTGGCAGTGTACTTGGGTGAGGGCCGATCTATTACCCTAGCAGTGTACTTGGGTGAGGGCCGATCTATTACCCTGGCAGTGTACTTGGGTGAGGGCCGATCTATTACCCTGGCAGTGTACTTGGGTGAGGGCCGATCTAGTCAGCCTCGTACTGTGCAGACTACAGGCCCTGAGACAGGACAAGCAGCCCGGCGGTCTGTGTAGACTACAGGCCCAGGGACAGGTCTGTGTAGACTACTGGCCCAGGGACAGGTCTGTGTAGCTGTTATCAGGACGGACCGCTCTATTGAACCTGCTTCATTCCTCATCCTTTTTGCTACACCAACCAGTTCTATAGCTTGGTCAATATTGTCTCGGGCCACGTGTGTGTGGACACTTTGAGGACAACAATCCTGAAGACAGACTTCAGAGGTTCTTTCACAAACAAGTGGTGCTGAGGCGGTTGTTGTTGTTGTTGTTGTTGTTGTTGTTGCTGCTGTTGGTGTTGTTGGTGCTGTTGGTGTTGTTGGTGTTGTTGGTGTTGTTGTTGTTGGGCTGTGTGCCCCCTGAGTCCCCCGCCTGCAGTCTCCTGACAGCCAGGAGGTTTCCCTGGGAAATATGACCTCCCCTTGGAGACAAAGGTGTCCTTACAGAACCCACGCCTGCTAGCATGGGAACAGCAACGGCCTGGGCGTCCTCACAACAATGGAGCGAGCCGAGTAGGCGTGGAGGCCTTTGTGCTCCAGTAGATCTCCCTGTAAATGCAAAGATGGCGTCCAACGTTTTGTAATGTCCAAAGTAGGCCAAGAGCATGCGTTGGATAACAACGCATATGTGTCAAAAGGTCCAAATGTATTGCGACAGTTTCCCAGACTTGCCCTTTGCCCTGTCTCAATTTAGATAACACAATTCAGCCTCTCCAGTTTATGGCAGATTTGCATTTGGCGTTGGCACCGGTGTGTCAGTCCTACCTGCTGTATCTCAGTTTGCACCGAGTCCCGAGTACACCTGCACTCTACTTTGTTAATAATGCATATTGGAGTGTTCTTAACCTGCAGCAGTGAAAGTGAAGAATGTGGGTTCTAGGCCTCGCCTCCTGCCAAGATAGAAGATTAGCTTCCCATCAGAGTCATGGCCACCGTGGGCCACATGACATGTTTAACATTGCTCCCACCTCTGCTCTACTAGGCTTACCTTGCCAAACCTGTCAGAAAGCATGACGGACAAGCAGGCCTGACAACTACCGTCTGAACGCTAACTCTACTCAGCTTCATTCATTGTATGTTTTAGGTTTATAACTTCAGAAAGCTTTACTCTGTTTCCCTGTGCTTATGTCCTTCTAGGTCTCTTGACCACCTATTGACAGGTTCTATGTTCTAATCTAAGAGGATATCAGAATACAGATTCCAAGCAAACTGTCTGGAGCTTGTTGTTTTCATGATCATACCATTTATATAATGTGTGTTTTAGTCATGATGTGTTGTGGTCATTCAGGATGGTCCTGTGGACCTGAAGCTTATCTTAAATCTATTACAGCTATGCGTTCCAGGGCTACAATCTTTGTTATCAACAGTCCCAGTTTAGTGCTGTAAATATCAGCGATTGAGAGATAAGAAGTAAGTTAGATATGGTCTTTTTTTTTTTTCTACTTTTTTTTTTTTTTACAGCACTTTTGAAATTACTTTTGTCATGAATCATTTACATTGGCACTTTAAGCTGGGTCTGTCACTTAAACACAGTGGTAACATCAGCAAAAGATCAACTGTCTCTCTAACACACATGTACATAGAATCTGCACTTCCTGTGTTCGTCCCTGCATTCATTAGTATGAGAGGAAGATCTGCTTCCAAGTAGCCAACCACCTTCCAGATATTTAAATGAAACGGGAAGTGGGAGGAGTCTGGTTATCTCACCCATCTTCCAGATATTTAAAAGAAGCGGGAAGTGGGAGGAGTCTGGTTAGCTAACCCTTTCACTCACCTGAAGCAGGCTGTCATTCTAATAGCAAGCTGGTTCAACTAGTCACTCTCACTTGCGTACTTCCAACAACAATAGAGTGAGTGAAATTGAAGTTTATCAGGATGACAGAGGCTTCAAGTGTAAGTACACATATAAAATGTATTCTCATACCGATGTGTCATATTTCCTCTCGTACATAATTGAGATGACATAGTGTTCTGCATGTGAGTTGTACATTAATTGAATTCATCTACTGCATTTCTTGCATGACACTTGCCTGATTGATTGATTTTATTTATGGATTGAGTAAAAACAGTAATCCAAGGGATGACAAGTGTAAACACTTATTTCCAACATGGTCCTTTGAGCCTGAGCGGTAGTTCATAGGTTATCATTTATTTATTTTTTCATTTTATTTATTTATTTGAACAGGGACAGTACACATTAATCAACCAGAGGGGTAAATGTATGTTAGCAAAAAAGCTACATTTCAGCTGCAGTCCCTGAGGCCAGATGTAATAAGCCATCGCTATATGAAAAAGGTTATAGTTAAAAACATAGCACACACTAGACAGACTCTGCTAAAACACACAACAAAGACACCAACAGAGCAGTCAAATGAGACGGACATTTAGTTCACTTATTCTCTTGGGAGAGTCACGATTCACGATCACACAGTTGGTTGTTAAGAAGCAAGTTCTTCAGGCTGAGTTTAAAGGAGTGATGCACTCTTTTAGTGATCAGGCTACCAACCTTGCAAAATGGCATCTTTAACAGCAGCATGCCTCTCTGTGTTCCCAGAGTGCCTTGGAGGTGTACAAGGAGATGCTGCTGTTGTACGTGGAGGAGGCGCGTCAGCTGGTGAACATCAGCTGTGAGGATCTGGAGCCATGGCAGGTCATCGGAGCCACGCTCATATCCACTCTGGGGGCCGTCTGGGTCAAAGGCTTCCTCTTCCAGCGACAGAGTGAGTATCCAGATATGGAGCTTTCTCTAACTCTCTTTGTTGACTTGCATACCTTAATGTCGTGCTTCATAATACTGATCATGTGATTTGGTACGTTGTGATGATGAGGCAGTAAATTATGTCTGTAACTACACATAAACAAAAAGGTTTTAGTATTTCTAACCCAAATTTGAGCCCCTTGTCTTATTGTGCTGCTCAGCTGACTCATTCTGTCTAGCGGCATTTCAACACAGTCGTCTGGTTCTTTGTGGTCAATAGGCCTCACATCCCGAATCAAGAACCAGTGCTTCCGTCTCATCAGAAAGATCCCTTTTATCGGCGCGTCAGTAAGTATCTCTTCCCTAGTTTGTGCAGATGTGCTCGTGAGTCGTCCTGCTGAAGCAGCTCTGAGTCATTGTTGAGTGTCTGCGCTCCGTCAGAGTGGCGAGGGGGCGGGGCCAGAGACCTTTAACACAGATGACATCATAGCCCTGTGATAATGCGGGGGTTATTCATGGACAGTAGACCACTGTCTAACTGAGGACTGACATCTGGACTGAACTGGAAAATGAAAGTGTTTTTTTTTAATCAGAATTTCTATAACTTCTTGTTATTGGCACTCCAACTTATTCAGAACGCTGCTGCTAGGGTCCTAACGACAACTAGCAAGATGACCACATTTCACAAACACAACCACATTTCACCAGCTCTTAAATCTCTACACTGGCTCAGAGTCACTCAGAGAATCTTGCTGCTTGTCTACTAATCACTTGGTGGTTCTGGGTCCAAATCCATCTCTGACATGGTTGCGCCATGAACCTCCACCTCACCTCATCTGGGGCCGGCCTATTAGCTGTCCCAAGAGTTAGAACAAAACATGGTGAAGCAAGGTTCTTTTATGCAACCTAGACCTGGAATAACAGCCTCCCAGATGGTATTAGACAAGTCCCAACCCTGACCACTAAGTCAGAGCTAAAAGCTGTCCTATTTTGCACTGCCTTCTCAACCCTTAATGGCTAAAAATGTATCTTTTCAGCTTTTAAATAGTACGGTCATTACATCAAGGTCCACAATGGAAATAAGTCGATGACTTCATTGTGTTAACCTTGACAATGTCTTTTTTAAGCTATTGATGTAAAAATTAAATGAGTTATTATTATTTATTTATTTTTCTTCTTGTCAAATAAACTAAACTAAAAAAAACTGACCTAAAACTAAAAATAGCATTCAGTGTAACTGTTTCTGTTTAAAAAGTATTCAGACTAACTGTTTCTGTTTAAAAAGTATTCAGTCTAACTGTTTCTGTTTTAACAGCATCCAGACTAACTGAATATAACTAAATATTTTACTGTAAAGCACTTTGAATTGCCCTAGTGTATCAATGCTGTAAAAATCAAGTTGCCATCCCTATTGTGAATTCCCTGCACATCCAAACGCTCTTCAATCCCATAACACCTACTTAATGTAAATCCTTGTTTTACACATTGTTTTATTGGATTTCCAATGTTTTTCACCTAATGCTATTCAAGGTCAAGATGTTTGTCCTAAACCGCCATAAAACATCTCTTTATTTCCATATCCCACAGCTGCTTAGCTGCAGCAGCTCCAGTGACACCATTGTCTTCTTCATGGCAGATTCAGAGCCAGCTTAACAAGGCCCTGGAGGACATGTCTGTCGGCCTGTGTTCTCTGAAGGAGGGGATGAGTTACACCAAACAGCTGCCCTCCCAAGGCCTGACCCAGGACCAGGTCTTAGACAGGATCAGAGAGTATGAATCGCTCAGTAAGTCACTGAGAACTGTCCTGGGGCATCTCTGGGAACCTCTTGCTCTGTTGTGGTGGGTGTATTCCTGAGGTGATCTGACTCATGTGTGGTCTGTTCCTCCCAGACGAGGTGGATTGGGAGAAAGGGCGTGTTTCAGGCGCGGTGTACTGGGGAGACAAGGTTCTCACTAAACTACTGGTCCAGGTACGTCCTCAAAACCACAGCTTTCCTGTTTTGCATCCTTTCCATGAACTAAGTAGATCAATCCATTCATACACTGTTTCAGTCTGTAAGGATCCCTAAAGGCTACACTTCAGTCAGAAACTGATTTGGCTGTTTATACTTCAGAGTGACTGAACATAACCATTTGTGTGGGAATCTACCGTTGCCTTTCCATCTCTTACTCCCAGGTGTATGGAGACTTTGCGTGGAGTAACCCTCTTCACCCAGACATCTTCCCTGTGGTCCGGAAGATGGAGGCCGAGGTTGTGAGAATGACCTGTTCTCTCTTCCGGGGTGGACCCAACTCTTGTGGCACAGTGAGTGTTCATGCAGTACTTCCTTGTTGCATGATCTATTGGTCCAACCATACAAGGGCGTGGGAGGTCATCTGTGTTTCTGATTGGTCCAGGTTACCTCAGGAGGAACTGAGAGTATTCTGATGGCGTGCAAGGCTTACAGAGACATGGCGTACGAGCGTGGTGTGGAACACCCTGAAATGTGAGTTCAGCGTAATCGTTGGCCAGCATCGACTTGTTCTTTGGTTAACGTGTTTCGATGTCTGCTGTCTTTGAAAACGTAGCAGAATGTTTTTAATGCATAATATATCCATATATATATATATATATATATATATATATATAACAACTGTTTTATGCGTCTGCGGCAAACTGGTCGACGGCGTCGTGTCTGCAACGTTGTTTTGCTCCGTTCTCCGCACAGCTTAATTCCTCACACACTTCCTGGTTCGGCCATCTCCCACTCCTCAAACCCGCACAGTTAAATTCCACACCTTGTTCTTTATTCCACTCCTTGTTCTTTCTGCCGTTGTCCTGATAAAAAGGATCTGGGGTGTCATATAACACCTTGTGTTTTTCAAGTTCTGAGATGAACCTCTTGTCGTCCATGGTGTTGACTTCAGACCTTGTGACTTCTGGCCTTGTGCCACCTGTTATGGAGCTGCTGTTCTGATGTGCTTCATGACCAGGAGTCTGCCGGGCCGCCACGGCCGTCATAGTTGGGGAGAAAGCTGGACACACTGCCCATTTCTTCTCATACCTGAAGTGTACCAGCTGCTCACAGAGCCAGGGTTAATTGTGTGTGTGTGTGTGTGTGTGTGTGTGTGTGTGTGTGTGTGTGTGTGTGTGTGTGTGTGTGTGTGTGTGTGTGTGTGTGTGTGTGTGTGTGTGTGTGTGTGTGTGTGTGTGTGTGTGTGTGTGTGTGTGTGTGTGTGTGTGTGTGTGTGTGTGTGTGTGTGTGTGTGTGTGTGTGTGTGTGTGTGTGTGTGTGTGTGTGTGTGTGTGTGTGTGTGTGTGTGTGTCTCACCTCAATTTCAAAGCCTTGCACCAGTGAGTGTCCATGCAGCCTTTGACAAAGCAGCACACTACTTCGGAATGAAGCTGGTTCACATACAACTGGACAAGAAGACGATGAAAGTCGATGTTAAGGTGTGAATATTTATACACATCACTTTAAATGAGCCCCTCACGCTCCAAGCCTTGTTTGCATCAAGGAGGGCTTGAAGCCCTCCAGCCACTGTGATCCTGACTGGGTTTTGTGTTTGCGTAGGCCATGAAGAGAGCCATCAATAAGAACACGGCCATGTTGGTGTGTTCGGCGCCACAGTTCCCACATGGAGTCATGGATCCTATTGAGGAAGTATCTGTGGTAAAGAGTCACATGTTACCCGTCTACAGATACTCAACAGGGAACTCATCCTGTCTCTTACCAGGAACTTACCTGTGCTGTTTTTGTGACTCACCAGCTGGCTCAGCGGTACAACCTGCCCCTGCATGTGGACGCCTGCTTGGGAGGGTTCCTCATCGTGTTCATGGCTCAGGCCGGCTTCAAGCTGGCTCCCTTCGACTTCAGTGTGAAGGGCGTGACCAGCATCTCCGCAGACACACACAAGGTGAGGAGAGGGTGGGGAGCGTTGTATGAGTACGGTCTCTAGCTCCCTGAACATCGATGTGTTATCCCATGTGATGCTTTTACATTTTTGAATGGAGAGAATTTGACATTTCTATTGACTGGTTGTGTTGTATGACACTCCTCTGTTCCCCAGTATGGCTTTGCCCCTAAAGGGTCGTCCGTAATCCTCTACAGTGACAAGAAGTATCGGCACTACCAGTATTTTGTTGCCCCGGACTGGCAGGGGGGCATCTACGCCTCCCCGTCGGTGGCCGGCTCGCGCCCCGGGGGCATCATCGCCGCCTGCTGGGCCACCATGATGCACATGGGGGAGAACGGCTACGTGGAGACCACCAGGAAGGTCATCGAGACGGCGCGCACCATCAAGGCAGGGTAAGACGCTCAGCAGCCAGGGTGGCGCTCATCTGGACTTCCTGTCTCTTTGAGGCTTTTAACCACCTTGTCGCTAGGACACGTAGTCATTTGTTTTCAGTGAGTGTTTGGATAAGAACAGCAACCCGAGTGTCCGTTTGATTCTGTGTTTCCTGACAGAGTCAGACAGATCCAGATAAGAACAGCATCATGAGTGTCCGTTTGATTCTGTGTTTCCTGACAGAGTCAGACAGATCCAGATAAGAACAGCATCATGAGTGTCCGTTTGATTCTGTGTTTCCTGACAGAGTCAGACAGATCCAGTTAAGAACAGCATCATGAGTGTCCGTTTGATTCTGTGTTTCCTGACAGAGTCAGACAGATCCAGATAAGAACAGCATCATGAGTGTCCGTTTGATTCTGTGTTTCCTGACAGAGTCAGACAGATCCAGGGGCTGTTCGTGTTCGGGGATCCTGAAGTGTCTGTGGTGGCGCTGGGTTCGGACGTCTTTGATATCTTCCGTCTGTCTAATGCACTGACATCGAAGGGCTGGAACCTGAACACACTGCAGTATCCATCCAGGTATGATGGGAGAATAGACCTCTGAGCCCTGAGCACAGAACGCCTCTGAATGACGCCACTGTCTGCCACCATGTAGACTGTCACCATGTAGACTGCCACCACATAGACTGTCACCATGTAGACTGTCACCACATAGACTGTCGAAAAGAAAAATAATGCGCTCAACTCAACTTGGCTTCTACTGAAAACAACTGGGGGCTAATTTCTAAATGGTATATGAATGAAGATTGAGAACAGCACTCCAGAAGCATTGCTTTCATGGCATAAAAAATATCAACTTGGAGTGCTGTTCTCAATCTTCATTCACCACGTAGACTGTCACCATGTAGACTGTGTGGTGGAAATTCGTTAAAGCAAGGTGTTCTTTGGAAAATATTGAATGCCAACGTTCAGAAAGTAATAAGTAAGTTTATTAAAGCAAAATACCAGTACAACTTTTCTTGAGAAGGGTCCCTCTCTCAGAGTGAGGTGAGGGTGAGATTCATGTTAGTTCATATCGGCTTCCTGGTCGGTCTAACCGCCCATCTATTATGTCAAAGGTCAATATGGTTAGAAGAGATACAGATTGTGCTGACTGGGCAGAGCATGAGGTATTTCCCCACTCAGGCCACAATGGGAAGTGGGTGCCAGTCTTCCCAGGGCTTGGGGACATCAGTCATCTAGCTGTCATCTAGCTGTCATCAAGGTCAAGGGTTATGCTTGGTTTCACATCATTGATCTAGTGGTGTTTAAATACTGATCAGACATTACCTCATAGAACAAATACATTTGATTAATAAAAATCCATTACAATTCTCACCATGTAGACTGTTACCAGACTGTAGCATGTTGCTGTTGTTGTCCATGTAGACTGTAGCATGTTTCCGTTGTTGTCCATGTAGACTGTAGCATGTTGCCGTTGTTGTTCATGTAGACTGTAGCATGTCTCCGTTGTTGTCCATGTAGATTGTAGCATGTCTCCGTTTGTCCATGTAGACTGTAGCATGTTTCCGTTGTTCATGTAGACTGTAGCATGTCTCCGTTGTTGTTCATGTAGACTGTAGCATGTCTCCGTTGTTGTTCATGTAGACTGTAGCATGTCTCCGTTGTTGTCCATGTAGACTGTAGCATGTCTCCGTTGTTGTTCATGTAGACTGTAGCATGTTTCCGTTGTTCATGTAGACTGTAGCATGTTTCCGTTGTTGTCCATGTAGACTGTAGCATGTTTCCGTTGTTCATGTAGACTGTAGCATGTTTCCGTTGTTGTTCATGTAGACTGTAGCATGTTTCTGCTGTTGTCCATGTAGACTGTAGCATGTTTCCGTTGTTCATGTAGACTGTAGCATGTCTCTGTTGTTGTCCATGTAGACTGTAGCATGTTTCCGTTGTTGTCCATGTAGACTGTAGCATGTTTCCGTTGTTGTTCATGTAGACTGTAGCATGTTTCCGTTGTTGTCCATGTAGACTGTAGCATGTCTCCGTTGTCCATGTAGACTGTAGCATGTTTCCATTGTTGTTCATGTAGACTGTAGCATGTTGTTGTTGTTGTCCATATAGACTGTCAGCAGACTGTAACATGTTTCTGTTGTTGTGGCCACAGCATCCACATCTGTGTGACAGTGCTGCACACACAGCGGGGCGTGGCCAAGCAGTTCATCAGCGATGTGGAAGAGCAGGTAGCCATTATCATGAAGAACCCCAAAGAGAAGACAACCGGGATGGTCAGTCCTCGCCGCTCGATGTTGGATATCTAGAGAATTAGGGCCAACAACTGAGTTTATTATTTTTTTAAGCTTCTGAGTTTAAAGTCAGAATTTCTGAGATTAAAGTCAGAATTTCTGAGAAAAAAATTCAGAATTTCTGACTTTAAAGTCAGAATTTCTAAGAAAAAAGTCAGAATTTCTGAGATTTAAGTCAGAATTTCTGAGAAAACAGTCAGAATTTCTGAGAAAAAAGTCAGAAATAACTTCTGAGAAAAAAGTCAGAATTTCTGACTTTAAACTCAGAAGCTTTAAAAAAAATAAAAAATAAACTCAGCTGTTGTCCCTAATGCTCTTCCGTAGATATCACATCATGTGGTGCCACTTTGTGGTCTCATTCTGAACGTAGCTCCGTCTAAGTCTTGTGACACACGGCTCTCTGCGTTCGTCTCCTCACCTCTGCAGGGGGCCATCTACGGCATGGCCCAGTCCATCCCCGACCGCTCCATGGTGACAGAGATCTCCCGAGGCTTCCTGGACTGCCTCTACAGCACCGACGTCCCCCAGTCACAGACCAGCCACATGAACGGCAACTGCAAGGCCCACTGAGCCCCGAACATGCCCTCCGTGGGGGGGTCCAGCCCCACCTGTCCACCGATCCACTGGTCACTCGGCTGCCTTATCCCGCCCACCTGTACCTTACTACCCGTCTCAGAACACCCTCTGAAGCACAAGCCATTGTTTAGAGCGAAGAGGAGGGAAGTATATGAAATAGCTTGAGAGCATGTGGCTCAACCCATTCAGATGGGTGTTCAGTCTGATTGTCTGTAATAGAATTGTCTTTTCTTTTTGTAGTGATACATTACTAAACAGGTATTTAAATAGTAAATTTCACTTTTAGCTTTGTCCAATACATTTTGAGGTAATAGCTTCTAACCCTTTCATATGAAACGTATCTCATACATTAACTTACTCTCCTATGAATGTCTACAGAATGTCGAAAATGTTGATTATAGGTGACCCTTATTTTCCATTGTGAAACATTTCAGCATGCTAGTACTTGAACTGCAATGAGCTCCAGACCTCTGAGTCCATAAGAGAATGCCTCTCTACTGCCCCCTGCCATCAGGCATGATGTACTGCTCAGCTTGGCAACATACAAGGACAACAGAGAACAAACTGTTCCTGCTAATACAGTACTTTCCAAGGCACTCATTATATTAACTGTATATCTTTATTAATCCATGCAGGGTTAATTATACTGTAGAGAGGAGCTGTTGGGAGCTGTTGAGATCCTCGGGATATACTACACTACCTAGTGCACTAGGCGGTCAGTGCGTTCCTGGGGATATACTACACTACCTAGTGCACTAGGCGGTCAGTGTGTTCCTGGGGATATACTACACTACCTAGTGCACTAGACGGTCAGTGTGTTCCTGGGGATATACTACACTACCTAGTGCACTAGACGGTCAGTGTGTTCCTGGGGATACTGTATACTACACTACCTAGTGCACTAGACGGTCAGTGTGTTCCTGGGGATATACTACACTACCTAGTGCACTAGACGGTCAGTGTGTTCCTGGGGATATACTACACTACCTAGTGCACTAGACGGTCAGTGTGTTCCTGGGGATATACTACACTACCTAGTGCACTAGACGGTCAGTGTGTTCCTGGGGATACTGTATACTACACTACCTAGTGCACTAGACGGTCAGTGTGTTCCTGGGGATATACTACACTACCTAGTGCACTAGACGGTCAGTGTGTTCCTGGGGATATACTACACTACCTAGTGCACTAGACGGTCAGTGTGTTCCTGGGGATACTGTATACTACACTACCTAGTGCACTAGACGGTCAGTGTGTTCCTGGGGATATACTACACTACCTAGTGCACTAGACGGTCAGTGTGTTCCTGGAGATATACTACACTACCTAGTGCACTAGACGGTCAGTGTGTTCCTGGGGATATACTACACTACCTAGTGCACTAGACGGTCAGTGTGTTCCTGGGGATATACTACACTACCTAGTGCACTAGACGGTCAGTGTGTTCCTGGGGATATACTACACTACCTAGTGCACTAGACGGTCAGTGTGTTCCTGGAGATATACTACACTACCTAGTGCACTAGACGGTCAGTGTGTTCCTCCTGGTTGAGATCCTGGGGATATACTACACTACCTAGTGCACTAGGCGGTCAGTGTGTTCCTGGGGATATACTACACTACCTAGTGCACTAGACGGTCAGTCTGTCCCTCCTGGTCACATTCATTAATTTGCATCATGTTTACTCTTGATTTAGATGGGTAGAATAAGGAGCAGAAATCTGCCCCCGAGTGACTGAACACTTCCTGTACTGGCTGAATAATCACAACACAAACGCTCCAGCAGCTCGGTCTCTTCTAGGCTTTTAATCAAGTTCTCTTCTGATTGTATCTACCTCAGTTTCTGTAATGCAAATGTGCAGGTGTGGCTTTGTCCCCCAGGTCACTAGGGCAGGTGTGGCTTTGTCCCCAAGGTCACTAGGGCAGGTGTGGCTTTGTCCCCCAGGTCACTAGGGCAGGTGTGGCTTTGTCCCCCAGGTCACTAGGGCAGGTGTGGCTTTGACCCCAGGTCACTAGGGCAGGTGTGGCTTGTTCCCCCAGGTCACTAGGGCAGGTGTGGCTTTGTCCCCCAGGTCACTAGGGCAGGTGTGGCTTTGTCCCCCAGGTCACTAGGGCAGGTGTGGCTTTGTCCCCCAGGTCACTAGGGCAGGTGTGGCTTTGTCCCCCAGGTCACTAGGGCAGGTGTGGCTTTGTCCCCCAGGTCACTAGGGCAGGTGTGGCTTTGTCCCCCAGGTCACTAGGGCAGGTGTGGCTTTGTCCCCCAGGTCACTAGGGCAGGTGTGGCTTTGTCCCCCAGGTCACTAGGGCAGGTGTGGCTTGTTCCCCCAGGTCACTAGGGCAGGTGTGGCTTTGTCCCCCAGGTCACTAGGGCAGGTGTGGCTTTGTCCCCCAGGTCACTAGGGCAGGTGTGGCTTTGTCCCCCAGGTCACTAGGGCAGGTGTGGCTTTGTCCCCCAGGTCACTAGGGCAGGTGTGGCTTTGTCCCCCAGGTCACTAGGGCAGGTGTGGCTTTGTCCCCCAGGTCACTAGGGCAGGTGTGGCTTTGTCCCCCAGGTCACTAGGGCAGGTGTGGCTTTGTCCCCCAGGTCACTAGGGCAGGTGTGGCTTTGTCCCCCAGGTCACTAGGGCAGGTGTGGCTTTGTCCCCCGGGTCACTAGGGCAGTAGGGGGTCTGGGGACAGGAAATCCCTCCACCGGTTCTGCGTTATGTCCCTTTTGAGACTAAACTGTTAGGACACTGCTTATAGTATACTGTAAGTGCTCTTAAATGCAATGATACGGTTTTTCAAAAAACAATTCCCCTATTATAACACCAAAATAACCCTTAGTTTATCCTCCTGTGTGCTCATAGATGAGCTGTCTCAGCATGTTTATTTGTTTGTTTGTTTTGTTCCATGTTGTTGTGGTACATGTTTGCACAGCCATTACTTCCTGGAATTAAAAGAAGGGAATAAGTCCAAGATATTCTTGTGAATGACGACTTTGCGCCGATTCCGTTGGACAAGTCCTCTGTCCTGACCATGTGTATGAGGGACCACTGTCTTCACTCTCCTCACTCATTTAATCTGTTGTCTTGTGTGAACTCCATCTTATCTTACACAACTGTGTTTTTAATATTTCTGGCTTTAACGCTGTGGGTGTGAGCATATTTCCCGTGTACCAGTTCAGGATAACCCTAACCCTATATATATATATATATATATATATAATATAACCCTAACCCTATATATATATAATATAACCCTAACCCTATATATAATATAACCATGACCATATTTGGTCTCCACTCATATCCTGTTTCAATAAGCCTCATTCATCAATTAATTGATTTGAGTTGAAACCAGTAAACAGCGTAGGCGTCAATGTAGTTGGATCCATATTCTGAGAAGTTGTGTCCTTTGGGTGTGGTGGTCCACATCTCTCCCCAAAACCAGCCCAAATATCTCTCCCCAAAACCCGCCCATAACAGGGAATCCACCGACATCCACTAACATCAATATTTAATAGCACAACTAACCCTGCTGCCTGCTCAAACGGTTCTGATGCTACTACCTGAAACGATCACTTCTTACCCATGAAGAGTCTGTCCATGTTCATGAAGTACCGCGCCCTCTAGTGAGTATGATCAGGACTTTTTGTTGTTTGTTGTTTGTTTGTTTTTTTTGTCTAATGGCACAATATTCACCATGTTCACAGTGATCAATCAGTTGCATTCACCTGCCTGCCTTCAGAGGCCAGTGTGAGGAGGGCTGCTGGGTCAGTGTGAGGAGGGCTGCTGGGTCAAGCCAAGGTGTTGGTCAGCCTCAGGGATTTGGCATCACAACATCCACGTTCAGTAGGGTCCAGTGCTTTTATAAATGTGTAAATGTTGTTCCTTGAAATATATCAATAAATTTTGTTGAAAATCTGAAATATAAGGACTTGAATGATTTCAGTGTATTTCCATTACAAATGAGATCTGTTTATACAGAGGAAACACCTTTAGAAAGCATTTGTTGGTTGTAACTGAACTCCTGTCAGAACAACAATTGATCCCAAAATACTTTGAACACAGGAAACAAACCCAGTCTCACTTTCAATAGGGCACACAGTCGCTGTGCTGCTGTTAAAACGGCCACATTGTTGTGAGGAATGAACTCAATATGCTGAAAGTAGCTCATAGCCTCATGAGTTTTGAGAGGCTTGACCGGCTCGTTCTTCTGACAGAGCCTGGCGTGTACGCACGCTAGACAGCCTTGCAGACAAGCGAGGGGACTTGTTTTATCAAATCTCTTTATTTGCTACGGACAACGCTACACAGGGGAAACATAGTGTGTTGGGGAACACGGGGAACCTACTGTATTGACAGGTCTGAGAGGCAACAAAGGCACAGTTTGTGTTATGAATGTAATTTATGAAAATGGTTGGAATGAACCGAAATTATTGGAATGAACAAGTGCAGGAAGCTCAATCTCTCCTGGGGTCATTCACTCTGTATGACCTTTGACCTGAGAGGGGCATCTCACATGCTGTCCTCTCATGGTCTCAGTACTCAAACATGCTTTCCACAAAAACACATTAGGAATATTCCTGAATCTCAACAGTCTATTAACACCACGACTGCACAACAGGAAGTACTTCACAGTAAACAACGGGCCGGAAGAGGTAAACACAGTCACGTTCATTTGGGGTCTGAAAGAGGCGTTTCCATTGGCTCTCAGAGGACAGACGCCTGGTCGATGAAGGTTGCCAGGGTGATGTCCCGTTGAGAGAGCCCCCCACAGTCGTGTGTGCTGAGCGTGATCTGGACCTGAGGACGACAGGAAGACAACCTGTAACTCTTTAACCCTGGGCCTTGAGTCCAGGTCTAGTATCATACTCCAGTACAGTAGTAGTAACCACAGTAGTCTACCTTGCTGTACACATTGAACCACTCGGGATGATGGTCCATCTTCTCAGCTTGCAGAGCCACCCTGGACATGAAGCCGAATGCCTACGACAACGCAACAAACACACGACCCCCAACCCCATTAAACATCCCTGTTCTAGAAGGTTCAGTGTGACATACAGAGCAGCTGGGAAGGCGTCATGGCCGGCCTCCTGACCTGGTTGAAGTCTTTGAAGAGGAACTCCTTGTAGATGGCGTCCCTCCCCACCACCTCCACCCACTGGGCGTTGCGCAGCAAGGGGAGAAGGTGCTCGCGCTCCTCCTCGCTCAGACCCTGGATCTTACTGGCCTGGAGGAGCACAGGAAACATGGCTGCCAATATGAGAGGGGCAGTGCCACCAACGCTCACTGTGATTGGTTGAGGAGAAGCCCATCTGGAAGTGATGATGTTGCATTCCTGGTTTAATACATGGCTGAGGCTGGAGGAGGGGGAGGAGTCTCTCTTCTGATCACTTAAAGTGAATTCCACAGCTCTTTGCACATGATGTTCAAATCACATGACTTCTAAACATGATTCCTGGGTTCAGATCCCAAAGAGGAGACGTACAAAGACATGATGCGTGTGAACCGAGCCAATCACAAGCTGCTATTAGTAAATGCTTGACATTCTGTTTGATTTGGACATTTTGTTGCACAATGTCAGAGGTCTTTGGCCTCATTTGAACTGACATGCTCTGGAGCTAGCAGAGACACAGCAAACAGACGCCCCAAATGAGCCTCTAGACTGCTGATATAGAACAATGACATCAACAAGTAACATAGCAACAGGGTAATCTGCTTGTCAGGCATTGGCTGATTTGGGGTCAGCAGACGTCATGAAAAAACTAGAGGCTTACAGCTCATCGAATGAATGGCTGGCCTCACTGGCTCTTGTAAAGCACAATAGTCTTTATTGCAAAATGCAAACAGACGAGATGACAAAATGTACATTTTAGTTTTAATTCCTCATGTTATGAGTATAGCCTTTAAATGCATTTAGTTAATGTTGAACTAAACACAAGCAAAATTCACTTTCTGAGGTCAAACTTTCGGTTTTTAAATAGACACAGCTCACTGATCAATCTGCAATGAAATATTTTTTTATCAGCTTCCTCTTCAGCTATAAACCAGGTCTATTGAACAGGAGAGCAACAGTGTGTCTGGTCAACCAGCATGTTGTTAGTTCAGACTCAGCTGGTGAGTGTGTGTGTAGAGCGTTAGTAAAGGAGTGTGTACTCACCATGCTGAGTGTGTGTAGAGCGTTAGTAAAGGAGTGTGTACTCACCATGCTGAGTGTGTGTGTAGAGCGTTAGTAAAGGAGTGTGTACTCACCATGCTGAGTGTGTCTGTAGAGCGTTAGTAAAGGTGTGTGTACTCACCATGCTGAGTGTGTGTGTAGAGCGTGAGTAAAGGAGTGTGTACTCACCATGCTGAGTGTGTGTGTAGAGCGTTAGTAAAGGAGTGTGTACTCACCATGCTGGTAGATGTATGTTAGAGTAGCTCCACACAGAGAGAGAACGCTCCGGCTCTGTCAGGTCCAGCTTCTCTTGCACTGAGGCAATCTGCTACAGCAGCGAGCAGCTGGAATGCATCACAAACACAGGAGCTGAAGGTCCTCTTTAGCTGCCCAGGCAGAAGCCTGAACAGAAATATACACAGCAACCACATTCAGCATGGCCATAATCATAAACACACAACTGTTGCCAATAATGACATTTATCTATCTGACCACGCCTTGTGAGAGGAAGTGAAGAAAGAAAGATAGATAGATAGAAAGATATCCAGAGACTGAGTTTGTGGATTTATCATGAAAAGATCATGAAAAGATGATGTTTCTAACTTGAACCTTTTCTTTGTATTCACAAAAGTCATTGTTTGATCTGTGTGAAGAGTGAACAGAACAGACAATCCAAAAACATTCAGTTATTGTGAGGAGGAAGCAGATGAATGTGAGCCACCATGCTAGTGGGAGCCGGGCTGAAAGACCCTCTGGTGTCCTGCTCCGGCACAGGTCAAAGGTTAATGAGTTGCTCTGCGGAGGGATTAGCCTGGTGACCTCGGCCGTGACCCCGGGCGCTCAGGGAAATGAGCCTCTGCTCAATGACATGGAAAGAGGGAGAGACCATGACGAGTGATCCTGAAATGGCTGATCGAGGAGGAAATGAGCAAGAGGCTCCAGCGGTTTGGTGGTTTTGTGAAGGTGTGAAGGTGCATGTGCATCAGGATAAGCAAGCTGTGTTTGATGATCATAGGTCCAGAGGATAGGCCTATAACAGGCCTACCGGTAATGTCAATAGACCGCCTATTGAGGAATGTTTGTTGGGGAGTTTTGTCTCCATCAACATCTCTCTCTCTCTCTCTCTTTCACACACACACACACACACACACACACACACACACACACACACACACACACACACACACACACACACACACACACACACACATTTTCTCCCCCTCTCTCTCCCTCCACATTTAACATGACCATTGGGTCATTGTTGGGCTATCACATCCCAATTATCACATGAACCGTCATATCGTCGCTCTGTGACCCCAGAGAGAGGAACCACTACCACACACACATCCTGCCCTTTGAACGCTGTTCACACCCGCTGGGATCATAAAGATGAGCGCCAGCAGAAGTGTTCTGCAGTTGTAAAATGGAGTCCAGAGGACTACCGAGACAGACATTGCTTTTTGTGTTACTTCTGACAAGTACAACTGGAATGCATGAACACTCAAAGTCAGGTGAGTGTTTCGGGGTTGTTGAGTCGTCCAATTTTGAAGAGAGTTCTTGAAATTCTTTTAAGTATTGCTAATGACTGAAAGTATGTCCCGTTCCATTCATCCTAAACTCGTCCTAAACCTGGAACACATACAATGCCTCACCTTGGCAACTATGAGAGTGACTAAAGCATCAAATTGTTCTGTTGTTTATTTGTTTTTATAGTATTAAGTGAGCACCGGCCAACAAGCTGAGCACCATCAAAAAATATACTCTAAAATGATGTTCAATGGTGTGAAACTAGTTATCATCTGAAAGTAATTTTGCTGTACCTGTATATTATCTGCACGACTATTATTGACTGGTTATTTTATCTTTATTGTGTAGAAATAATGCTTTTTAATGTACTGTAAATCATGCTAGTAATGCTATGATGAATCCCATTGCATTTAGGACCAGCGTTGAAAATGGACCAGGCGTTACTCACGGTGCACAACCTGCTACCAGAAGACGTGGAAGTGCTCTTCACCTCGGACTACTGCTACAAGGTGTGCATGTGGTGTGTGTGTGTGTGTGTGTGTGTGTGTGTGTGTGTGTGTGTGTGCGTGTGCATGTGTGTGTGGGGTACAGTATGTGCTTATGTGTGGTACTGTATGTGCTTGTGTGTGGTACAGTATGTGTGTGTGTGGGGTACTGTATGTGCTTGTGTGTGTGTGTGTGTGTGTGTGTGCGTGTGCATGTGTGTGTGTGGTACTGTATGTGCTTGTGTGTGGTACTGTATGTGCTTATGTGTGGTACTGTATGTGCTTGTGTGGGGTACAGTATGTGTGTGTGTGGGGTACTGTATGTGCTTGTGTGTGTGTGTGTGTGTGTGTGTGTGTGTGTGTGTGTGTGTGTGTGTGTGTGTGTGTGTGTGTGTGTGTGTGTGTGCGTGCGTGTGCATCTGTGTGTGGGGTACAGTATGTGCTTGTGTGTGTGTGTGTGTGTGTGTGTGTGTGTGTGTGTGTGTGTGTGTGCGTGCGTGTGCATCTGTGTGTGGGGTACAGTATGTGCTTGTGTGTAGAGTGTGTGAACTCACTCCGTATGTGACTCCCTGTCTCTCCCAGTGTCTCTCCCAGCCCCTGGTCAGCGTGGGCGCTGGAGACCGAAACGCCTCTGCTGTGGTCAGAACCCACTTCTCTCTGACCATGAGGCTGGAATCCAAAACCACTAGATCACTTCTCTGCAGGTGAGCTTTATCCGTGAAGGTTTATCCGTTGTCTGAGGAAGAGCGTTGTCGCTCGAAACGTCACATCTATATTTTTTGTCCATAAATAATCTTAATGGGATCTACAGTGTGCGGACTCTTACTTTCTTTGGTACATATGCTTTTTTAGTCCAGCACCTGCCTTATTAATTATTTTGGGATGTGCGCGACCCACTTCTGATAAGGTTTATCCGTGAGTCACGATGAATGAAACAATGCAACACCTTCACGTCTAAAGCCATTCAAAAACCTCTGATACATGCATACAGTTCATCTATAACAGTTCTAGATCTATAATACTATGTTGATTTGATTGTGGTGATGGTGGTGCTGTAATCACACATACTGGTTTACCCATGTGTGCGATGACTGGTGCTTCTCTATCACTATAAATCCGTTGCAGGTCTATAACCATTTTGAGGTTTTGACCCAGCAGATATACTGGTCCGATGATTGCATTAGCAGAGTCCTGGGTTATTTACTGGGGTGGGAGGGCGCTCCTGACCTGCCCTCTGGACCTGAGTGATGCCCCGGTTCAAACTACCTCGCCAGGTATCGATCCGTGGCTTTTTTGGGGTTAACAGGAGCTGACAGTCCAATAATGATGAAGAGAGTCATTAAGGTGTCCAGGCCGCGTCCATGCTGGGCCTCAGAGAGGACGTCCAACAAGAGAACAGCCCTGTTGACAAACAAGCACAGCTTACAAGACACCAGGACAGAGCATCCATTTGGGGGTCACCCTTAAACACGCTCAGAGGGATCGGGTTGCTCCCGACAAGGCAGGGGGGGGTGTTTTGTCCTCGTCAGTTGAGATCTAGTCTTGGGCTCCTTAGATCAATACTGAGGTCCCTAACCAAACTGAGCCACTATCGATTTCCTTTCCCCCTTAAAAAAACACTCATAGTGATAGCCAGTATGTCATTCCCATACGATCAATAAGAGCTTGTAATGCACATTTTTGGGGTCTGAAACCAGAGACGGTGAGGCCAGCAGAGGATGGCTGCTGCACTTCTGGCTTATAAACACTAGGTGTCCCTCGCGAGCTTCACAGGGCTTGTGAAGACACGGGAAGATGGTGGTCGTAATAGAACAAGATGAACCTCATAGGTCAAGAAGAAAAAAATAAGTGTCAAATACCCACTGAATGTTTGAAATGAATAAGAACAATATTAAATTAGATTAATGTTTTTAATAAGTTGATCTATATAACGGCTTACCGGCAAGAAGCAGGTTTATTGTGGTTGTGCCTGTGTGTTTTATTGTGGGTCCAGGTGGAGTCAGCTGTACGAGGAGACAGGTCATTACTCAGTCTGGGTCCAACCGTCAGAAGGCCCTGACAACGCCTCCTGCTTTCACACTGTGGATACAAGTCCACAGAACGCCTACCTGCGTGAGTACACTGACATGTTAGGTAATTGAAAGGAGAAATCAATCGTTAGGTAAATGAAAATGTGCCATCTATAGAAATTCCCTACAAACTTTTAAATTAAATATGAATATTTAATTATTGAAATATAATTAAATATTACTCCCTTAAAATACATTATCTGTTGCCTACACTGTCATTTTGAATGACAATACTTGGTAATCGAGTCAGACGATGCCAATAAAGGTGAAAGTAGAACTACTGTAAGTAATGAGCTTGTGAATCCTGATAAGAATCCTGAACCTGTAAGACTTTGATCCTCACAGTTCCTAATCGAGGAGACATCAGCTGTGTTGTACACTTCTATGGAGGGGTAATTCTCTCTCATCTCATGGGACAAGATGTGTATCGATTAGATAAGACAGCCTTTCTTGAAAACGGATAAAAGAAAAGCTTTTCTGTTTGTTTTCGGGGCCTCTCCAAAACAGAGGGGATTGTGGGTAATACATTAGGGAGCGTGGAGGGATTAGGCCCTAATGGGATTTTGAAAGCGTCTCTCTCCATAATGTACACTCTACTTAACAATATTGCAGATTATGTTGTAGATCAGACTTTTAAGGCCAAGTAGCCATTATCTGGTAGATATATGCTCAGTGGACTGCACCCTCCCCAGCATGATGAGCTTCCATTATCCTGGCTGCCCAGTGATTATACTCCGGCTCCTCGGGGCGTCCAGCGCTTAAGTAAGTGGTCTGGTCATCAGAAACAGCTAAAGGCGCAGGGAGCAGGATAGAATCACCTCTGTGCTCTCTCAACGTTAACTTGGATCTGAGAAGGGAGGTTCCTGGGGCGGCCGAGATCACGTCAGGTATAAAACAGAGGTTTGACAGAGAATGGGCTGCAGTCCACTCTATATCTCACTGTCTCTAACTTCAGTATTAACATCAGCTCTGCTCCCCAGACCACAAATGCATGTAAGTTATAATTCTGACAGAGATGGTTTCCATGTAACTAGAAATCATTGTTATTGTCAAGGTTAGGTGTACGTTTTCAAGGTCAAAGCAGTTAATGATACATGAAAGCCACATCTTTACACATAACAAATAAAGATCCTTGATCTTCAACCCTAAAATGTTTGTCCCTACGTATGCCAGAGACCCTGTGTCAGAGCTTGTAGAAGCTAGCCCAACTTGTGATATTCCCACTATTTCTTTCTTTCTTTCTTTATTCTAGTTCTCCCCAGTTTTTTTTTCAACTACTTCTTCATACTTTGTGCTAGAAACTTCATTCAAACTTTAAAATGTTCGCCATGTTTAGCTCTTTAACTGATCCATTCAGATTTCTTTTAGATTTTTTTTAATAGTTTTTTAGAAATGTTAATTTTAAAACTATTTTTTGTCCCATTGAAACTGCTTGAAACTGCTTTTGGAATGTTCAGAAACTTCATGTTTTTAGAGTGGTGGCAGCAGTTGCACATTTTGTAAACTGCTGGCACTCCTACAGTTTTGACAGCTCACGCACATATTATATATCAAAATGTTCACACAACTGTGCTGATTCGTACAATGTAAGTATCTAAGCTGTGTGACTTACAGTTTTTGCTGTATGACGATTTGTTCAGCAACTGTGCTCCCCATTGAAACGTATGGCACGCACTCTAACTTTTGAGATGTTAATTTAGCATTTTTACCCTTTTTCTAACTACAGTTTTAACAGCTCATACACATATTATATATCAAAATGTTCACACAACTGTGCTGATTCGTACAATGTAAGTATCTAAGCTGTTATTCAGAGTGGAGGTCCTAGTGAGCTTGTTCAGAGTGGGTGTCAGAGTGGACGTCCTAGTGAGCTTGTTCAGAGTGGACGTCCTAGTGAGCTTGTTCAGAGTGGATGTCCTAGTGAGCTTGTTAGAGTAGATGTCCTAGTGAGCTTGTTAGAGTGGATGTCCTAGTGAGCTTGTTCAGAGTGGATGTCCTAGTGAGCTTGTTTAGAGTGGATGTCCTAGTGAGCTTGTTCAGAGTGGATGTCCTAGTGAGCTTGTTCAGAGTGGATGTCCTAGTGAGCTTGTTAGAGTGGGTGTCAGAGTGGACAGTGAGCTTCTTCAGAGTGGATGTCCAAGGTAGCTTGTTCAGAGTGGACGTCAGAGTGGACAGTGAGCTTGTTCAGAGTGGATGTCCTAGTGAGCTTGTTAGAGTGGATGTCAGAGTGGACAGTGAGCTTGTTCAGAGTGGATGTCCTAGTGAGCTTGTTCAGAGTGGGTGTCAGAGTGGACAGTGAGCTTGTTCAGAGTGGATGTCAGAGTGGACAGTGAGCTTGTTCAGAGTGGATGTCAGAGTGGACAGTGAGCTTGTTCAGAGTGGATGTCCTAGTGGACAGTGATCTCTCACTGAGCCCTCAAGGGTAAAATGGACACTTTGCTTGTTTTCCCCACCAAGGCAAACAGAGAGCACCTTGTTTCCTGTTCCCTGTGGTCTGACCAGCACATACTGTGTGTAGCTTTTACACAGTGTACAGGCTGATAACACATGTTTAACCTTGGTTTTATAATTGCATTATGCACATTTCATGTCTACAATGTTTTAATCTGGTTTATTAAGATGTATTTTAGTTAACAATTAATATTGATGTTTTTCTGCAACATGCCTCAACTCAGGCCTTGTGCTGTGGATTCCAGATACATAAAATTTTCATTCATTCATGTTTAATTCTCATTTGTCTTCTTCTTCTTCCTCCGTCTCAAACGTAGAGCTGGGCAGCAGCTACTCTGTCTTTGTTTCCTGCGTCTTACTTAGTAACCTAAAAGCATGTCCCCTTTTAGATACATTGAGGTTTAGATTACCTGAATTGACTGCTGTGTGATGGATTGGTCTAGAGTTTCCTACCAGGGTTGTGTTTGTGTGTTGACGGATCCTCTGCGGCCCTGGCCGGGGGACAGGGGGACCCAGGGGAGCACGGAGACAGGCCGTGGGAGGGAGATCCAGATTGAGGAGCTGGAAGTGGATGTCAGTCCCTCTAGTCACATCCCATTTTGATAGAGGCCCCCTCCTGACATGGACATATATGGTAGTCTAGATGTGACGTACCTCACAATGTGGCTTTGGTGTTCTATTGAGTAAAAAGGTCTTTAACTTGTGAAGACAATATTGTAAAAAGCATCTCTCCATGTGTGGTGCAGCTCTCGTGGTGGCGGCTCTTCTCATGGTCCTGCTGCCCCTCCTGTTTGTTGCTGCTCCCCACTTCTATAGGTAATTGTTTTTGCATTTTGATAAGACTCATTGAATATCGATCAGAACTGTCATGTCCAGACATGGAGAGATCAGAACTGACATGTCCAGACATGGAGAGATCAGAACTGACATGTCCAGACATGGAGAGATAAACATTGACTGTGTTTTCCATGACAGGAAGCGCTGTGTAACCATCAGCAAACTACTCCAGCGTAAAGGCCCACAGAACTCAGTGAATTTGGTAAGTATCATAAAGTGTTTCTTCGGTAAATAAGAGGCAGTTGTTTGACGGCAGCAGATGAATCGGATCAGTCACGGCCCTCTTCTAAGTTCTAACTCCAAGGTAATGATGCTCTGACTCAGATCACAAATTAGGATGTGGCCCTATTTTCATAATTTGATTATTCATATAAAAGGATCCTCTGTCCTTCAGAATCAAAACGTAAGTGTGCATGGCTCTTCCAAACGCACTGAGCAGCATTGAGTTACAATGGGAAGCTCGGGAGACGTCTGAAATTACTTTAAGCCTCCAGTCATCAAGCCATTTCTCAGAAGCTAATAGAATGATTGATACAAATGTTAGCAGAGCCCGTGTTACAGCGAGCAGGCCTCCACTGGAGTGATAGATCAAACATTGTATCTGTCCTCTTGTCTTCCTTAACGACTTGGGATGCTGTGTATTTTTGGTAGCATGAATAGCTGCTCTCATCTTCCCGAGGAAGAGATCTCTGTCCTCCATATGCTGGCTTGATGGCAGTCAGATCCATCACAGGGAATTAGCGCTGGTGTCTTCCTGCTCTGGCCCCTCGGACCGCTGAGTGGAGGCCAGCGAGGCAGGCTAATCTAACTGGGGGGGTGGGGGGGGCAGGACAGGGGCATTCACATCCACTCTGTGGAAAACAAGAAAGACCACATACCCATCACCACTGGAAGTCCAATTAAGGCTTTTGAAACGTGTTGTTCAGCAGATGTAAACACAGAAGTATTATTCCCAATAGGTACCACTAGTTAAAATTTGTCTGCACTGTTTCAAGACATGAATGTAATTACAAGCTTACAAGGTTAGTCTACTGCATATTACACGGGTATTAACTGTAACTGCTAATGATGTGAAGGATGGCCAAAATGTGTCAACGGTTGTTTATTGACTGAAATGTTGTTGTTCAGGATGCAGCAGAGGATTGTGGGAACGAGGCCGAGGCAGCCGGACCCAAACAGACACGACTGCGCTCATTGGACGCTTTCCGAGGGTGTGTACTGTTCTGCTCTTCATCAACTGGGCTATTTATCGCTCCATCGCCACATTGTGCTCGTATATTACATTACATTACATTGCATTACAGTCACTTAGCAGACGCTGTTATCCAAAGCGACTAACATTAATTGCATTTAACGTAGGAAAAGCCAATGTACTACTACTTGCCAGAACTCACAAGTGCATCTTCTCTCTAAAACAAGTGACTAAGAGCAGAATCTAGTGCTGAAGGCAAAGTGCAAGAATAGAAATCTAAAATACAATAAGTGCTTAGGAGGGAGGATTGTTGTAGTACTTCTTAAAGAGATGAGTTTTGAGCCTGCGACGAAAGATGGGCAGCGACCCTTCACCCGTAGGTCGGGAGGGGATGTAGGGTTTGACCAGGGCCTGGAGGTAGGAGGGGGCTGTTCCTTTCATTGCCCTGTAGGTTAGCGCCAGAGTTTTAAACTGGATGCGAGCCGCTACAGGGAGCCAGTGTAGGGAACGGAGGAGGGAAGAACTTGGGGTGGTGTGGAACCCCCGTAGTCAAACTACACGGTTCCGACATCAACGCTCTCCATGTCACCTGGTAGGAGCGGCCCGTCAGGTAGGATGCAAACAGGGAGTGTGCAGATCCAGCGACGCCTTTCTCCTCGAGGGTGGAGAGGAGGATCTGGTGGTCGACCGTATCAAATGCCACTGACAGGTCTAATATACATGCTAACTGATTTTAGGCTAATCATGCTGGAGATGTACAGGCCTCAGTGAGTGTTGTATAATGCCTGATTATTGGGGTCATTCTTGGTCACATTTGTTATCCAACAGCTTTGGGCATGATTTCCGATATCTCTATGGTTTGCAGCAGCGTAGCTCTGTTGGACAGGAGTGATGTGATTTAATATGGGGTCCCTGCTGGCCTTAATTGTGGCCTCGGGGCAGACACAAAACACGCCTCTCTGGAAACAGGAAGCTGGTGTGGCTTTGACCTCCCCCGTGACAAATAATTGATGTAATAAGACCATCAACATATCAGCACACATTCACTCAGCCATAGATCTAGAGCCAAATAGAACATAGACGGCCTCCAAAAGCTTGAGTCGTATTATTTAACATCCCCATGTCTTTTTTCCATCATTCAATGCGTTGACAGGATATGACAGATTGTAGTGCTTTTTTGAAATGTTGCCTTTCCTAGTATCTCTGTTGTAACTCCAAATCCAATCATCAGGCCTTCTTCACACAAAAGTGTAGAGATTCTTAACAGATTACAGATGGCATTTTCCATAGCAGGGTGAGGGTTAGTATCTGGATATCTATCGCACGAACAGTCTCATGATGTAGTAGAACCCTGCAGTCCTCGTCAGATCTTACTGCAGCAGTGGTCTTCTGGGGTTACACATACTTGTGAGATATTGATGTTCTTATGTTGCTTCCTGTAACAGAATTCTTATACGTTGCAACATGCTTAATCAAAGTGTGACTCAGTACTCAAGATTAACGTTCCTGGACCCAATCGGGTGAGTTATGATCCATAAGTAACAACTTTCTACTGAAGACAGAAGCATCACTCATCCGCCATGATTGCTGGCACATTTCTGAACCTGGGGGGGTTTCTTCAGAGCTGAAAGGTTTTTCAGACCATTCCTCAGACATGATATACAGGGAACACAGAGACTTTGTTTGCATCTTTTAATTTTTCTAAAAGGATCTGGATTTTAATCTTGTGACAATGCTAAAAGCTGCTGCCAAGTCCAGTTCTGTTGAAGATAGCTGTGCATACGTAGATGGAAGTAACAAGCAACAGTTACAGCAGTTACAGCCTAGCATGAAAGAGCAGTGACACTTACATGAAGCAGCAGTTACACTAGCATGAAGCAGCAGTTACACTGACATGAAACAGCAGTTACACTAACATGAAACAGCAGTGACACTAACATGAAACAGAAGTTACACTAACATGAAACAGCAGTTACACTAACATGAAACAGCAGTTACACTGACATGAAGCAGCAGTTACACTGACATGAAACAGCAGTTACACTAACATGAAAGAGCAGTTACACTAACATGAAGCAGCAGTTACACTAGCATGAAGCAGCAGTTACACTAACATGAAACAGCAGTTACACTAACATGAAACAGCAGTTACACTAACATGAAACAGCAGTTACACTGACATGAAACAGCAGTTACACTAACATGAAACAGCAGTTACACTAACATGAAACAGCAGTTACACTGACATGAAGCAGCAGTTACACTAGCATGAAGCAGCAGTTACTGTTAACTAACATGCTAACATTGATATTTGTCTAACCCTGATGTTTGTTCTTGTATGAATGATGAACCTCGTATGTTTACAGTGTTTTTATGATTGACTGGTGCCTTCTTGGCCAGGTCACCCTTGTAAAAGAGACCATGCGTCTCAATGGGTCTATCTGGTCAAATAAAGGGTCACTCAGGTGCAGAATACCAGGTGGCTGAGTAAAACCACACACACATCATAATACATGATCTAGAATGTCTTCAGTACCAACGTTATGGACTAAAGACCAGTGATTCTGAAGAGCACTGGCATTTGGCAAGAGTAAAAAGTACCTTGGCATTTCTGCTCAAGCACCGGACGTTTGTTATGACTAGATTGGGTTTCCATGTACTTGATGTGGCTAGCGATAATGTAATAATGTAACTCAATACTCAATAGTGATTGAGTGTAACTATCCATTTGCGACAGGGGAGTGTATTGAACGCATAGCCTAATTGCTGATGCATGTAAAGAGATCAGAACCAAAGAAATGCAGTAATTCAGAAGCATCTATCAGTCATGAAGTTGCTATTATTGTTTTAGTATAAGACATATGTCATGGTTTAGAAAGTTTTAGTAAAAGCATTTGATAGTTAAACAGTTTCACTATGGAAGGGTATTCTGTAATATCTGAACTACATGGAGAGCTAAGGAGGATTGATGAGGTGTCACATAATACGATGATTTCTTGAATTCAAAATGATCTAATTAAGTCCTCTTTTTTGTAAAACTCAGAATCAGGGGGCTATTTCATATGGGACTTGCATTGATCATTTGATCTGCCTGAAATTGTGTTCTTTTAAATGCAGCCCTATACAAAATATTGGCAACTAGAAATGCTCAGAGAGCACAGACCTCCGCCCCTGCATGCATGTTGTGTCTCTGACTCTGTCAGTGTGGTGCACTCCGTGCTCTCCCCCCTCACACCCCAGTCCAAACCCTGTGTCTCTAGCACCCCCACACAGGGAGCTCCCCCCTCACACCCCAGTCCAACCCCCATGTCTCTAGCACCCCCACACAGGGAGCTCCCCCCACACACCCCAGTCCAAACCCCGTGTCTCTAGCACCCCCACACAGGGAGCTGCCCCCTCACACCCCAGTCCAAACCCCATGTCTCTAGCACCCCCACACAGGGAGCTCCCCCCACACACCCCAGTCCAAACCCCGTGTCTCTAGCACCCCCACACAGGGAGCTGCCCCCTCACACCCCAGTCCAAACCCCGTGTCTCTAGCACCCCCACACAGGGAGCTGGCTTCGTTCTAAGTTTTGTTTTCGTTGATCCGGCCCGTGATTTGGCCCATGATTCGGATCTGCTCCAAAATCATATGGGTTCTAAGGTGACCCATGATACACCCCTTCACCAAGTTTCATAAAAAATGGTTCGGTAGTTTTTGTGTAATCATAATCCTAAAAATGAATGGATGTGAATGGGCAGTCGGGCTGTATTTGGGCAGCCCATGGACCCGAACCGTGTGTCAGATCTGCTCCAAAATTGAATGAGTTCTAAGATGGACCATGTTACACCCGTCCACCAAGTTTTGTGAAAATCGGTCCAGTAGTTTTTGCGTAATCCTGCTAACAAACGCACACACGCCATACCACGCTCTCCCTGGGGTAGAGGTAATAAGTTGCTTTACTGGAGCTGGTACTGCAGTAATCTGCTCAGGGTGATACCAGCTGAGCACAGGGTGATACCAGCTGAGCACAGGGTGATACCAGCTGAGCACAGGGTGATACCAGCTGAGCACACTGGGTGATACCAGCTGAGCACACTGGGTGATACCAGCTGAGCACACAGGGTGATACCAGCTGAGCACACTGGGTGATACCAGTTGAGCACAGGGTGATACCAGCTGAGCACACTGGGTGATACCAGCTGAGCACACAGGGTGATACCAGCTGAGCACACTGGGTGATACCAGCTGAGCACACTGGGTGATACCAGCTGAGCACAGGGTGATACCAGCTGAGCACACAGAGTGATACCAGCTGAGCACAGGGTGATACCCGCTGAGCACAGGGTGATACCAGCTGAGCACAGGGTGATACCAGCTGAGCACACAGGGTGATACCAGCTGAGCACAGGGTGATACCCGCTGAGCACAGGGTGATACCAGCTGAGCACACTGGGTGATACCAGCTGAGCACAGGGTGATACCAGCTGAGCACACAGAGTGATACCAGCTGAGCACACAGGGTGATACCAGCTGAGCACACTGGGTGATACCAGCTGAGCACAGGGTGATACCAGCTGAGCACACTGGGTGATACCAGCTGAGCACAGGGTGATACCAGCTGAGCACACAGGGTGATACCAGCTGAGCACAAGGTGATACCAGCTGAGCACTCAGGGTGATACCAGCTGAGCACACAGGGTGATACCAGCTGAGCACACAGTCACTGCAGATACAGTCAATACAGATTCACCTTTCTCTTCACTCCTCTCCCATGACCCCTGCATGGCGTTGTCCATGTGTGTGCGTAATCGCTCTTATCTACACAATCTACTGTACAGTGTGCCTGTGTGTGTGCCCGTGTGTGTGTGTGTGTGTGTGTGTGTGCGTGTGTGTGTGTGTGTGTGTGTGTGTGTGTGTGTGTGTGTGTGTGTGCCCGTGTGTGTGTGTGTGTGTGTGTGTGTGTGTGTGTGCACGTAATAATCCTTCTAAGAAGATGTGGCTGATTGAGATCTTGTATCAGCAGGTTAGGGGTGGAGGAGCAGTAATGGCCGCCTGGTGCAGCTCTTAATTCAATCAGCCCAGAAGAACCTGGCGGGACTGAGGGAGAGACAGCACCTTATCAGACCACGCCTTCTAGGAGGCTCATCTCCTGAAGGTCCTTAAAGACCCTCCAATATTTTACTCTTATTAAATAGTGTACGTTTTACTGCTCATGAATGCAACATAAGAATGTGGCAAGGCAAGTTTATATGTAGCACATTTCAGCAACAAGGTAATTCAAAATGCTTTACATGAGACATTCAAATAATCAAGACAAAGTGCAACACATAAAAGGTCATATAAAGCGAAATGCAAAAAATGACATTTAAATCAAAATGCAGGAATAAAAGTTACAATGCAGTGTATGAATGAATAATTATTTGATTTAGCAGCAGAAAGAAAAGTCTTCAGTCTGGAGGTGTGAGTGTGTATTTCTAGCCGATGAAAGGAGAGGAAGTAGCCGAAGCGATCAGTAAACCTCTTCTCTGATACCTCCAGGCCTCTGAGCCGTCAGAGCGGTCGAACCCAACCCCACGTTCTCCTGCACGTGCCTCAAACAGCGCCTGGGTACGCAGCTCATTCAGGGCGGGACTCCATCTCAGGAGCTGCTGCAACGCTGAGGAATAAGGGAATCATAACTTAGACGGCCGACGTGTTTAGTCAGCACTCCTGCATGAGGAGATCCAGAGGACAAGTGTTCATTTCCTGAGTGATTCATAATGCTGAGATGGCATTACCTCGTGTTTGCTGTGTGACTGGAGGTGCAGCATGGCTGCCTCCTGTAGCCCGTTCATCTCAGACTCACAACGTCTGGATTAGAGACAGGGGATTGAAAAGGGAATGGAACCAATACAATTCAGGTCATTTTGCTCAATATTTTCTGGTGATAACAACCAATATCTAGAAACAGATGTGACCAACCTTCACTCACTTATTGACCCCATGTTTCTTTAACCAGAGTTAAATATGAAGAAAGAGCCGATCTAAAGAGCGTTTTGCGTCGCATGTCTCATGATGTGTTCTAGGTTCTCCCTGACGGCCATGGTGTTTGTGAACTACGGCGGAGGAGGGTACTGGTTCTTCCAGCACGCACCGTGGAACGGTTAAGTATCAGACGTCCCACTGGGGACCACGCTGGAGGGGACAGAAAGGCAGATCAAGGCCAGCTGTGACTCCATGTTGTTCAGGGCAGAACATCTGAAGTCCCTGTAATGGTTCTCCTACTGGCATTAGCACTGGTAAATACAGGCTCCGACCAAGCAGATGGATGTGATTTCATCCCTATCTGGGCCGTATCTGGGCCGTATCTGGGCCGTATCTGAGCCGTATCTGAGTCTCCTCCAGCGCTGTAGATCTATAGACCATTAATAAACCAGGGAAATGGGGGGAGGGTTAGTCGCCCAGTTTAATGGTGACTGTTCTCCACCGCTATTTAAAGATGAACTCAATTTAGGCTTTATAATAGCCTCTTCATCACATCAACAGAACTGTATTGATTTCAGAAGGTAGGTTGATGGATTCTGATATTACTACAAGGCCGCTACTGTCATGGAGGTGGACGTTTATAAATCACTCACCATTCGAAATCGAACTGTAATATGAAAAACCGCATTTTATGAGCATTGAATAGATTGTTATGAATCACCCAGGTTGTGTGCTTTCTGGATGTCTGTCTTTCTTTCTGTCTGGCTTGAAGACATGTCTTCATGTTGCAGGTCTCACTGTAGCAGATCTCGTGATGCCTTGGTAGGTTTGTGTTTCTTTATTATTGCTGCACAATATCTGTCACTGCAATCATAACATAAATGAACTTCCACTGCATTCTGTATCTGTGTATATGACCCCCCTGCTGGGGGAAAAAGGCACTGTGCTGGACCCCTCGATGACAGCCAATCACCATGAGTCATTGAGCCAGTCTTGTGATGTGTTTCCTGCAGGATTGTGATGTGTTTCCTGCAGGTTTGTGATGTGTTTCCTGCAGGTTAGTGATGCGTTTCCTGCAGGTTAGTGATGTGTTTCCTGCAGGTTAGTGATGTGTTTCCTGCAGGTTTGTGATGCGTTTCCTGCAGGTTTGTGATGTGTTTCCTGCAGGTTAGTGATGTGTTTCCTGCAGGTTTGTGTTCATCATGGGGACCTCTGTGGTGCTGGCCTTCTCCTCCATGCAGAGAAGAGGAGTGACTCGCCTGCAGCTGCTGCGCAAACTCACCTGGAGAACCGTTCTGCTCACGACTATCGGGTTCTGCTTCCTCAACTACTCCCCCAGGGACGGGCCGTGTGGGTACCGCACACACCGCCTCAAACGCAACTAGAAATGCTGCTCAGAGAGCTCAGACCTCCGCCCCTGAATGCATTTTGTGGCCCTGTGCCAAAATGGAATGGGTTCTAAATTGGCCCAGTCTGGTAGTTTGTGTGTAATCCTAGTCCAGAACATGAATGGAGGTGAATGGGCGTCCAGGCCGTGTTTGGGCGGCTCCTGATTCACTGGGGTGGAGGTATAAATGACCGGAGGTGAATGGGTGGCTGTATTTGGCTCTGTGGCGCCCACCTCGGGTCCCAGCTAGCGGTGCACCCCCCTCACACCCCAGTCTAAACCCTGTGTCTCTAGCACCCCCACACAGAGAGGTGGCTTCATTCTAAGTTTGTTTTCATTCATGGATCCGACCCGTGATTCGGATCTGTTCCAAAATGTAATGGGTTCTAAGGTGTCCCATGATGCACCCCTCCACCGAGTTTCATAAAAAATCAGTTTGGTAGTTTTTGTGTAATCATAATTTAAAAAATGAATGGAGATGAATGGCCAGTCCGGCTGTTTTTGGGCGCCCCGTGATTAAAATCCACTCCAAAATTTAATGGGTTCTAAATTGGACCATGCTGCACCTTTCCACCGAGTTTCGTGAAAATCGGTCCAGTAGTTTTTCCGTAATCCTGCTAAAAATCACACACACACACACACACACACACACACACACGCACGCCCCTGAAAACATAACCTCTCGCCCTGCGCTGTCGTTGGGGCGGAGGTAACTAGGAAGGTTCTGGGAGAACACAGATCTCTGCCCATGAATGCATTTTGTCAGTATGTGCAGTTGTTGAATGTGTAAGTGGACAAAATCAACAGAGAGTGATTGAGAGATAAGAAAGCAGCAAGGTCTCTCTCCCTCTCTCTTTCTCTCTCTCTCTCTCTCCCTCTCTCTCTCTCTCCCTCTCTCTCTCTCCCTCTCTCTGGTCTCTCTCTCTCCCCCTCTCTCTCTCCCTCTCTCTCCCTCTCTCTCCCTCTCTCTGGTCTCTCTCTCTCTTCTCCCTCTCTCTCTCTCTCTCTCTCTCTCTTCTCCCTCTCTCTCTCTCTCTCCCTCTCTCTCCCTCTCTCTCTCCCTCTCTCTCTCTCCCTCTCTCTCTCTCTCCCTCCCTCTCTCTCTCCCTCTCTCTCTCTCCCTCTCTCTCTCTCTCTTCTCTCTCCCTCTCTCCCTCTCTCTCTCTCCCTCTCTCTCTCTCTCTCTCTGGTCTCTCCCTCTCCCTCTCTCTCTCTCCCTCTCTCTCTCTCTTCTCTCTCTCTCTCTCTCTCTCTCCCTCCCTCTCTTTCTCCCCAGGCTACCAGGGCCCATTTAAATGGTAAATGGACTGCACTTATATTGCGCTTTTATCCAAAGTGCTTTACAATGGCCTCTTCTTCACTCATTCACACACACATTCACACACCAATGGCAGCAGCTGCCATGCAAGGTGCTAGCCTGCTAACTGGGAGCAGTTTGGGGCTCAGTGTCTTGACCAAGGACACTTCGACATGTGGACAGGAGGAGGCGGGATTCGAACCGCCGGGACGACCTACTACCACTGAGCCACAGCCGGCCCATGTTTATCATAATAATAATACCTCAATAACAGATACATTATTTACAAAATATATAAGAAACACAAAACACAATCACTAATAATATTCAAGAAAAATACATAATTGAGTCTGTTTCCATTCCCTAACCTTGAACTCTGACCTTGCTGGTGTGAAGGCAGCATCCTACCAAGGAGCTGGAGTTCCCATTGCTCTCAGCTCCGATCTCCTCGCCTAATAGTAATAAGTTGATACATCTCATGTAGGTAGATTCGTTCATATTATTTGTGTCCATACCTGTACAGCTGTGAGCAGTGGTGGTTGGCGGGAAGTATTATAACTCCTATGTAGTCCAATGAAAAATAGAAAAGTATGAAGTTACTAAAATCATTCTGGGTTTTTGCTGTGGAATTTATCAACTGATCAGATGTCAAAACAAAATGCCTCCCTGCTCATCCAGGCATTTCAGCCGTTGGGGAAACGATTCGCTCAAAGTCTTGTTTTGCGAGCAGGACATGTTTGGTATTAGTCATAGTCAAAGTCACTTTTATTTAAACACGCACCAAGCGTTTAGCGCGCCCTGGGCGCAGACTCTAAAGAACAGAAACACATGAAGGTGACATATCAAGACGAGAACAGGGGACCTTCCAGAGTCTCTTGTTGTTGGATCTGAGCGACTCACGCTGGAGGAATAGTCCAACAGTTCTGTGATGTAAAGACAAACATGAGAGTCTTGAATTCACTCTCAACCTGACTGGGATTGCTGCATTTGTTAGGTCAAGAGCTTAATGCCAGTCCAAACCTCCTGTCCCTAGTGCCCCCCCCCCCCCCCAGTCCAAACCTCCTGTCCCTAGTGCCCCCCCCCAGTCCAAACCTCCTGTCCCTACTGCCCCCCCCCCCCCCCAGTCCAAACCTCCTGTCCCTAGTGCCCCCCCCCAGTCCAAACCTCCTGTCCCTACTGCCCCCCCCCCCCAGTCCAAACCTCCTGTCCCTAGCGCCCCCCCCCCCCAGTCCAAACCTCCTGTCCCTAGTGCCCCCCCCCCCCCCAGTCCAAACCTCCTGTCACTACTGCCCCCCCCCCCCCCCCCCCAGTCCAAACCTCCTGTCACTACTGCCCCCCCCCCCCCCCAGTCCAAACCTCCTGTCACTACTGCCCCCCCCCCCCTCCAGTCCAAACCTCCTGTCCCTAGTGCCCCCCCCTCCAGTCCAAACCTCCTGTCCCTAGTGCCCCCCCCCCCCCCAGTCCAAACCTCCTGTCACTACTGCCCCCCCCCCCCCCCCCCCAGTCCAAACCTCCTGTCACTACTGCCCCCCCCCCCCCCCAGTCCAAACCTCCTGTCACTACTGCCCCCCCCCCCCTCCAGTCCAAACCTCCTGTCCCTAGTGCCCCCCCCCCCAGTCCAAACCTCCTGTCCCTACTGCCCCCCCCCCAGTCCAAACCTCCTGTCCCTAGTGCCCCCCCCCCCCCCCCAGTCCAAACCTCCTGTCCCTACTGCCCCCCCCCCCCAGTCCAAACCTCCTGTCCCTAGTGTCCCCCCCCAGTCCAAATAAATAATATATATATATATACTACATTGAAACAACATAAAACAATAATAATGCGATGGTTATCACAATGTTTACATCTATTAACGAAGAAAAAATTACATTTGTGGATTTCCTTTTTTCGGTCGGTGGCCGCCGCCATCTTGTCGACAGATTTTTGAGAGGAGATTTGCAAAGCATTCTGGGTAGCCCTCGTTCTGAAGTGTGGGTCCCGAAAATCTCAGTTTCAAGGGCTATCTATCCCTCACACTTCGCCCTAACCCTAGACGGAGGGAGAATTGGGACCCCCCTAGCCCTAATGTGAACGCGCATTTTCCCAGGGTTAGGGCCAAGCGCTAGGGCCAAGGGGGGAATTGGGATTGGGCGTTAACCACACATGCGACCAAATATTACTCAGCACGGACATTAACATAGACTCTCGTTTTACTGAACAAGCAGAAGGTTGGGTCAATTTCTGGGTTGAATCTGAAGGGAGTTATTTCACCATCATCTTGTTTTCCATGGCCTTTATTCATGTGACTATTGCAGACAAACGGGTGACGTTACTGCAGGCTGCTATTAGATCTGCTCTTATCCACTGGGCACTGATAGCAGGGTTCTCCAACATCAACCACTCCCATTACTCAAACATTTAGCCTGAGAGACCAGGAGAGTAAGGCAGGGTGGACTGAACACCAGTCTGTGATGAGGTCAGTCTGTGATGAGGTCAGTCTGTGATGAAGACCAGTCTGTTATGAGGTCAGTCTGTGATGAAGTCATTCTGTGATGAGGTCAGTCTGTTATGAGGTCAGTCTGTGATGAAGTCATTCTGTGATGAGGTCAGTCTGTGATGAAGTCAGTCTGTGATGAGGTCAGTCTGTGATGAGGTCAGTCTGTGATGAAGACCAGTCTGTTATGAGGTCAGTCTGTGATGAAGTCATTCTGTTATGAGGTCAGTCTGTGATGAGGTCTGTCTGTGATGAGGTCAGTCTGTGATGAGGTCTGTCTGTGATGAGGTCAGTCTGTGATGAGGTCAGTCTGTGGTGAGGTCAGTCTGTGATGAAGACTAGTCTGTGATGAGGTCAGTCTGTGATGAGGTCAGTCTGTGATGAAGACCAGTCTGTGATGAGGTCAGTCTGTGATGAGGTCAGTCTGATGAGGTCAGTCTGTGATGAGGTCAGTCTGTGGTGAAGACCAGTCTGTGATAAGGTCAGTCTGTGGTGAAGTCAGTCTGTGATGAGGTCAGTCTGTGATGAGGTCAGTCTGTGCGCAGAGGCAGGGCGTCAGGCTAGCGGCTGCCACGGAAGTGACAGGGTTAACTGAGGGAAAGGGTCAGTAAAGCCTGGAGTTTGCCCGTCCAGCGAGGGCCTTAGCAGGCGCCCTTCACACATTAGCAGCCCCAGAGCTAATGGACCTTTCTGGGTGGATGTCTCTGTAACCCAGTTAACAAATATATTGTTATTCGGTGCCATCGCACAATCCACCATCAGGGGACGTTTAACACGGGCGGACTGAGCAAAAACAACCTCTGCTGTAATGGACAATTACAGCAGATAGAGTTACACAGGCCAGCTGACTGGAGGGGCACACTCTCATAATGGGGTGACGACTTTTACCATAAACCGCTGGTTGGTCCGAATCCTCTCAGGACGTCCTCGGCACCTCCACCCCGGTGTTTGATCTAATCAGGGACGCGAGGACATTGTCCTCTTCCTCATGTTGAACAAAGCTGGTTTACAGAACAAAGAGCTGCCCCTTTGACGCCTGCTTAGATTCTTGTGAAAAATGATCAATGTTGTGTCAGAAAATGAATAATCCTGAGCAGTTCAGCTGTTGTAAGAGGCTTCCAGGCAATGGCTCATCTCATGGATCTCTGTAATTCATCCATGTTTCTACTGTAATTTCATCATGAAGATGATATTACTCTATACCGTATTCTGTGGTTCTGTTCACTGCTTGTTTGGAATCCATTTCACTGTGTTGAAAGTGCTCAGAATTCACGCTGGGGAATAATACACTGCTGCCACTACGGCTTATTTTGAAGGAGCATTTGTGGATTTGTGTATTTTGAACTTTATAATGATGAATGGTTTGAGATATGGAGAGAAGACAGTAAATACTAGAGGTGTAACCGGCAGGCCTCGCAAACACCGCCATCAGTCACCGAGAGAGCTTCCGCTTTCCTGTGAAAAGAGACGTTTCCTCCCCTCATTGGATTTGTCAGGATCAATGATCAGAATTATATTGTTTTTTACAGCACTCAAAGGGCTTTTCAATTAACTAATGTGCAGATTACCATCAATCTCTCAACCCAAGGCTATTCCCAGCCTCCCTAATTTGTGGCGACCAGGAGATAACGGAGTGTCTTTGATTGGCTTTCTGACACGCACCTCCTCCACCTCCGAAGACGGACAACTTCCTCCCATCTCCTCCCCGGACGCAGACTCATCCTCCCTCAGGGAACAGGGTTCCTGCGCTCTCACAGCGGCCCTGATGGCTGATTGATACCATCTATTTCCTGTACGATTATTGGCCCATGTCAACTGAAATAGTTTCAGTTTGAGAATGACTCGATTTCATTTAGTCATTATACATGTAGCCATGCTAGTATATTCATTATGGGTATGCAGCTATGTCCTGGGAGCCCAGACACGCACACGCATACATGACCAGTATGATCACAGGCCTGTGGGAGGGGCCACGCTCAGCGCCTGTGTTGCTTGTGTTACGCTGATTGTCCTGACTGTGTTGACTGTGTTGATTGTCCTGACAGTGTTGACTGTGTTGATTGTCCTGACTGTTGACTGTGTTGATTGTCCTGACAGTGTTGACTGTGTTGATTGTCCTGACTGTTGACTGTGTTGATTGTCCTGTGTTGACGGTGTTGACTGTGTTGATTGTCCTGACAGTGTTGACTGTGTTGATTGTCCTGTGTTGACGGTGTTGATTGTCCTGTGTTGACGGTGGTGACTGTCCTGTGTTGACTGTGTTGATTGTCCTGACAGTGTTGACTGTGTTGATTGTCCTGACAGTGTTGACTGTGTTGATTGTCCTGTGTTGACGCGTTGACTGTCCTGTGTTGACTGTGTTGATTGTCCTGTGTTGACGCATTGACTGTCCTATGTTGACTGTGTTGATTGTTTTGACAGTGTTGACTGTGTTGATTGTCCTGATTGTGTTGATTATGTTGACGGTGTTGACTGTCCTGAGTTGACTGTGTTGATTGTCCTGACAGTGTTGACTGTGTTGACGCGTTGACTGTCCTGTGTTGACTGTGTTGATTGTCCTGACAGTGTTGACTGTGTTGATTGTCCTGACAGTGTTGACTGTGTTGATTGTCCTGACAGTGTTGACTGTGTTGATTGTCCTGACAGTGTTGACTGTGTTGATTGTCCTGACAGTGTTGACGGTATTGACTGGCCTGTGTTGATGGTGTTGTTTGTCCTGATTGTGTTGACGGTGTTGTCTGTCCTGTGTTTACAGTGTTGATTGTGCTGACTGTGTTGACGGTGTTGATTATCCTGCGTTTACGGTGTTGACTGTGTTGATTGTCCTGTGTTGATTGTGTTGACTGTGTTGACTGTTCTGTGTTGACGGTGTTGATTGTCCTGACGGTGTTGACTGTCCT
>NC_140235.1:513158-560658 GCF_949987555.1 Borostomias antarcticus | reverse complement strand
GATTAGACATCGCACCTTGTGAACTCATTTAAATAAATAAAAGGTTTGTTGCATTTAAACCCCTCAACCTGTACTATAAGAAGTAGCTCTGGACTTTTGGCGCTGCAGAAATGTTCTGCTAAGTGTTTAGAATCAGCTCCCTGATTGGTCATCCACTAGCTGCAGAAACAGTTAGAAGTCTGTTGGGATCTCAGCGTACGTTCAAACAACACTGCAATGTATAGCGGTGAGTTTCCGGGCAGACGCGGGTATCCGTAGCCCCAGGGGACCATGGGATACGTGCTGCCTCTCCTCGCTCACGCGTCTCTGCTCTCTCATGTGTGGTTTTAGAATGTAAGAAAGCTGCATATTGGTTACATTGAGCTCCGACATGACAGGGAGCTCATGTTCTTGTCTCTGTTTACCAGACGCTGCTAAAGTGCATGTCTGTACTTTGCCCCAAGACTCAAGAAAGAGGCGTAGAGGAGGAGAGCAAACAGATGGTTTGATGCTAGAGATAAGCTGATGTCCATCTTGTCTAATTGTCGGCCATTTAAAGCCAGAACACTGGAGAACGTTCATGTAAATACGCATATTTTTCCTGGAGGCCTAAATCCAACTGGATCATGTGTTGTAGGACGTATCATTGGTTTGGTGTCACTGTGGGATTGTGGGTGGTCTCAGCCCAGGCTGCCCACCGCTTCATGTATGGGGGAAAGGGTCCCACAGGGAGAGGCTAAGTGTTATGTGAGACTGACCCATCTTTGCATAAGTAAGCCAATAAAAGGGAGGCAATCCACTCTAATAAGATTAAATCCTATGTGGTAATTCTATGTTTTGCCAAAATATAATATGTGTCCGTTTATTAATTACTTCAGCTGCAGTAGAGTGAGAGAATTACATGTTGCAGAGATGTAGCCGTTGGCTGTGTTGGCTGGTTGGTTGTTTTGGTGACAGACGGACAGACAGACAGACAGACAGACAGACAGACAGACGGACAGACGGACAGACAGACAGACAGACAGACGGACGGACGGACGGACGGACGGACGGACGGACGGACGGACGGACGGACGGACGGACGGACGGACGGACGGACGGACAGACAGACAGACAGACAGACAGACAGACAGACAGACATCCTGGTTTCCAGCACCCAGAACCAGGCGTGATGATGGAGGGGAACAGGCTGCATCACGGAGCTTCTGAAACCTGAGAGAATAAAGACTGAGTCAGACTGAGGGTGGGAAAACACAGGACTGAACCACACATAAACACACAGACTAAAGGATTTGCCCTTTTGATTTGGTACCAAATCGTATTAATAATAATCAAATCATCAAATTGTACGTGTCAAATTGTACGTGTCATATCATAATTTGGAGTTGCGATGCGAAACCATAATGTGCATGGCTTTGCTCCCTAAAAATAGACTATAATAACTCAAAACTATTGTTTATGGGATTACTCAAATGAGGTTTTATAAGAATGATGTTGATCACCGGTTGGGATGCAGTCTATATCAGTATACAGTATAATAGTAGTCACCTCCGTATGGGGAGGATGCTTTCACGTTTTGTGGATCACCTCCTCTGAGGTCCTTCCATGGTTATCTTAATGTTCGTAGCCTCAATTCATATGACAAATCTCTGCATTATGTTTCTCATGGTGAATCTTATTGACTATTATTGTAGGAGAGTAGCTCGGGGGAACTGAAATAAATTAAATTCATTTGGTTCTTCCCAGAGGCACAGAATGATAAAGTAAACCACTTGAAATAAAAACCATTTGGCGTTTTCCAGTAGAGAGAAGCAGCATATTTCTACCACACAATTCTCCAGTCAACAGTGCACAATACTCGACTACTGTATGTTGGAGAATGAGTTGCAATCAATAGACAAATGAAAAAACATCAATAATGTAATCAATATACTAACTGAAAGAACGAGTGGTGGAGATTTAAACGTTTGTAGAGTAGTTATTTGAATTATTTTACAGTATTCCAGATTCAGGCCAATCCCTTCTGTTCACAGATCCAGTATTTCTGAGGAGTGACATACTGTAGCTAAATGACTGTTTTCTTCCTATAATGCGTTTCCTTGTGTCATCAGATTTGGTTCTTGCTCTCTGAGGTGAATCTTTTTGGCAAACTATTCCATTGTTTGTTTTTTTGTTGTTCTTTCTAACTTGTGTTTAGTGGGATTTTACATACAATTCACAAAATCAACATTTGAAATAACTCCCAACTACTCCATTGTGTTGATGTGAATAGATTTGTTTTTATGTTGATTTTCTGCTGAACCTCTGATTATTAAGTCAATTAATAGTCACATCATGAGCCAGAGTTAAGTCTTCCTCAAAAAGACAGTGAAATTAGTCAAAGGGATTGACCAGCACTTAACATTGACTTCTCTAATCACACTGAGCCATGAAGCAGGTTTGAAGCTGCGCTTGAGCTGCCTCTTGTATCACAAATGTGCTCTTGACATTAGTGGTTACCCTTGGTAACGTAAGGAAGTAGTGGCTACAGCCAGCCAACCACAGGAATCTGCGACAGACAGACAGACAGACAGACAGACAGACAGACAGACAGACAGACACACACACACACACACACACACACACACACACACACACACACACACACACACACACTGTTGACTGTTATAAATTCCCTTGCTGTTAGCGTTGCAGTCCTGGTGCTCTGTCCTGCCAGGCTGCCATGTGTCCTCTTAATAAGCAGCAGCCAGAGTTCATTAAAGCCCAACGATCAGGCCGGGGAGTGAGGGATTGAAATTGAGTGATCGGCCCACATACCACCCTAACCCCACCCCCACCCCAGCGCTGCCCCACATCCTGCATGCTTAGCCTGGAGGCACAATCTAACCACAGCCTGGAGGCCCAATCTGACCACAGCCTGGAGGCCCAATCTGACCACAGCCTGGCAGTTTCCACACCATCGATCTGGTCATCTATACAAATGAGGGATATCCACCTAGCAAGCATGGTGTTGGTGGTGTTTGGGCTCTGATCTATTGTACAGTATTTATGTCGGTAACAGAGAGTTTTTTTTTTACTTATAATTGATAAAGAATAGAACATGTAATAAAGGTATTAATTGAGCAGTATTAATTGAACAGTATTAATTGAGCAGTATTAATTGAGCAGTATTAATTGAGCAGTATTAATTGAACAGTATTAATTGAGCAGTATTAATTGAGCAGTATTAATTGAACAGTATTAATTGAACAGTATTAATTGAGCAGTATTAATTGTGCAGTACAGTTTGAATATGACTTTAGTTGGTTGTGCAGATGCATTAAAAAGTGGTCACAAGTGGTTCCACCTCTCCGGGATTATTCCTACTGCAAATAGAAAACCAACTCTCAAATGAGACATTTAGAACTGTTGTGTTTGCAGTTCTATGTGTGTGTGTGTGTGTGTGTGTGTGTGTGTGTGTGTGTGTGTTTGAGGGGGGGGCAGGCCTGAGGGACCTTGTTGATCCGAATCTCAGATAATCAGTTAATCTGCCTGACTCGCTTGATTCTGTTGGCCCACGTTTTAGCAGCCCAATATTGCTTGCTTTATCGCCCGGCATCGATTTGAAATCTGTTTCATTTCCACCCTCAGGGAATCTCTGCAGCCATCCTTTCTAAGTGCACGCGAGACGAAGGATTTATACCTGTCAATAAAAACCTTTGGTAAGTGCTTCCTGACCCTCTAAATCCAGCCACTTCCCTCACAAAAGAAAGGATGAGTTTCCAGCAGCACAAATCATGACCTGCTAAAACACACGTTTACTTACCTCTAGCGACAGATACGACTGTAAATAATCACCCCAGCTGTCAGGAGTGTGAGGCAGGCGGGTGATGCATTCTCCCACAGATCAGTCTTCCTCTCAGCCAGCAGCACTCAGCCTGCTGCCTCCTCCCGCCATGTTTCTCTGCCAGACATCATGGCAGAGAAACCCTCTCCTACCAGCTCCCTGTGTGGAGCAGCATGGGGCTCTGGGACTAGCGTAGCATCCCTACAGGGCTCTGGAACTAGCGTAGCATCCCTACAGGGCTCTGGAACTAGCGTAGCATCCCTACAGGGCTCTGGGACTAGCATAGCATCCCTACAGCATGGGGCTCTGGGACTAGCGTAGCATCCGTACAGTATGGGGCTCTGGGACTAGCGTAGCATCTCTACAGCATGGGGCTCAGGGACTAGCGTAGCATCACTACAGAGCTCTGGGACTAGCGTAGCATCCCTACAGAGCTCTGGGACTAGCGTAGCATCCGTACAGCATGGGGCTCTGGGACTATCGAGCATCCCTACAGGGCTCTGGGACTAGCGTAGCATCCCTACAGGGCTCTGGGACTAGCGTAGCATCCCTACAGAGCTCATTCAGACAGCAGTACACTGTGTATCCAAGAGAGTCTGTTTGGTTGCATCATCCTGATAACGCCATCGACATCATGCATGGGCACTAATATTGGATGAACATTTGATAGTAATTTGGTATGAAATGCACCGTATGGTAAGATTACCGCCGTAGAGGTACAGTATGGGCTTTATAGCCTGTGTATTTCATCCATACTCACTCATTACATACCATGAGATATCAATCATTTTAATGTTAGGTCAGGCAGCACCATTTCATCTATGATATGTAAGCAAATTCTACCCGGATGTCCCTGAGGGGCTTCCGTACAGCCGTGGTCATCCCTCCCCATTACCTGTGCTGCTTCATAGGCAGTTCATCATACGGTTATTGAGCTCTGCTGGATGAATCCCTGCCTACATGCCTAGAAGTAATTAACTCCCAGACCAGAGTCTTTTCTGGCCTCACTTCAGACCAGATAAAAGATTCTGCCCACTGCTCGGCGCGGGGATGTGACCACTTTACATTAGATGATATTACATCAAACATTCTTGCACTTAGGAGCAGACAGGTACATGAGTGCCTGGCGGGCGTCCATGGGGGCGCGTGCCAGGAGTCCACTGCTGATGCTAATGTCCTCCACTGCCCTGCAGTGCGTCCACTGCTGATGGGAATGTCCTCCACTGCCCTGCAGTGCGTCCACTGCTGACGCTAATGTCCCCTGCAGTGCTGGAACTGGACAGGAAGTGCTGGACTCCTCCATGTTGTTCGTCGCCAGAAAAAATCATAAAATATTAGTTTAGGGTAATTTGCTTAGGTAAGAGCACCTGGTGAGCAGAAGCCTCAGTTATATCAAGCGTACTCTACTGTAGCTCAGTTCTATCAAGCGTACTCTATTGTAGCTCAGTTCTATCAAGCGTACTCTACTGTAGCTCAGTTCTATCAAGCGTACTCTACTGTAGCTCAGTTCTATCAAGCGTACTCTACTGTAGCTCAGTTCTATCAAGCGTACTCTATTGTAGCTCAGTTCTATCAAGCGTACTCTATTGTAGCTCAGTTCTATCAAGCGTACTCTACTGTAGCTCAGTTCTATCAAGCGTACTCTATTGTAGCTCAGTTCTATCAAGCGTACTCTACTGTAGCTCAGTTCTATCAAGCGTACTCTATTGTAGCTCAGTTCTATCAAGCGTACTCTATTGTAGCTCAGTTCTATCAAGCATACTCTCTTGTAGCTCATTTATATCAAGCGTACTCTATTGTAGCTCAGTTCTATCAAGCGTACTCTACTGTAGCTCAGTTCTATCAAGCGTACTCTACTGTAGCTCAGTTCTATCAAGCGTACTCTATTGTAGCTCAGGGTCGTTGTGTCGTCTGACCCCAGGTCGCTGTCCTTCGTGACCTGCACGGCGTGTTTCTCCTTCCTGCTGCTGGGGGTCATGTACTTCATCATGGACGTCAAGGGCTGGTGGGCCGGCCAGCCATTCATCTACCCAGGTGAGGGGGGCAGGTCAGCCGTTCATCTACCCAGGTGAGGGGGGTGAGGGGGGCAGGCCAGCCATTCATCTACCCAGGTGAGGGGGGCAGGAAGCCAGTCATCTACCCAGGTGAGGGGGGCAGGCCAGCCAGTCAACTACCCAGGTGAGGGGAGCAGGCCAGCCGGTCATCTACCCAGGTGAGGGGGCAGGCCAGCCGGTCATCTACCCAGGTGAGGGGGGGGAGGGCCAGCCGGTCATCTACCCAGGTGAGGGGGGCAGGAAGCCGGTCATCTACCCAGGTGAGGGGGGCAGGCCAGCCGGTCATCTACCCAGGTGAGGGGGGAGTCCAGTCGGTCATCTTCCCAGGTGAGGGGGGCAGGCCAGCCCTTCATCTACCCAGGTGAGGGGGGCAGGCCAGCCGGTCATCTACCCAGGTGAGGGGGGAGTCCAGTCGGTCATCTACCCAGGTGAGGGGGGCAGGAAGCCAGTCATCTACCCAGGTGAGGGGGGCAGGTCAGCCATTCATCTACCCAGGTGAGGGGGGCAGGCCAGCCGGTCATCTACCCAGGTGAGGGGGGCAGGTCAGCCAGTCATCTACCCAGGTGAGGGGGGCAGGTCAGCCAGTCATCTACCCAGGTGAGGGGGGCAGGCCAGCCGGTCATCTACCCAGGTGAGGGGGGCAGGAAGCCGGTCATCTACCCAGGTGAGGGGGGCAGGAAGCCGGTCATCTACCCAGGTGAGGCCAGAGAGCTATAGGGCTCGGGGAGCAGTCATGCTGGAGTGTGTTGGTTCTCTACAAGGCAATGGACAACAACGGGAGTAAGAAGCCACAAACAAAATGTCTGATTTGATATGACTTCTCTTTTGTGTTGACTCCCCGTCTGTGTCCTGGTCTTTAGGAATGAACTCTATCTTTGTGTACGTGGGCCACTCTCTCCTGGGCTTCTACTTCCCGTTCAGCTGGGAGATGCGTTTCCAGGAGAACCACTGGGAGCGGCTGTTCCAGGGTCTGTGGGGAACCTCGCTCTGGGTCCTCATCGCCTACCTGCTCTACAGGAAGAGATTCTTTCTAAAAATATGATTGTGTGAACGTTTCCTGCCTCCTTTCATTCTGTACGTGTTTTGACTGGTTGTCTGTGGTCTGTGTCAGAGGTTAATAAACGTTGTGCTGAATAGCCTTGCTGTCGTCAGACTCCATGAAACTACCCAGGAGTACAGAGCACGGGTGAAACCTTCTACTCTAGAAGTAAACGTGGAGAATGACACTATATCTAGCGTTCTACAGCTCAATTACTGAAAAGGGTAGCAGGGCGTCAAGCAGATGTCTGATTTATTGTCTTGTGTGGACACCCTGGGATGTTTTATTTGGCGTGGGTTGTGTTAGGCGCTGAATAGAGTGATTAAATCAGACATACCAAGGTGGTACTTAACAAATTAGAGCGAGCGATTCCTCCAGGGCAGCCATTATGAGTCTGTTGCCATGGCCACTCCTCTCCTCAACAGGGAGTGTGTACCATCTGCTCCCCGAGTGACAGCCTTTTAATGGGGGTCAGGATGGACAGCTCACTAAGGACTGGCATTAAAGTCAGCAGCACCTCTCACACTCATCCTAATGCAAAACCAGGGAAATTACACCTCCACTTTGTAAAGCGATAACAACGCTGAAGTGTCCCACAGCGTCCCATTCAAAGACTTTAATGCCGACTTTTCTCTTTTTTTGTTCATATTTTTGTCTTTCTTTTTATATACAAAATTGTGTTTCAGTGCATGTGTGCAAGGTCATGAAACCATTTCAATAGAACCCAGCACAAGCAATGCCCTGTTATTCAGTTACTGTGTTCGAAGCACTAACTGCATTGGTAGAGGCCTCAGCTAAACAGAATTGGAAAGTTCACTCATGTTGTCATTATTATCAAATCTCTGCATGTAAGGATAAGGAAATCTGACAGCAAGATTTAATCATCCTTCTTGAGAAGGACATCTTGAACCTCTACTCTGTTACTCGTACAGGTGAAGCTACGCCTTCCACTTCCACCCCACCTCTTCTACCCCAGCCTTTCCACTTCCACCCCACCTCTTCCACTTCCACCCCACCTCTTCCCCTTCCACCCCACCTCTTCCACTTCCACCCCACCTCTTCTACCCCAGCCCTTCCACTTCCACCCCACCTCTTCTACCCCAGCCCTTCCACTTCCACCCCACCTCTTCTACCCCAGCCCTTCCCCTTCCACTTCCACCCCAGCTCTTACCCTTCCACCCCAGCTCTTACCCTTCCACCCCAGCTCTTACCCTTCCACCCCAGCTCTTACCCTTCCACCCCAGCTCTTACCCTTCCACCCCAGCTCTTCCACCCCAGCCCTTCCCCTTCCACCCCAGCCCTTCCACTTCCACCCCAGCTCTTCCACCCCACCTCTTCCACCCCAGCCCTTCCCCTTCCACCCCAGCCCTTCCCCTTCCACCCCAGCCCTTCCCCTTCCACCCCAGCTCTTCCACTTCCACCCCAGCTCTTCCACTTCCACCCCAGCTCTTCCACTTCCACCCCAGCTCTTCCACTTCCACCCCAGCTCTTCCACTTCCACCCCAGCTCTTCCACTTCCACCCCAGCCCTTCCACTTCCACCCCACCTCTTCCACCCCAGCTCTTCCACTTCCACCCCAGCTCTTCCACCCCAGCTCTTCCACTTCCACCCCAGCTCTTCCACTTCCACCCCAGCTCTTCCACTTCCACCCCAGCTCTTCCACTTCCACCCCAGCTCTTCCACTTCCACCCCAGCTCTTCCACTTCCACCCCAGCTCTTCCACTTCCACCCCAGCCCTTCCACTTCCACCCCACCTCTTCCACCCCAGCTCTTCCACTTCCACCCCAGCTCTTCCACCCCAGCTCTTCCACTTCCACCCCAGCTCTTACCCTTCCACCCCACCTCTTCCACTTCCACCCCACCTCTTCCTCTTCCACCCCAGCCCTTCCACTTCCACCCCAGCTCTTCCACCCCAGCTCTTCCACTTCCACCCCAGCTCTTCCTCTTCCACCCCAGCTCCCACCCGGCGCCTGCATTCCTGTGCAGGGTTACTAGACAATCAAGCTCATCACACTCACCTGCCAATTGACTCACACCTGCCTCCCGTTACCAATCACCGGGCTATATGATTGACTGATTGATATATTTTATTAAAGTGTCATGCTTCAAAAAGCCTATGGCTATAGCTAACTGGTTCTCTAAGGTTATCTAACATTAATAGTCATGGCTTAGCTAAAGATTAAACATGTTTATTAGCAGCGGATGGCTTTCAAAACCCTCCGGGGTTCAAGACAACCCTCCTGCATCTGAGAGTATCTTTGAAATTTATCTGCGACACTTTATCAAGGAGTTTTTGTCCAAGAACCAAGTGGACTGACCACAGAAGGCCATTTCTCTAGGGTCCGAAGGGACTGCATATACCAGCCAGATAGTAGTAACGCAGTCCCGAAATAGGCTGCTCCCTACAGTGCCTGGTTCTCAAGATAATTTGTGATACAGAGATGCTTGCGTTAAGTGCCGATAGTATAGTTAGACAATTGGAAGCCAGGCAGTGTTGTTGGAGCAGTCTGTTCTCCCTCACAAGGATGCACACAGATAAGTACAGCATGATTGTGACAATTATAGCAAAAAATGTGCCCATATTGTCTGAGAATAATCAAATCTAGGTGCCATTCACTTTACAGAAAGCCAAACCATTAAAATAACATTGTGGTTCCACATGTCATGATGAGAGCGTTACCACGTTTCCTTGTTTATTGATTCCATCGACCCGATGCCTCAGGATACCTATAGTCTGACATATGGTAACTTAAGCTGTGTTAATACAATCTCATGGGGAAGTCACATCAGCATTTTATATCACATGTGCATTACATTTCCCAATGTAGTAGCTCCTTATTCTGGTAATGCTGTGATTAAAAAGTAATCGTTTCATTTATGAAATCCACTAGATTAACAACTAATAACGCTAAACAAATAACAGATATAAACAATATAATTATGTGTTATATGAGCATATTACCTTGCTTCCTTACGATGTCGAACATTAGGCTGCATTGTGCCCCAGGCCTGGTAGACAGCAGCATTGTGTAAAGAATGCTCTTTTTGTCTCTTTCAAATGGAGAACAATAGGCTAGCTCTAGGGTGTATTGTGGGGCTGTTAGAGGGTCTTCACTTCCCTCAGCTAGCCAGGGTGATCTGGTGTGTCCCTAGCCAGGGTGATCTGGTGTGTCCCTAGCCAGGGTGCTCCGGTGTGTCACTAGCCAGGTGTGTCACTAGCCAGGGTGCTCCAGTGTGTCACTAGCTAGGGTGCTCAGGTGTGTCACTAGCCAGGGTGATCTGGTGTGTCACTAGCCAGGGTGATCTGGTGTGTCCCTAGCCAGGGTGCTCCGGTGTGTCACTAGCCAGGGTGCTCCAGTGTGTCACTAGCCAGGGTGCTCCGGTGTGTCACTAGCCAGGGTGCTCCAGTGTGTCACTAGCCAGGGTGCTCCGGTGTGTCACTAGCCAGGGTGCTCTGGTGTGTCACTAGCCAGGTGTGTCACTAGCCAGGGTGCTCCAGTGTGTCACTAGCCAGGTGTGTCACTAGCCAGGGTGCTCCGGTGTGTCACTAGCCAGGGTGCTCCGGTGTGTCACTAGCCAGGTGTGTCACTAGCCAGGTGTGTCACTAGCCAGGGTGCTCCAGTGTGTCACTAGCCACACCGACATTGATTGGAGAGATTGTAGTGTGATTGACCGGTGCCCTGTCCTGAGGGCAGGATAATGCATCCCTCCACAGATGCCAGGATAATCAGCTGGTCTAAGAAGGACCCCACACTTTTACTGTAGGGCCAGCATTCAACTTCCCCAGTCTGTAAGGAGACAAGGCAAGGATTCAACCACTGGTCTGCCTGGGTCACTGACTTCAGACCGAGCACAGATCCCAGTCACACGTACCCAACATCGGCCAGACTGAGGTTCCATTGAGTCAGAATTCTACCTGGCAGTGTTTGGGTTCTATTGGATACATGATCCCTGGCGGTTGGTTCTAAGAGGTCAGTTCTGCAGGTATTTGGGAGACCAGTAGAGTATCAGGAACCCGTGAGATTGGTGGGTTTCTGTCTATCCAGGCAGAACCATCCAGCTACAAGCCACCCACTCTTTGGCACCAGGTCATATGGGCACTTGGGTTGGCTTATTGACCAGGATCATGTTGTTTACATACTGTATAGGTCTAGTTGAAATTGTTAAAACCAAAGGTGGAAAACATGCATTATGATATAGGCTACTATAGCAATATTTCAATACAGGATACAATATGTATTCTTGGGAAATAAGGTGACCTTTTATCCATGCATACCTTTATTGAGGAACTGGTCTGATATAGTCTTCAATAATGAGATTTAGGGTAATTGATCAATACACTGTCAAATAGTGATATTGTATTCAACCGCGCAGTGATAATGAGGATAGTCTTTGTAATAACATTCTTACTTTTTGTTTTCTGAAGATAGTATCGTGCGTGCTGCTCCGGAAGGACCATCGCAGCATATTAGCCTGGCCTGGTCCTCCTCCCCCCGCACTGCTCGCCATTAGCCTGGCCTGGTCCTCCCTGGTCCTCCCTGGTCCTCCCCCCGCACTGCTCGCCACAGTCGGTCAAGCAGCAAAAGCTGCAGGAAGCAGCCTCTCCATGGGACGCGCGCTGTGAGGACTTCATCAGCTGCTCGGAGCTACGGACACGGGGACTGGCTTCATCTCCGGCTTTATCTTTTTTTATTCATAGGGTCTCTCACTCTTGCTTATTCATCCTGAAACTTTCACTTATGATTGTCGATTATGGAGCCGACGTGCTGTTTCTCACTGGGAAACATCGTGTTCATCTTCTTACTGTGGTGTGAAGGTAAGGAGCAATTAACCTCAATTAGATCGCCTTGATCACAGCCTGCCGTATTAAATACCTATTATAACCTAAACAAAGTTGAAAAGAGTGTTCAAAGTCTATTTTGGAGAGGTATTTGGGCAAGCGTCCATGCAAACCTTCTGTAATGTTTGTCCGTAAATGTGTAGCAAACAGAGATCATGTTGTAGGCTACGATGTGCGCTTGTGAAGCATTAAACATGGAATTTAGCCTGAAAGTTTGGTGAATTAGAACAAAACCTCTCATTTTCGAGTTATTTAGTGTTTATTATTATGCTTTATTATGAAGAGAATTAGGTGGAACTATAAGAGGGTGTGGGCTGGAGAAACACCTTTGAAGAAATGCAGTATTAAGCCTGTTTTACCGAAGGTGAAACGCGCAATGCCAAACCTCTGCTCTGGACTTCATACATTTTGTTTGGAGATTCTGGCCGCTGAAATTGTTTAGTGAAGCATAATGTCCCAAGATATAGACTAACCGGTAGAAAAGTTAGGAAAATCTGATTGTGTCCATTTGTCCGAGTTGCCTTAGCCTATAGCATGTTTGGACATACCAATTTGCTTCAGTTATTGTTTGAGTTTACTGAGTTTTTATAGATTAAATTTAAAAAAAAAAATATATGCCTATCTAAAGCCCTGATCAACCATGAGTCTGCAGTAAATAGCGTTATTGTAGTCTCACATCACTATATGTTGCCTATGGCATTGGCATGACGGCACATGTGACACTGCCCAGAGTAAAATGCATGCAGCTATATATCATAATATTATAATCCCATTCTCAATCCCACTGCCCAACTGTACTAACACTCTCCCCCCAGACGGACTATATATAAAGTCTAACTCATGGTTCAAGAGTGTGCAGATCGCAGCGTGTCTATGCCTGTGAAAACATAATAGACGTTCAAATATACACCATGGTTGTGGAACATTTTGAGGATTTTGATAGATAATCTATTCGTTGTCAGACCATACTCTAGTTTGGTTATTCAGTATATTTACTTATTTACTTCGTCTAGCAGGTCAGTTTTATGTGCAGATATTTTGAATTGATTGAATACTTTGGCATTAGGCCTAGGCTATCACGCACCCCTGCCTCTATGTGGAGGCCCACCTATAAACTACGTAATGGCCATTTGGAGTAGTTGTGTAGCTACGATGATTAATGAAATAGGCTACTTTAGATGAAATATAGAGCCATGTTCTTTCATTATGTTTAATTGTGGCAGCAGTAGGACATTTAATAGACCTAGCTTTTTACAAAATGTATCCTAGTCCTACCATAATATTCATTGTTTTCAGTCGCCCAGTAAATCATATTAGGAATAAGGATAGCTATAGGCTATTGTACTATTGTAGTGCCATACAATTTGAAGAGGCTATGCTACTTGTACCAAAAGGACACGTCCAAATATCAGAGAAATGCTGGTGTTAATAGGCTAGTAGCTGTGTGGTTGATTGAGTTGAGTTATACTAGCCTACATTGAGAGTTGATCCATGTTGTTATTGTGAGGTGTTAGCTGTGTGGTTTATTGAGTTGAGTTATACTAGCCTACATTGAGAGTTGATCCATGTTGTTATTGTGAGGTGTTAGCTGTGTGGTTTATTGAGTTGAGTTATACTATCTTACATGGAGAGTTGATCCATGTTGTTATTGTGAGGTGTTGAGACCCCAGGTAGGCCTGTGAGCGGGTCATCTGGCCCTTTGTCTCTGCGCGTCCGTGGGCAGGTGCGCGGCAGGTGCGCCCGTCTCTGGACAAACATCGCATGTTTGTTTTCTGGAGGAAAATATTGCCTGTTAAACAATAGAAGGCCCCGTTCTGGTTGCAAATGAAGTTTTAACCCCCATCTGAAACACACAGACCATCGATTCCTTTTCTTTTACTGTCATATTAAATGTGTCTCTGGATAGACTAGGCCTATATGCGTAGGATACTAGCCTGTGTGTTCCGACCCATGACAGGTGTTGGCTGCTTTCATCACTGTTTAACTACAGACCAATATCTTCCTTATATGCACACTTTGGAAACATTTAGGCATACATCATTTTTGGAAACGTTTTAATTAAATGAAAGACAACACAATGATCAGATGAAAGACTGACAATGATTTTCTCTCTCATGTTTGTTTTCTTGTTCAAATAAGAATGAGTGACTCACCTCACACATGCACTGAGGAGGGTAGTTCATTGTCTCTGGATCAACTGTGAGCAAGCATGATGAACTCTGTTGAGAGAATGAGGAACCAAATGTGTTTGAAGAACCAACGTGTTTAGAGGAGAAGGAAAATGTATCATACCACCCATATTTCCTATGATGATTGTCTGGTAGAAGATTCATTTACACAATGGCTTTCATTTACAACTACCCTTAGTTAACCTTTAGTCTTCAGTAGGTTTTGGATATTAACAGCCAGGTTCTAATTATTGTATTGATACAGTACAATAGACAACATGGCCGCCTGAAGTCACACATGGCTGGTGATCTACATGGCGATTCCTGCTGAGGTAATCACACAAAGGAAATAGCAGATCAATGGCAGCGTAATGGACATCAGTGTTGAAATGGTGCCTGCAAAGAAGTCGGTGTCAGGCAGGAGTCCAGCAGGAAAAGTCAATGGAAATACTTGATGGAAAATAGTCTGTTAATCTGCTTTAAGAAAGAGATATAGTTTGTCAAATGTCCTATTATCCTATCGCCAGAGTAAAGTTTTCATACGGAGGAAATATCTGTAGACAGGTCAACTACTGTCAATTTGTAAATATAGAATCTGGAAGTGGACACAGATGAACCACATTTTCAAAGTCACACTGGTCAAGGATTTAGGGGTTTCATTCATGTTTTTTCTCAGAGTCAGATCTGACTCAGTTCCATGATTGAACCAGTGGGAGCTATAGAGTCAAAATGCTGCAGATATAAAACAGCTTCAGGTTCAAAGTTCAACTCCGGTTCCTCAGTTTCCCTCAGCAGTACTTCTATGATGAATCCAGATGATTTCAGATCCACTCTGACCTCTGACCCCTCACCTGTAGCACCACAAGGAGACACGGATGTTTTTATTTAAAAGCATTGATCTGTGGGTCTGCTGCTGTGACTTCTTTGCTGCATCTTTGACCCTGTCATGCCCTCTGACCTCAGAAACCCTAACCCGAGTGGTAATCTCCAGCGATGGCCCCCGCGTCCCCCAGGATGCTGTGTTAGCAGTGGCGTTAGTTGCTTTCTTCCTTGCATTAGCACAATCATTTTCATCAGTATCCATCGCTTTTGAGTAGCGCCAGACCAATAAATCTCATTTGATACATGGTGCTATTTGATTTAGGCCCTTATTACATTATATGATTTAGTTAGGCTTGTGTCTTGGGTTGCTCATGGTTAAATTATAAATCGTCTCAATTTTCCACTCTTGCTGTCACTGCATTTCTTTTAGTCTAATTGGAAAACACCATGATGCTCCTTGAGTGTTTGTTCTTTGTTTTGTTTCATTTAAATACCCGGGTCTCCATGGAAGGGGAGACTATTTCTAATTTCTTCAGAGCAAGAACTGAAACATTATCTGCTTCAACAGCGCTTACAGCAGTAATGTCTAGCGTGTTTAGATTAAAGACCTTGTCTGTTCTCCCATAGGGTCAGTAAGGGCTTTCTGGCTCGTTACCAGAGCATTACCAAGTTGATACACTGGATTTAAAACACATGTTGTCACAATTTTAATAACGGCGTTAAAACAGAGGCATGACAGCGACTTCATTTGAGTCCTCGTGTGGTTCATCACGTCCGCGCTGCTAGGGGTTGGGTAACGGGGCGCTGCTAGGGGTTGGGTAACGGGGGGAGGCTGATTCTGAACATGACCACCAAAAAGACTACGATTGACTCAGATGTCCTTAGTGGGGAACACCTTATATAATCCTTAATTGGTTTACTGTCATGACTGTGAGGGTCCTTGATCCCCCGCCTCTACTGCTTCCACTGCTGTACCCTCCCCCCCCCCCCTTCCCCCCCCCCCACATTGTCAGTAAAGGGTCACCCCCGCCCCCCCCCACCCCTCCCCGAATCTAATTTGCTTTGGTGGAAGGACAAGGAGACATTGATTGAAATTGTGTCCTCGGGACATTTAGTGTTCTTTCTTTCACGTGGGTCTTGACGCGTTGTTTCCCCGTGGTCAGTCATGCATGCGCTGTTTGACCGGCCATTAGAACAATGAACAACACAAAGACGCGCTGTTCCTCTGTGGCTGTGAGCCGGCCGGTCAGAGAGGGATGCTGGGAGCCGGCCGGTCAGAGAGGGATGCTGGGAGCCGGCCGGTCAGAGAGGGATGCTGGGAGCCGGCCGGTCAGAGAGGGATGCTGGGAGGTCGGGGCGTTAGGATGTCCTCACACGGGCAACCTGACCTGCTGGACTAATACCCTTCTGTCTGTTTGTTGAAACTGTGGCACCTTGATAAATGCTCTGGGATGTCTAGACCGTGTCGACTCGTCCCCTGAAACAAGCGCTCAACTGATCTGCTAAATAAATAAACAAACAAACAAACAAACAAACAAACAAACAAATAAATAAATAAACAAATAAATAAATAAATAAATAAATAAATGAATAAATAAATAAAAAGAGTTCAACTCAAGTTAATGTTTTTGAGAATGCTAATTATGATCCCTCCAGGGATCATTCAGTGATTCAGTAACTTTTTTTCTTTAAAGCAAATTCAGGCATTCGGCGACTTAATTATCAAAATCAGTGACCCATGGACAAGGAAGTGTTGTCTGTTTAGTCAAGCGAGCGTGAAACCTGGTAGAAGTTTAGCTCTTTATGAAAATGCTAATCAACAGCAATTCATGTTTATGTTGTCTAACTGATCACGTGGACAACATTCATGTGAGAATCCATCTCTTTACAGCTGCAGTCATGTGCATCACAACATTTTCTGAAAGTGGTCTAATGATGATGGCATCAGACTCCATCTGCGTCTGTTATGATGTGTCACTTGTTCCATTGTGATGTCCCCATTCCCAAGGGAATTCAGAAACTGAATTTGTAGTTCCAGCAACCCCCTAAGGAGATGTGATATTAGATTTCGTGATGACTGATGAACATGGTACATTGCTTTTCGGCTCCTGTAATCTCTGAAGTATAATTGGATTACATGATGGGAATAATTGATTATTGTGTTATGGCATGTAGTATCATGGTTTCAGTGACCTACCTATTCCTCTGTAGATCTGAATCACATTTCCCCTTACAGACCAAATTAGAGAATTAATCTATTTATTAACCAACTTGCTATCACATAAATGGTTTATTGTGTGTTTTATTTAGCCAATTATTGTACTTTTTCCTTTTTATTTCCTTTTCTTGATCAATATTATTTCTTTGGAACAAACCAGAGGCTTTATTTGAGATGTGCAGCTGAACTCCAACCCACATGTTAAACACAAAACCATCTCCCTAGCATGACAAAGTCATCTTGTATATCGACAATGCAAACCAAGAAGGGGAGAATATAAAACAGAAATCAATAACAACTTTCATCAATTGAGTTATAGCTTCATTTGCAGCCTTTTAGTTAATTGAATCTTTGCAGAGAATCTTAGTAACTATTTAATCTGTGGGAAGGAGTGATCATCGCAGAGTGATTATGGCAGGCAGTGATCCATCTCAACGGACTATGACTGGCAAAAATATCCCTCTCTAGAGTCTGCCCACTGTGAACCAAATTAGAGATTACTCTCGTGGACCATCGAGCAGATTTTAGTTCATAGTTACTTCGTTCTTTACATATACTGGAAAGATAAGATAAGCCATGTTTGTTCTTTGTAAATGATTGCATGGGTAAGCTTTTTCTCTAGTCTAGCTCATCAGTTTAAAACAATCAGTGTGACTGTTCATTAGTATTGCCATTGATTGGTGAGCTGCCAGATACTAGCCTCTCCAGCGGGTCGTTACTGGGGCAGATGCACTGAGCGTTGACCTTGAGCAGACAGGGGGTTGGCCCCTCCCCCTGAACTCGCTGCCCAGACTCGACCAGTCAGACGCAGGACTAGCGCAGTGACCCGCCAAGGTCAGGTATTGTGGTCAGGTAGGGTCTGTCTAGGAGCTGGGGTGAATTAATGAGGAATAAATCGTAGGTGTGAGATGTGTCTCCAGCGTTGGTGTCTAGCTGTGGCCTCAGACAGAGGGAGAGACTCGCTCTACATGAGCTCATAGATGGTAAATCTCTCTGGCGATCTACGGGGTGAGCTAATTGAGTTTCCGTCTTTGTCCTCCTGGATGACGGAGGGGAGGGTCTCACTCTGTGAGCTCAGACCAATACGAACCCTTCCTCAGATAAACAACGAGTACAAGCGGCCATTTTCTCAGGCTTGGTTTATTTCACACATTTTATCACTGTCGATAAAATAGGAGACACATCTCCCACAATGTTATTTCTCAATGATACTGGTCACATAAAATGTTGTCATTTAATCATCTAATGTAATCATTTTCGAATTGAAGGACTTTTGAGATGATCGCTCTCTATCCTTTTGCAATCTCTTCAATAATATCTCTGAACTGAAATCAATGCCCAAATTGCATCAGAGCGTTTCCCCGTCATGGTCCTTCATGTGGTTATGAGAGGTCGCAGGCGTGGTCGCAGGCGTGATCATATCTGCCCGTGACTATGGTAACATTGACTATCTCTGGGCCTCCGTCCTCACAGGGCGGCGTTTAGGAGAACTCATGAGTCATTCCGGGGAAACATTCATGGCACCACAGAACAAAGACCTGATTTGCTGAAAAATCAGCGTGCTTGACCCATTCAATTAATTAGCTTTCATATAAACTGCTTACTTTCTGTTGGCTTCAGTCCTGGAAATAAATTGAATTTTGAATGACATAAACGGATTGTGTGGCGCACAGTTCTCTGTGGCCAGCTTGAAGCCAAAGTCAACCCTCACTAGAGACCCTACTGGTCCCACCTACAGTTTTGTACACGCCTAGTTGTGGTCATCCAGGGCGTAACGGAGGTAATTTAAATACATGCTGAGAGGAGTTTATTAGAGGTCATTTTAGCACTTTGTCCAAATTCATTAAGACCATACTTTGTGGGAAGAGGCCTGTCAGTCCATCCTGTCCTGGATCACTAGTGGGCTCTGTCTGTCTGTCTGTCTGTCTTTCTGTCTGTCTGTCTGAGCAGTCCCTCCTGTCCTGGATCACTAGTGGGCTCTGTCTGTCTGTCTGTCTGTCTGTCTGTCTGTCTGTCTGTCTGTCTGTCTGTCTGTCTGTCTGTCTGTCTGTCCCTCCTGTCCTGGATCACTAGTGGGCTCTGTCTGTCTGTCTGTCTGTCTGTCTGAGCAGTCCATCCTGTCCTGGATCACTAGTGGACTCTGTCTGTCTGTCTGGCTGAGCTGAGCTCTTGGATCTGTAGAAAGAGAAATGTCTCCCTCTGGTGGTCACTCAGTGTTGTTGGGATGTTTGAGAATGAATAATATCACTGTTCCATGCAAGGAGTTTCTATCGCTTACAGTCATTAAGTGTTAACTATGTCTGAAAGCATGAATCAGTGCTTTCATGTCTGCGTACTAACGACCCGCCAAAGATATTCATTCGTTTTCATGATTTTAATATCCAATCTCATGTTGTTTTCTCATGTGTGCTTGGTTTCCAGATGCATTGCTGTGGTTTCTGTTCTTCTGCTCTATTTTTAAGCACACAGAATGTTATTTTTGGCGATGGTTAGGAATAGATTTTTGTAGTGGATAATGTTCACCTCTAGAATTTGAGATGTGCTATGACATGGAACCTCTTTGCCTCAACTGAATATTGCGAGCAGTTAACCCTAACGCTAGTCTCGCGATGCCAGACCCTAATCCTACCCATAACCCTCTCTGTTTGTTTGCGTCTGAGCCAGGCTTTTAATAAAGGGGGTGGTAGCTCTCCTGAATGTATCTCCATCCTTCAGGAAGACCGGCCACATTTGATCCATCAATCCGACCTCCTGTCATCCAAGAGCCGCTTAATTAAATCAATGTCTGAAACCAGAGCCGAGGCCTCGACTGCACCAACAGAAATAGAAAATCTACTTTCCCTGTCTGCTAATGACATTAGTGCGTTCCCTAAATGGCCGCCCACCGTGGTCTGACAGGAACACAGCAGGGATGCAGTTACAAGCTGAACGCTCACATCTTCATTTTCCTGTAAAACATGCAGCCTGCTATTGCGCTTTATAGATCACCCCCCAACCCCCCCAGTCCTAGCAGGTAATGATTCATCTCTTCATGGTATCATGTTCTCCCCTGTAATTAAACTTCCTAAGGTGAACCCAAGGACAAACGGAAGCCATGTCTTATTGACCATGTGAGAAAGTCATCAGCGGCGCTGCGTGGCGCCATTTGAGCCTCCGGTTCCATTTCCCTGGACTGACGGGTGTCAGATATTTAAATAAACGAAAAGCAGAATATGTCATCATGTTAGGTACATATGTTTATTATCACCCAGGCTCCCGAATGCAGGGATGTCGTTATCGTTGACAGGAAACGTGGCATAATTGAAAAATCCAAAGGGAGAAAAATCGGATAATTTATCATATCCACACCAATATATCCCGCAGCCAAAGATAATGTCACAGTGAAAGCCTCTAGAACTGACAAGACCACACAATCAATAGACCAGCATCAATAGACCAGCATCAATAGACCAGCATCAATAGACCAGCATCAATAGACCAGCATCAATAGACGAGCGTGGGGCCTGAGCTGCCAGGATAAGGACGGTGAATAGAGTCAAATGAGCGTTTGAGATGTGTGTCTGTTTAGTTTCCTCCTGTGATTCATCACATTCATCACATCCAAGTATCCTTCTGCAGCACTGAGACTGTGACCGGGTGTGTGGGTGTGTGGTTGTGTGGGTGTGTGGTTGTGTGGGTGTGTGGGTGGGTGTGTGGGTGTGTGGGTGTGTGGTTGTGTGGTTGTGTGGGTGTGTGGGTGTGGGTGTGTGGGTGTGTGGTTGTGTGGGTGTGTGGCTGTGTGGGTCTGTGGGTCTGTGGTTGTGTGGGTGTGTGGTTGTGTGGGTGTGTGGTTGTGTGGTTGTGTGGGTGTGTGGGTGTGTGGTTGTGTGGGTGTGTGGTTGTGTGGGTGTGTGGTTGTGTGGGTGTGTGGTTGTGTGGGTGTGTGATTGTGTGGGTGTGTGGGTGTGTGTGGGTCTGTGGGTGTGTGTGGGTGTGTGAGTGTGTGGGTGTGTGTGGGTGTGTGGGTGTGTGGGTGTGTGTGGGTGTGTGATTGTGTGGGTGTGTGGGTGTGTGGGTGTGTGTGGGTGTGTGGTTGTGTGGTTGTGTGGTTGTGTGGTTGTGTGTGGGTCTGTGGTTGTGTGGGTGTGTGGTTGTGTGGGTCTGTGGGTGTGTGGGTGTGTGGTTGTATGGGTCTGTGGGTGTGTGGGTGTGTGGGTGTGTGGGTGTGTGTGGTTGTGTGGGTGTGTGGGTGTGTGGGTGTGTGTGGGTGTGTGGGTGTGTGTGGGTGTGTGGGTGTGTGTGGGTGTGTGGGTGTGTGGGTGTGTGGGTGTGTGTGGGTCTGTGGTTGTGTGGTTGTGTGGTTGTGTGGATGTGTGGGTGTGTGGGTGTGTGGGTGTGTGGTTGTGTGGTTGTGCGGTTGTGCGGTTGTGCGGGTCTGTGGGTGTGTGTGGGTGTGTGGGTGTGTGGGTGTGTGGTTGTGTGGGTCTGTGGGTGTGTGGGTGTGTGGTTGTGTGGGTGTGTGGGTGTGTGGTTGTGTGGTTGTGTGGTTGTGCGGGTGTGCGGGTGTGCGGTTGTGCGGGTGTGCGGTTGTGTGGGTCTGTGGTTGTGTGGGTGTGTGGTTGTGTGGGTCTGTGGGTGTGTGGTTGTGTGGGTCTGTGGGTGTGTGGGTGTGTGTGTGGTTGTGTGGGTCTGTGGGTGTGTGGTTGTGTGGTTGTGTGGGTCTGTGGTTGTGTGGGTCTGTGGGTGTGTGGTTGTGTGGGTGTGTGGTTGTGTGGGTGTGTGGGTGTGTGGGTGTGTGGTTGTGTGGGTGTGTGGTTGTGGGTGTGTGGGTGTGTGGGTGTGTGGTTGTGGGTGTGTGGGTGTGTGTGGTTGTGTGGGTGTGTGGGTGTGTGGGTGTGTGGGTATGTGTGGGTGTGTGGGTGTGCGGGTCTGTGGTTGTGTGAGTGTGTGGGTGTGTGGGTGTGTGGTTGTGTGGTTGTGTAGTTGTGTGGTTGTGTGGGTCTGTGGGTCTGTGGTTGTGTGGGTGTGTGTGGGTGTGTGGTTGTGTGTGTTCTCTGTTCTCACCAGCTCTGTGCCACAGGTTTCTCAGGTTTCTCAGGTATCTAAAGACTCTTAGGTCAGCTGGGCGATTGTAGTCAAGGTCAGATTTGTGAGTTTGCATCTAGACATGAAACAATCAGGCGCAACACATGGCATCGCTACCAGCTATAGGAGGAGGAGGAGGAGGAGGAGGGAGGGAGGGAGGTGGGGCGGCCAGCGGGGGAGGGAGGGAGGTCCCCGGGTTGGATCCCATATCCTGGCTGGGTGCCGAGGTGCCTTTGAGCAAGACTCTGAACGACGGGAAGGGTTAAGAGCAGGAGAACAATTTAATCGGTGGACATTCCTGTTATTTTGTGTGTGTGCGTGTGCGTGTGTGTGTGCATGTGTGTGTGTGTGTGTGTGCGTGTGCGTGTGCGTGTGCGTGTGCGTGTGCGTGTGTGTGTGTGCGTGTGCGTGCGTGCGTGTGTGCGTGTGTGTGTGTGTTTGTTGTTGTTTTTGTTATGTTTGTTATGTTTGAATACAGTGCGGAGGTGCTGAGTGGTACATATTATTGCACTGATCTGTAATACAGTAGTTAAAACAGATGGTAAAAGCAGCTTTGAGATCAGCGTGTTCTTCCTCCCCTCGCAGGCGCGGCTGGGCTGTACTTCCCCCAGAATGACTACTCAGAGATCGTCTTCGTGGGCCAGGCTGCTGGCTCACCTGTGCTCCAGGTGCACGCCATGCTGGAGAGCGCCGCTGAGAGGCCCTACTTCTACCTGTGCTGGGCCAACCCCACCAGACCCCCGGCCCACGCCGCCTGGTTCCACATGGACCACACCACGGGACTCCTGTCCATGAACAAAACCCTGGACTGGACCGACTTCGACTCGCAGTGTGAGTTACACATGGACATTTGTGCAAATTCATATTCTATTCTTTCCCGCCAACCTTAAATTACCATTTTGTAATACATGTTATCGTGCATGTTATGGTTTTCAGTTGTAATACATGTTATCGTGCATGTTATGGTTTTCAGTTGTTTTAGTTGTGATACAAGATTAGTTGAATTGCTTGATCTGCTTGCATGCTTTTTGGATACTACAGTAATAGCGCTTGGCTTCCAGGTAATATGTCATGTTCAGTGATCTGCTTTCAGGACGGTAATGTGATTGCATAAAAGTAAGAAGTGCTTGGTCATCAATAAAAGCACTGACTGAGATTAAACTGCTGCTTTGGTCTTGCTGTGGCTGTGTCTCATCAGATAAGAGCTTGGTGTCGGTGAGAAAGCTGACCCTGAGTGTCACCGTGGCCACCAAGCCCGTCAGGAGGTTCCACTGTGGCCCCTCTCCCGTCCGTGTGAAGCTGACGTTTGTCAACGCCACGGTGCCACTGTGTGACCAGACCAAAATGGAGACGCTATGCTTTCCTGACCCCGACCCCCAGGGCAACATCAACAACCCCCACATCAGGGAGAACCGCTTCCCCGGGGCCCTGAGGCAACTCCGCCGCCTCACCAGGCTCAACGTCTGCCCCAACTACACCATCTCCTACAGCGTCGAATCAGGTTAGCCATGCTACATGCTACATCTCCTACAGCGTCGAATCAGGTTAGCCATGCTACAGGTTAGCCATGCTACAGGTTAGCCATGCTACAGGTTAGCAATGCTACATGCTACATCTCCTACAGCATCGAATCAGGTTACATTACATTACATTACAGTAATTTAGAAGACGCTTTTATCCAAAGCGACTAACAATAATTGCATTTAATGTAGGAAAAGCCAATGTACTACTACTCACCAGAACTCACAAGTGCATCTTCTTTCTAAAACAAGTGACTAAGAGCATAATCTAGTGCTGAAGGCAAAGTGCAAGAATAGCAATCTAAAATACAATAGGTGCTTAAGAGCCATGCCACAGTCACCTGGACCGTCTCTGAGTCCCTTTGCATCACGTTATTAAAAACATCAAACGTGTCTTTATTGTTCTGTCTGTGGCGCTTGGTTGCAGATGTTCCGGCTCCGTTTGCTGTGAATGAGAACACTACTGAGCTGGTGGTGACCGCACCTTTGGATCGTGAGGAGAGGGAGGTGTACACACTGACCCTAGTCTGCTCCGTCCGGACCGAGGACACCATCAGCAAGGTCTTCGTCGGTCTATCGGTCAGCATCTACGATGAGGACGATAACGCACCCTATGTGAACGGAACAGACACAGAGGAGGTTGTGATTGACTTCAATCGCATTGAGGTGAGACATCGCTTTACAGAGGACCTCCAAAACACAGTCCACCATTTTAGAAACATTAGAATGCATTTCGTATGTTTGTATAGTCATGTCTTATGAGGATGTTGGATTTGCAGGGAAATGTTTTTGGCAACCTGTTTGTCTACGACCGAGACACGACCCCCAGGTACCCCAAAGACCAGACCCAGAACCGGTTCGTTGGGAGCATGATGACGAACGACTCCTGGGTCAGAGAAACGTTCACCATCCAACACAGCTTCAGAGAAGAGAAGGCCATTTTTGGCAACGTTAGAGGGACAGTTCACTCGTACAGTGAGTAGATCAATTCCAACTGTCACTTTTTGGTGTGATAAAAAAAACAACACCAAACAAACGTTGACATTATCGTAACAATGAGCACTTCCTGCCCTGTGTTGTGTGTTATCCAGGACTGAAACTCAGACAGAACCTGCCTGTGACGGAAAACCGCACCTTCCAGCTGGACTACCTGGTGAACGACACCACGTACCCTGGCCCTGAGGGCACAGTGATGCTCCACTTCAACATCTCCATCTTACCCGTCCTCATCCACTTCAGCAACGCCACCTTCCAGTTCAGCCTGGCGCGCAGAGCCTCTGTCTACGCTCAGGTAGGGTTCCATGTCTGTCTATAGGTAGGGTTTCATGTCTGTCTATAGGTAGTGTTCCATGTCTGTCTATAGGTAGTGTTCCATGTCTGTCTATAGGTAGTGTTCCATGTCTGTCTATAGGTAGTGTTCCATGTCTGTCTATAGGTAGTGTTCCATGTCTGTCTATAGGTAGTGTCCCATGTCTGTCTATAGGTAGTGTTCCATGTCTGTCTTGTTGTGTCCTCCATGTGTGTGTAACTCTTGAATGGAGGTGCCATGGATGCAAAAAAATTTCAGCTTGCTGACAATAAATTATCGTATCGTAAATACATCTACCGTATGCTCCCTACAACCCCTCTATACTCTCCTACAACCCCTCTATGCTCCCTACAACCCCTCTATGCTCCCTACAACCCCTCTATACTCCCTACAACCCCTCTATGCTCCCTACAACCCCTCTATGCTCCCTACAACCCCTCTATGCTCCCTACAACCCCTCTATACTCTCCTACAACCCCTCTATACTCTCCTACAACCTCTCTATGCTCCCTACAACCCCTCTATGCTCCCTACAACCCCTCTATACTCTCCTACAACCCCTCTATACTCTCCTACAACCCCTCTATACTCTCCTACAACCCCTCTATGCTCTCCTACAACCCCTCTATGCTCCCCTACAACCCCTCTATGCTCCCTACAACCCCTCTATGCTCTCTACAACCCCTCTATGCTCTCCTACAACCCCTCTATACTCTCCTACAACCCCTCTATGGAAACGGTATTCGATAGTTGATGCCTTTAGAACCAGTAATATTTTTGCTCAGTTCCTCACATGCTAGCCTAGCTCGATTGTAGTTATGCTGTGTCCGTCCACTAAAGATGATCATCATCCACGTTCTTAAAGCAGCCCTATTGATGTAAACGTGACTCTAACAGTGGATGTTCCATATCGTTCCAGGTTGGTAGAGTATGCGTGGACAACTGTCTGAGGTTCCAGGGCATCAACGTCACCTACGGGCTGGAGGTAGCGGAGAGGAACGTGTCTGCTAGCATGCAGGGCTGCCACGCGGCCGTCAGCATGGCCCAGAGCCTGAGGGACATGTCGGGGGTCTTGTTCGTGAACGACTCGGAGGCGCTTCGCAGGCCAGAGTGCCAGGAGCTGCAGTACGTGGTGGTGGCCCAGGAGCAGAGCAGGCAGCTGCAGACCAGCGCTCAGATCCTCCTGCTGCTCGAGGGAGATCGTACGTATCAAAGAGGGGGGGGTTTATTTGTTTGGTTTTTTAAAGATATTTTTAGGGAATTTCTGCTTTATTAGGGGCGACTGTAGCTCAGTTGGTAGAGCGGGTCGTTCAATGATCAAAGGGTCATTATATAACGGGTAGGTTTGAGCAAGCTCTCTGATTGGTCAACTGCCGTGTACTAATCACGATAGAACCACGGCTCGTACCATTAATGACGTTAAAGAACGGCATCTCGTGTATTATTGCTTAAGTGGTTCGAATCCCATCTCCGACTGTCCACATGTCGAAGTGTCCTTGAGCAAGACACCTAACCCTAAATTGCTCCCAATGAGCAGGTTAGCACCTTGCATGGCAGCTACCGCCATTGGTGTGTGAGTGTGTGTGTGAATGGATGAATGAGAGGCCATTGTAAAGCGCTTTGAGTGCCGCTAAGGTGGAAAAGCTCTATATAAGTGCAGTCCATTTACCATTTACCATTAAGATAAGACAGTAGAAGGACAGACGAGAGACAGACGAGAGAAAGAGAGAGAGAGAGAGAGAGAGAGAGAGAGAGAGAGAGAGAGAGAGAGAGAGAGAGAGAGAGAGAGAGGACGACATGCAGCACAGGGCGTAGGCCAGATTTGAACCCACGCCGCTGTGGTGAGGACCAGCCTTTACATGATACCCAGCCCATTGAGCCCCATCCTGGATGTTTCTGATAGCAGTACTAAAGACATTTCTGGATTGCTGGTTAGATTGCAGTGTGAATGAAGGTCACCTTTATCACGTGTTGTCTGAACCACACGGTGAATGTGTGTGTTTGTAAGTGTGTGGTTGGTGGTGAATCTGTGTGTTTGTAAGTGTGTGTTTGTAAGTGTGTGGTTGTAAGTGTGTGGTTGTACAGTAAGTGTGTGTTTGTAAGTGTGTGGTTGGTGGTGTATGTGTGTGTTTGTAAGTGTGTGTTTGTAAGTGTGTGTTTGTAAGTGTGTGTTTGTAAGTGTGTGGTTGGTGGTGAATCTGTGTGTTTGTAAGTGTGTGTTTGTAAGTGTGTGTTTGTAAGTGTGTGTTTGGTGTTGCTCAGCCGACAGGCCCGGCCCGGTGGACCAGCGCTCCCTGTCCTGCGCCGAGGGGAGACAGCGAGGAGACTGCGAGGCCATCAGGGGCCTGGGGGCCACCATGGGGAGGTGCCAGTGGAGACAGGGCGCGGAGAAAGGTACAGTATAATAATGATGAGAATAATAATAATAATAATGATGATGATGATGATGATGATGATATTAATAATAACAAAACATTTTATTTGTAACACTTTTCATTTAAAAATCTCAGAGTGCTACAGGTTTAAAAGCATAGCATAACAAAACACAACTGAACAAAAAAAACACAATTTTAGCAGTCAAAGGCCTTTTTAAAAAGGAAAAGGTAGGTTTTTAGGCCATCTGTACCATCACAAGTATACCAGGTACAGTACACCATCAGAATATACCAGGTATATTACACCATCACAAGTATACCAGGTACAGTACACCATCAGAATATACCAGGTATATTACACCATCACAAGTATACCAGGGATATTACACCATCACAAGTATACCAGGTATATTACACCATCACAAGTATACCAGGTATATTACACCATCACAAGTATACCAGGTATATTACACCATCACATGTATACCAGGTATATTACACCATCACAAGTATACCAGGTATATTACACCATCACAAGTATACCAGGTATATTACACCATCACAAGTATACCAGGTATATTACACCATCACAAGTATACCAGGTATATTACACCATCACAAGTATACCAGGTATATTACACCATCACAAGTATACCAGGTATATTACACCATCGCAAGTGACTTTCTCAGGGAACCCTCCCACCAGCTCCTCCAGAGAATTGAAATACTGAATAACTGAAATACTGAATAACTGAAGTACTGAATAACTGAAATACTGAATAACTGAAGTACTGAAGTACTGAATAACTGAAGTACTGAATAACTGAAGTACTGAATAACTGAAATACTGAATCAAACTGTTATTCTGCCCGTCTCCCAGGAATCTCAGAGAGTTATTCGACCTGCTCCCCCGACCTGCGCACGTGTCCTGACGGCTTCTGTGATGCCATCGAGAGCAGGGACATGGCCATATGTCCCCAGGACTGCACAAGTAAAGAGAAACCGCGTGTGCATTTTTACAACCAAACTTTTGGGTTTGTTTGTTTTACAGAATGTGAATACAACAATGAATTCAAAACACTTACATGTCTTTATAACACTGAAGGTGAACCAATCATTGGAGGTCACGAGAGAGGCTTGATGTTTGGCATCAAAGCTGGCTATGGAACGTGCTACTGCTACCTTGAGAAATGCTTCTGCGAGAAGGATGATGTGGAAGGTGAGTTCTTCACATTACACCGTGTCCTAACTACACACGACGCGAGCGAGCGTCAGCGACAAAATGCGTTCCATTGCTTTGTTTTCTATTGTTATATCCTAACTGGACGCGAGAGACGCAGCGCGAAGCGGCACAACGTTTCAACTGCCCTTCTGACGCTCGCCCTGTTCCTATTTCCCTCCTGTCGCTCGCGTTGACGGGCATTCGTTCTTTAACTGTCTTCAGTTGGGAATGTAGACAAATGATGTAACAGAACAGGAAATTGAACGGTTTCAGTTAGGACAGCAAGCATGCGATGTTGCGTTCTGTTGCTCGCGTCGCAAAGCAGTTAGGACACGGTGTTATAAGTCTATTTCTCTGACGACACTCTTGCACACATGAAACATCTTTTCTGATCTTCTGCCCTTGTTTTCTCAGAGGTGTTCTGTGACGACATGTGTAAGACCATCATCGCCACCGCCGTGCTCCTCTCCTTCATCGTCTCCATCCTCCTCTCCTCCTACTTCATCCACCGCTACCACAAGAACTCTCCCAAGCCGCCCATCGCCTCGGCTGAGATGACCTTCCGGCGCCCGGCGCAATCCTACCCAATCAGCTACTCCGCTAACAACATACGACGCGCCTCTCTGGACTCCATGGAGAATCAAGTGGCCATCGACACGTTCAAGATACCTGTACGTTATGAACACCCTTCAGAATGTGCAGTACATTCAATATTTCCACGTATTCCAACAATGGAGGCTGAAATGTTTCCTTCTTGTTTTAACAGGAGGATCCCAAGTGGGAATTCCCTCGTAAAAACCTGGTGTTGGGGAAAACTCTAGGAGAAGGGGAGTTTGGGAAGGTTGTCAAGGCGACGGCTTTCCGGCTGAAAGGAAAGGCAGGTTACACGACCGTGGCTGTGAAAATGCTTAAAGGTGAGACGAGCCAAACAGGAAGTCATAGTATGACTAACACACTGTCCAGTATAGACTAACACACTGCCCAGCAGTCATTTAGCAGACGCTTTTATACAATAATTGCATTTAACGTAGGTAGTCAGTATACTACTACTCACCAGAACTCACAAGTGCATCTCCTTTCTAAACAAGTGACTAAGAGCAGAATCTAGTGCTTAAGCCAAAGTGCAAGAGTTGCAAAATATAAATACGATAGGTGCTTAATCATTGTAGTACTTCTTTGAGAGATGAGTTTTGAGCCTGCGACGAAAGATGAGTAGCAACTCTGCTGTCCTGACGTCAGTAGGCAGTAGGGGTGTAACGATACGATATTGGGTTGACGAAAACAATACGATACGATACACTAAGGGCAGGTGTGAAGCGTTGCAGTAGCGCTGCTGTTCACACCAATAGTGCATTTCTTCACATCTCTACTCCACTACACTTTGTGAATTTAGAGCTTAACTGTTGTAATATCATGGAGAGGCCTAGAGACAAAAGACATGTTTGTTACCAGCGTTGTGTAGCCAGCGTTCACTGATATACAATAAACATATCACAATATTGTTTTCACCATGACGATACGTATTGTGACGTTTCTGTATCGCGATATATTGTGGCACGATATATTGTTACACCCCTAATACACACCCATACAGTAAAGTATACACACATACAATCCCTGTAGTATACATTAGACTCCCAGTCATATCCTCTAATACTTTCTTCTCTTGTTCCCTCAGAGAACGCGTCGCATAGCGAACTCCGCGACCTCCTGTCAGAGTTCACTCTGCTGAAGCAGGTCAACCATCCACACGTCATTAAGATGTACGGGGCGTGCAGCCAGGACGGTGAGGCCTGTTCCCACCTCTCCAAACATCTGGGGATTCAATACTGAGTGTGTTCTGACCTGCTGTCACTCCCTGACTAGGACCGCTGTACCTGATTGTGGAATATGCCAAGTATGGGTCATTGCGCAACTTCCTGCGGGAGAGTCGTAAGGTGGGGCCCAGCTACATGAGCGGAGGGGACGCCAACCGGAACTCCAGCTACCTGGAGAACCCTGACGAGAGGGCGCTCACCATGGGGGACCTGATCTCCTTCGCCTGGCAGATCTCCAGGGGCATGCAGTACCTGGCCGAAATGAAGGTAGAGTCGCTAATTATTAATTTTTAATGAATTAATTATAATTTAATTTTTAGTTAATTAATTTCCTCAGGCTGCTTTTGTATATAAGAATTTGTTCTTAATTGCTTGCCTGGGTAAATAAAGGTTAAATAAAAAATTTATAAAAAATGAATCAATAAGAAAAGAAGCAGCATTTTGTGTGAACAGTGACAGGATATACATGGCCTGTGAAAGCTCAGACTCAGAGCTGTTGTGCTCCAGCTCGTCCACAGGGACCTGGCAGCCAGAAACGTCCTGGTGGCCGAGGGACGCAAGATGAAGATCTCAGACTTCGGCTTGTCCCGAGATGTGTACGAGGAAGACTCGTATGTGAAGAGAAGCAAGGTGAGATTCATGAACCCAAATGTTCTGGGAGCAGATTTTGGACCGGAATATGTTCAACCGTTCATGGGAATGATGCAGACAGAGCTGAGCCGGTGTTGTGTCCGTTCCTCTTCTCAGGGTCGTATCCCGGTCAAATGGATGGCGATAGAGTCCTTGTTTGATCACATTTACACAACCCAAAGTGACGTGTAAGTAACGTGGACTTATGACCCTTTGAATCACGACATTTGCTAACATCAGGTGGTGCGACTCTGATTTGGGGTTTTCTGGCTCCTCAGATGGTCGTTTGGGGTGCTGCTGTGGGAGATCGTGACCCTGGGGGGAAACCCGTACCCCGGCATCGCCCCCGAACGCCTCTTCAACCTCCTCAAGACCGGCTACAGGATGGAGAAACCAGAGAACTGCACGGAGGAAATGTGAGTTCACTTTTACTCACTGTGCTCAATTTTAGACACAGATGTCACTGTTACTCTACCCTGCTCCATTTCATACCCAAGACCTTCGTTATAATGACCGTGGAGTGTCCACTTACAGCCCAGGGACGACTGCGGAAAATTAGCCAGCTGTCTAAATCTGGCAGCGTTGCCTGTGCATATAGAATGAACTTATAAAAACAAAACAAACCCTGGACAGCGTGTCTCTGCAGGTATAATCTGATCAACATGTGTGTCTGCAGGTATAATCTGATCAACATGTGTGTCTGCAGGTATAATCTGATGCTTCGATGCTGGAAGCAGGAGTCGGACAAGAGATCCACGTTCTCAGACATCAGCAAAGAGCTGGAGAAGATGATGGTGAAGAGCCGGGTAGGATCAGACGAAGCTCTGTGTTGATCTGCGGAAGTCTAACCCTAAACTAACCTTAACCTAACCTAACCCTAACCCAACCCTAACCCAACCCTAACCCTAACCTTAACCCAACCCTAACCCTAACCAACCCTAACCCAACCCTAACCCTAACCCAACCCTAACACAACCCTAACACAACCCTAACACAACCCTAACCCTAACCTTAACCCAACCCTAACCCTAACCCTAACCTTAACCCTAACCCAACCCTAACCCTAACCCAACCCTAACACAACCCTAACCCTAACCTTAACCCTAACCCAACCCTAACCCTAACCTTAACCCAACCCTAACCCTAACCAACCCTAACCCAACCCTAACCCTAACCCAACCCTAACACAACCCTAACACAACCCTAACACAACCCTAACCCTAACCTTAACCCAACCCTAACCCTAACCTTAACCCTAACCCAACCCTAACCCAACCCTAACACAACCCTAACCCTAACCTTAACCCTAACCCAACCCTAACCCTAACCCAACCCTAACCCAACCCTAACCCAACCCTAACCCTAACCCTAACCCAACCCTAACCCTAACCCTAACCCAACCCTAACCCTAACCCTAACCCTAACCCTAACCCTAACCCAACCCTAACACAACCCTAACCCTAACCCTGTCCACTGTTCAGAGTGCACCTCAGACACCTCACACTAACCCCAACCCTAACACTAACCCTAACCTCACACTAACCCCAACCCTAACACTAACCCTAACCTCACACTAACCTCAACCCTAACACTAACCCTAACCTCACACTAACCCCAACCCTAACACTAACCCTAACCTCACACTAACCCTAACACTAACCCTAACCTCACACTAACCCCAACCCTAACACTAACCCTAACCTCACACTAACCCCAACCCTAACACTAACCCTAACCTCACACTAACCCCAACCCTAACACTAACCCTAACCTCACACTAACCCCAACCCTAACCCTAACCCTAACCTCACACTAACCCCAACCCTAACCCTAACCCTAACCTCACACTAACCCCAACCCTAACACTAACCCTAACCTCACACTAACCCCAACCCTAACACTAACCCTAACCTCACACTAACCCCAACCCTAACCCTAACCCTAACCTCACACTAACCCCAACCCTAACACTAACCCTAACCTCACACTAACCCCAACCCTAACACTAACCCTAACCTCACACTAACCCCAACCCTAACCCTAACCCTAACCTCACACTAACCCCAACCCTAACACTCACCCTAACCTCACACTAACCCCAACCCTAACACTAACCCTAACCTCACACTAACCCCAACCCTAACCCTAACCCTAACCCTAACCTCACACTAACCCCAACCCTAACACTCACCCTAACCTCACACTAACCCCAACCCTAACACTAACCCTAACCTCACACTAACCCCAACCCTAACACTAACCCTAACCTCACACTAACCCCAACACTAACCCTAACCCTAACCTCACACTAACCCCAACCCTAACACTAACCCTAACCTCACACTAACCCCAACACTAACACTAACCCTAATAATTACACCCACACAGTCCTGAGTGGTCTCGCATGGCCAGTCTCCAGTTTTTCTCCTGTTCTCTCATGTCAAGTACAATTAATGTCCATATTCAGAACATTCCCATAATATACCCTTTGACAGCAAAAACATGGAATTAGCGACATAGTTAGGCTCTGGTCATTTTAGTTTGACACGGAATGTAGAGTTATAAATGGACTGTAAATAAGTATGTAAGTAAGTATGTAAATAAGTATGTAAATAAGTATGTAAATAAATGGAAGGTATTTGAAGGAGTCGAGCGCTGCGATCCGTGCCGTCTGGCGGCGTGTATTTCTGGCCGTGACTTTGTTGCGCATGCTGCTCGTCCGCCTGGTGATTAGCCTAATCAAGCACTGATCTCCCCCTGCCAGGATTACCTGGACCTGGCGGCCTCCACGCCAGCCGACGCCCTGCTGTATGACGACGCCCTCTCTGAAGAGGACACGCCCCTAGTGGACTGTAATAACGCCCCTCTCCCTCGAACCCTCCCCTCCACATGGATTGAGAACAAGCTCTATGGTAGAATCTCCCACGCATTTACTAGATTTTAGAGAAAGGACACAAAAGCTCTCTTTTTTGGCAAGTTGTGATTGGCTGTCCTTAGGCAAGTGTGTGTCTGTGATCTAGGCATGCTTCTCTGACATTCTGAACACCTCCCATTTCTTAGAAAATGAGAGAATCAGTGAAAAAGAGGATCTTGTGTCTGATTTTATTTGGACCTGCTTCTGATGTACAGTACCATATGTAAATATAAAACTATTGCATAATTATCTTTTACTCTATGTAGCCTATTGTAATCCACATTAATTAAACATATTCATTTAATTATTGGACAACTCCATTTTGGATGAAAATGACTTTTCAATACACATTTCAACAACCCCATCTTTTCATTATATATATATATATATGAAAACAACATTGTGACATTTGAAACAGGTCCTTGCTGAATCAATCACTATTTATTATTTGGTTTGGATTCCAAACTGTCTTACATCATCTGAATTTGATGTGTACATTGTCTGATTCCACATTGTTGAACAGAGAAACAGTAAGGCTTTTGAATTAAACTCTCCGGTAATATAGACAGTAGAGAAGAAACTTTGTAAATGTGTTTTCCCAGAACATTCCCACCAAATATTCCAAATGAAGAACTTCCCAACAAGTTCATAAAAAGTATTCAGCAATAAGAGATGGTCAGGGAGGTCACTGCCAACAACCTCCATGATGCATAACATGAGCCAAGGATAACATTGACAAATCACAACAAATACATGTACAATAATGTATCAATGGTTGTGTATTATTCCAATCCAGAATAGCCTGCCCATACTGTACCCTAGGGTCATCAGAGCAGGAGCTGTTTCATCTCTAAAGGGATTGATGAACACACGTTTCCATTCCATAGTATCACATCAGTCTTCAATTCTCATAAAACGGTCTCTCGTCAGACATTACCAGAACAGAGTTTCTTTTGAGAGCCTTACTGTCTGCACTCTACATTTCATTTACTCAGTGCAGAAAAATGATATGTTCTCATTTTTAGGCATGTCATACCCGAACTGGCCCGAGAAGAGCCCGGTCCCGCTAGCGCTCAGCAGACTCGATGCCACTAACCCTGTCTTTACAAGATATGCCAATGATAGTGTTTATGCAAACTGGATGGCGTTGCCTTCACCCGCAAAAATTGTGGACAAGCTTGATAGTTAAAAGCAAAACAACATTGTAGAAAAGATTCCTAATTGGGTAGATGTGTATATTTATATAAAAACCTGTACATATACAATCTGATTGCTTAAGTTGGTTTCCTTTTTTTTCAGTTGCACGGGTATTAAAATGAATTTAAACTGGGAGATTATTAAGTCTATTTGCTGCAAAATGGCTGAAACAACATAGACCATGCTTGAAGCAGCTAGTTGGTATGTTAATCATTACCTCAAGGTCATGTTGGCCAAACTGTATCAACGCATGACTACTGTACTGTACGTACCAGGCTGGATGTCAATGTTCATGTTTTAAAGTGCCTGTGCCGCTTCTAATAGCCTCCAATTATTAGTATACGTCTGTGGATATCTTGTTCCAGCCCAGGAATAAAAGAGGACGTCTTTACCATCACCTGTAGACCTCTGGACATGAGTGGACAAAGGGACAACAATGAGTTTGTTCTGAAAATCTGTAAAGTTTCTACTTGATATGATCATGTTGTTTAAAATGTGACATTTGTTTGCCTGTTTAACGGTTCCCAACTATACCTGCCAAAGAAAATAAGACAATAGTGTTTCGTGAAATTCATTTTTTACACCAAAAATATCAACTAGATGAGAGTTACTGTGTGAAGGACATAAGACTAGATGTACAGTAGAGTTACTGTGTGAAGGACATAAGTTGTACAGTAGAATGGGGCATGTCTGTGTCAAACTGCACTTCACCTCCTGATTCCTTGTAATGACAAAACCTTGTGCAAAAATTATTCTCAAAACAAAATTTGAGTGTTATTAATTGTTATGTTGTTGTTATATGATTTTGTTGCAATCAATAAACGATTAAATATACACAGTCTGCTTATGGTGAAAACCTTCACTTCCTGTCTCTTTCATCAATGATTATTGCATTACAAAAAAAAAAAATCACTTGTTACACCAATGCAAGATGCAAATGCTCTCCAGAAGAACTCACAATACGATGACTCTGAGATGACGAGGGCTGGTTGGAGGCAAGTCTGGACAGGTGAACTAGGACATGCTATGATAATTGGCTATTATCCCAGGTAGGCCTCTCCCGTGATCTGCCCACACCCCTTTAACACCCCTTTAACACCCCTTTAACACCCCTGCCCACCACAAAGACACGTGATCTGCCCACACCCCTTTAATACCCCTGCCCACACACCTCTTAATACCCCTGCCCACCACAAAGACACGGGATCCAGCTGGACGAGAGCCAGGTTGAATGGCTGTCAAGACCTATTATTTTGAAAATTGGTCCAGATTTTAATTTTTAATTATTCATAACTTACATGCGGGCACGGTGAAAATAAAACAATCATTAAAGTTGTTGCTATCTGGCTGACTAATCGAGAAATCGAAAGGTACAGTTTTCTGTCTGGTAAACTGAACCACTCGCTTTCCGTAGCCTCCTCCGTCTCCGTGGCTTTTTTTTCGCCAACTAAGAAAGGAGGGAACAGATCTCATCCACTGGGTAAGTTATTACAAAATACTTTACTCTAAACGGTGCAAATGCTTGGTGGCATGTATCTTAAGTTAGTTAACTAGCTAACTAGCCTGTAACGTTAGCTCTACAATCAATAACACTACGTTGCTGTGTTTTATAGCTAGCAAGCAGGCTAACTAGCCTCGACCACAAAGCCTAGCTAACATGACTCCCTGGCTAAACCAACCTGATCCTACCTGAGGAGAGCTAGCCTCACTATCAAGACAATAGCAGTTCATGCTTAATGTCTTGTACCTGTTTCTTGCTTATTCTAAAATCATTTACTCGGTGATAACTTGCATAGTTAGCTAGAATAGCTAAATGTCAGTGTGTTGCAATATAGGAACACCCTAACAGCACTGCGTTAATCAGAAGACTAGATAACTAAGTCAGCTAGCTAGATATAAAGTAAACATCCCATAATAACTCTGACCAGAGAATATCTGAGCCCATCATCTGACCACCACCAACCCAGCTGGATAGTTAGCTAATGATAGATATCCATCCACCAACAGAGGAAAGTTGTCCATGTTTTGTTTTTTTTACTCTTCATAACATAAATAATCCTAGCTTTTTTTTTTACTCTTCATAACATAAATAATCCTAGCTTTTTTTTTTACTCTTCATAACATAAATAATCCTAGCTTTTTTTTTTACTCTTCATAACATAAATAATCCTAGCTTTTTTTTTTACTCTTCATAACATAAATAATCCTAGCTTTTTTTTTTACTCTTCATAACATAAATAATCCTAGCTTTTTTTTTTACTCTTCATAACATAAATAATCCTAGCTTTTTTTTTACTCTTCATAACATAAATAATCCTAGCTTTTTTTTTTACTCTTCATAACATAAATAATCCTAGCTTTTTTTTTTACTCTTCATAACATAAATAATCCTAGCTTTTTTTTTTACTCTTCATAACATAAATAATCCTAGCTTTTTTTTTTTACTCTTCATAACATAAATAATCCTAGCTTTTTTTTTTACTCTTCATAACATAAATAATCCTAGCTTTTTTTTTTACTCTTCATAACATAAATAATCCTAGCTTTTTTTTTTTACTCTTCATAACATAAATAATCCTAGCTTTTATTTTTACTCTTCATAACATAAATAATCCTAGCTTTTTTTTTTACTCTTCATAACATAAATAATCCTAGCTTTTTTTTTTACTCTTCATAACATAAATAATCCTAGCTTTTTTTTTTTACTCTTCATAACATAAATAATCCTATCTTTTTTTTTTACTCTTCATAACATAAATAATCCTAGCTTTTTTTTTTACTCTTCATAACATAAATAATCCTAGCCTTTTTTTTTACTCTTCATAACATAAATAATCCTAGCTTTTTTTTTAAATTCTTCATAACATAAATAATCCTAGCCTTTTTTTTTTACTCTTCATAACATAAATAATCCTAGCTTTTTTTTTTACTCTTCATAACATAAATAATCCTAGCCTAGCCATAACCTAGCTAGCCCTCTTTCTTAAATTAATTGAAACATCCCTTGTACGTGTGAGACCTGTTTTGTGCTGTAGTATTCATATATAAATGCTCCAGTGCTCACATTCATTCCTTTCTCTCTCTCTGGTTTTCAGCACTCTGACATGTGAAAGACATTTGCTGGCATGGCTCCTCAGTACAACTGGGGTGATCTTGGCAAATCACCAATCAAAACATCATAAATGTCTCTGAAAGTATTAATCCAATATGACATGAGACAGCTCAGTGGTCTTTTACAGCTGTTGATCTGTTGAGGGGCTGTTCTCAGCTCATGGGATTTCAGACAGCTTTTCTCTCCGGCTAAATGTAAACATTGTGAAGGCTGCATCCAGGGACTTGAATATGCTTCACAACTAGTCTGGTCTGTCCAGCTTGATGGCGATTTAGCTGCCGTTTAAGGGAATGCGGGCTTGATGCGAGCGTGATGCCCAGGCGAGGGTTGCCACTGCAGGGTCGGGTGCGCTGGCTGCTCCTGGGTCTCTTCCTGCTGCTGGTGCTGCTCCTGTTCGCCTACCTGCTGGAGTGCACCCCCCCGGCGGACGTCAGCCTGGCGCTGCCCGGCCTGGGGGGGGAGCCCTACGGGAAGGAGCACTACCAGGCCATGCTGCAGGAGCAGGAGGAGCGCCACGTCAGCCGCGCCAACAGCCTGAAGCAGCAGATCGCCCAGCTCAAGCAGGAGCTGCAGGAGATGAGCGAGAAGCTGAAGTCTCTCCAGGACAGGAAGGAGCTTCCCGGGGCGCAGGGGCCGGCCGACGCCAAGGACCAGGAGCCCGGAGACCTCCTGGAGTACCTCCACGCCCAGATCGACAAGGCCGAGGTCAACACGGGCGCGCGGCTGCCCAGCGAGTACGCCCTGGTCCCCTTCGAGAGCTTCACCAGCACCAGGGTGTACCAGCTGGAGATGGGGCTGACGCGCCACCCCGAGGAGAAGCCCGTGCGCAAGGACCGTAGGGACGAGCTGGTGGAGGTCATAGAGGCCGCCCTGGAGGTCATCAACAACCCCGACGAGGAGGACGCCCAGGAGGACGATGGGCAGAGACAGCCCTACACCGAGAGCCACTTCACTGAGGGTAAGAGAGATCAACCACGAGGCTGGGGGTAAGAGAGATCAACCACGAGGCTGGGGGTAAGAGAGATCAACCACGAGGCTGGGGGTAAGAGAGATCAACCACGAGGCTGGGGGTAAGAGAGATCAACCACGAGGCTGGGGGTAAGAGAGATCAACCACGAGGCTTGGGGTAAGAGAGATCAACCACGAGGCTGGGGGTAAGAGAGATCAACCACGAGGCTGGGGGTAAGAGAGATCAACCACGAGGCTGGGGGTAAGAGAGATCAACCACGAGGCTGGGGGTAAGAGAGATCAACCATGAGGCTGGGGGTAAGAGAGATCAACCACGAGGCTGGGGGTAAGAGAGATCAACCACGAGGCTGGGGGTAAGAGAGATCAACCACGACGCTGGGGGTAAGAGAGATCAACCACAACGCTGGGGGTAAGAGAGATCAACCACGAGGCTGGGGGTAAGAGAGATCAACCACGAGGCTGGGGGTAAGAGAGATCAACCACGAGGCTGGGGGTAAGAGAGATCAACCATGAGGCTGGGGGTAAGAGAGATCAACCACGAGGCTGGGGGTAAGAGAGATCAACCACGAGGCTGGGGGTAAGAGAGATCAACCACGAGGCTGGGGGTAAGAGAGATCAACCACGAGGCTGGGGGTAAGAGAGATCAACCATGAGGCTGGGGGTAAGAGAGATCAACCACGAGGCTGGGGGTAAGAGAGATCAACCACGAGGCTGGGGGTTTCTAGCTACTCTAGCTGATGTGAGAGGTGTAGGGATGTTACCAGTTAATCCACTATTGATTCATTGCCAATAAGAATTTACTCAAGTAAGATTTGGTTACTTGATTAATTACTTGTTAATGGAACATAACTTTTTTTTTTTTTTTGAACGAACATTATCAACGGGAGTTGTGTGAAATGTAATCATGATTTAAGGTCTGACTGCACATGAGGGCGCCCCGCCACGTAGTGAAGGCTAATTGGGATGCCGGGAAATTTCAACGACACAGCGGAAAAAGACACAAAAATGAAGCGAGGGGCGTTCTTATCAATTAATCGTTTGTTAAGGTTAACAGTTATCAATGAAAGAAATTCCTTGAAATTTGCAACCCTTAGTAATGTGTAACATACTCAGTGTATATTCGTGAATCTGCAGATTCTCCCAGCAGTCGTGTGGATGACCTCCTACTTGTCTGTCCCCTCCTCGCCAGGTCTGTACAGGACAGAGCGGGACAAAGGGACACTCTACGAGCTGTTCTTCTCTAAAGAGGACTCCGTCCACTTCCGCCACGTCACCCTCTTCCGTCCCTTCGGCCCGCTGATGAAGGTGAGGAGCGCGTCCCTGGAGACGGCGGGGATGACCATCAACATCATCGTGCCTCTGGCGGGACGAGCAGACACCTTCTCACAGTTCCTACGCAACTTCAGGTGAGTGTAGCTGCTCTCATAGTGAGGTGATCCTGCTCTCATAGTGAGGTGATGGGGCCTGCTCTCATAGTGAGGTGATGGGGCCTGCTCTCATAGTGAGGTGATAGGGCCTGCTCTCATAGTGAGGTGATCCCACCTGCTCTCATAGTGAGGTGATGGGGCCTGCTCTCATAGTGAGGTGATCCTGCTCTCATAGTGAGGGCTGGCTCTTGTTTGGGGTAGGGAAAGGGGCTCTTAGGATTGGTTAGATGGTTTTGAGTTCATGAGGTAATTGAGAGGAGGATTATGATGATCATAGTAATGTGATCATGTGATCATTTCACAGATGACTCACGTGGGCGGGGTACATTACACAGACGCACGTCTGATAAGAGAATGGAACGGAAACCTAATTATGTTGTAATGTCTTCCTTTGTGTTTGCAGGGAGGTTTGCATACAGCAAGACAAGAGAGTGCATTTGACTGTGGTTTACTTTGGACAGGAGGGCTTGCTAGAAGTGAAATCCTCTTTGGAAAAAATGGCCAGGTTTGTTATTTTTTAATGAATGATGAGATGTGTGTATATATAGCAGAGCATCCTACTTTGCACTCTAATACATGCTGCATACGTTCCCAAAATAATAATATGCATCATTTGCAGAGTCACTTGGCTAAATGTGGAAGCTGTTACTGTTCTTTAGCATATCATAGCATAGCATAGCATATCTCGAGGATGATGATGGTAATGATGGTAATGATGGTGTACTGTACCACTTGATCCCAGGGAGGAGGACTTCTCCAACTACACCCTCATCCCGGTGGATGAGGAGTTTTCCCGGGGCAGGGGTCTGGATATCGGAGCCCACGCGTGGAGTAAGGATGATGTGTTGATGTTCTTCTGTGACGTGGATATCTACTTCACTCTGGAGTTCCTCAACACCTGCCGGCTTCACTCTGCACCAAGTAGGTTCCCTCTGTCAGATGATCAGATGATAGCATCGCGCCTTTCTGTCTAATGAGTTGATGATCTCCTGACTATTATATTGGTGTGGTACAGGATATGAGAAACCAAACTTAGTGTTTTGTACGTTTTTTTTCTTTTGTAGACAAAAAAGTCTTTTACCCGGTGGTTTTCAGTCTATATAATCCTGCCATCGTTTATGGAAATTTGGAGCTGGCTCCACCCATCGAAAATCAGCTTGTAAGTAACCATGTTTATTCAGCTTTGTGTGAAAAGTTTTCATTTTGCCTGGTGTGTAAGAAGTAGCCAGTGATTCGATCCCTTTCCATACAGATCCATAAGAAAGACGCTGGTTTCTGGAGAGACTTTGGTTTCGGGATGACGTGTCAGTATCGCTCAGACTTCCTCAGCATCGGTGAGCAGAGTGAATGAGAGGCCGTCGTCCACCGAGGTGAGCGGTCCAACACTAACCCAACGTGTTCCTCATCTCCCAGGAGGCTTTGATCTGGAGGTGAAAGGTTGGGGCGTGGAGGACGTCCACCTGTACAGGAAGTACCTTCGCAGCGAGCTGATCGTGATGCGCACGCCGGTGTCGGGACTCTTCCACCAGTGGCACGAGAAGCGCTGCGCCGACGAGCTGACGCCAGAACAGTACCGCATGTGCATCCAGTCCAAAGCCATGAACGAGGCCTCCCACTCCCACCTGGGCATGCTGGTCTTCCGCGACGAGATCGAGAGTCACCTCCGCAAGCAGGCCTTCAAGACCCAGAGCAAAGCACAGGACTGAGTCAGACCTTCTAGACCTAAAGCAAAGCAGAGGACTGAGTCAGACCTTCTAGACCCAGAGCAAAGCAGAGGACTGAGTCAGACCTTCTAGACCTAAAGCAAAGCAGAGGACTGAGTCAGACCTTCTACACCCAGAGCAAAGCAGAGGACTGAGTCAGACCTTCTACACCCAGAGCAAAGCAGAGGACTGAGTCAGACCTTCTAGACCCAGAGCAAAGCAGAGGACTGAGTCAGACCTGTGAGCTACACTGTCATCTCTGTGCACTCCTAGTCCCGGCCTTAACATGTTAACAAAGAGTCATGACAGTACTAACATGATTACAATGCACTATCGAAGAGAGCTGTTTACAAAACAAAAGTCCTGTTACATGTTATAGCTCAGCTGAAGACCGCTGAATGTACTGAAGTGTACAATTACATTGATGAATGTGAAACATCATAAACAACTTTAAAATGGGAACCTGCATCAACATGAAAGGACTGAACACCTGTGAGGTTTGGAACTAAAGCAAACCTGTCATTATCAAGGCAATGTTTTTACCTGTCAGGTCAAACCAATCAAAACACAGCATTCCTCTTTTTTAGGATCCCTGGTCTAACATGTTTCTAGAGCCATATTGTTTCATCTTTCATGTATGTAAACCTTGGTTCATGGTGGAGTTAGTGATAAAAGGGACATTTTAAATGTTGGCACAAAGTTTATTGAAAGGGACAATCTGACAACCATGTTTTCTTTGCATAGATAAGTGTTAAAGGACTTTTTGTGGTCCTGAATTGGGACAGAAAGATATAAAAAGTACGCAAATTAATTTAGGGTCAATCTGCTATCGTTCCTTTCCTGAGAAGATGATTCCTAGAGCTGGAACCTTCTGGAACCTTCCATTACTGGAGCCACTAAATGCCAGTCAAGCTGTGGTAAATCTCGGATGAATAATGTAAATAGCTTTTTCTAATATAGATTTTATACAGTTGAATATGATACCTGTCTTAACGTGCCTACTAGCTGAAGGGGATATGAAATACTAGAGATTAAACTGCATACCTCTCTAGACGTCATTGATGCTGAGGCTGGATGTTTAGAGACACATTTTGCTTATTGTACATGTTGGTATTGAGTATTATTTCATCTCTTCAGAACGCTCTGTACAGAAGAGGAGGTCACGCTTGGAACAACGATCTTGTGAGAGTAGAGTTCAGTTGTGTCCAATATCTTCAACATGGTGCAAGCAAAATATTTTTATTACAAATTAATAGTACTGTACTACTGTTACATTTGTCTGTGCACAAACACGGCTGTTTTTGCATTTCTGTTCTCAGAATTTGTTAAAATCCCATTAAACAATGCCCTCCCATGCACCTTCTCAACCTGGTACATCGTCTTCTATATTTTGGAGTGACCTATACACAAGCAGCAGACGTTAAAATGTTAAACATGTTTATGTTAAAATATATACATAATTAAAAAGGACTCGGCAACTGATCTGAAAGTAAATGTTTTATTTAATGACCTTTCAAGCAGATGTACCCTAATCAACCAGCAGAGGGCAGTAGAGATGGCTCATAAACCTTGCTTACTTCACCACCTGGGTGTGATTTTTTTTGCTGCCATAAAATAATTTTTACCGGTGGAATTTCAGTTGCAGTTGTGTAAATTCTCGCCCATTACATTTCAGTAAACTCCAATCCATCTTCACCAGTCCTATCATTTAATCTAAAAAAATGTAATTTCAAACAAGTGGGTTTAGAATCCACATATCTATATTTTTCTTAATTTAAGACAAATGGCATAATACAAGTGTATTCATCCTTATATATTACATGACAAGAACATGAAACAGACTATATGGATGGGTGTTTATCAGTATTAACACAGAAAAATCCACATAAGGAAATATATCTTAATCATGGGGATTTCAGAACCGTTTTTGCAGGTGAATGTTTCCATTCCAGCCGACGCATGTGATCAGAGAAGGATCAGTGAAGGAGGTATCTCCATGGTGTTGTAGATCTCTCTGAGGATCATGTGATCAGTGAAGGATCTGTTCAGGAGGTATCTCCATGGTGTTGTAGATCTCTCAGGATCATGTGATCAGTGAAGGATCTGTTCAGGATGTATCTCCATGGTGTTGTAGATCTCTCTGAGGATCATGTGATCAGTGAAGGATCTGTTCAGGATGTATCTCCATGGTGTTGTAGATCTCTTTGAGGATCATCAAGGCTGTGTCCTCAGACTCCCTGAAAGAACAGGAATATAGACATGAATAAGTGCAGATTACAACACCAAGTACTGCATCTTGAGATGGTTAATGGTTCCGCTGGGTGTTGGTTCCGCTGGGTGTTGGTTCCGCGCGGTAGGCTAGAGACACATACCAGTAGCACAGGTGACTCTGAAGAGCGAAGAGGTACTCGTTGAAGCTCTCGATGGGCTTCTCCTGCAGGACGTAGTCGATGCGGTTTCCTGCGTTCAGCATCCCGACCTTCACCTGCGGCTCGTCCTCACGCTGCGGCTCGGGACTGTCCGCCATCTTGTGTTCTGAGACCCACCACCACAGCGCCACATTCACCGTTTCAACAGGCAGTAATGGAATGGTAAATGGACTGCACTTATATAGCGCCTTTATCCAAAGCTCTCACTCACCCATTCACTACTGTAGCTGTTGTATTAAGCTACTGTAGCTGTTGTCAGGGAGGCAAGAGCACATACATGACCACAAGACCTCTCATTCACACACACATTCACACACCAATGGCAGCAGCTGCCATGCAAGGCGCTAGCGTGCTCATTGGGGTTCAGTGTCTTGCCCAAGGACACTTCGACAGGTAGTCAGGAGGAGCCGGGATTCGAACCGCTGACCCTACGATCATTGGACGACCCGCTCTACCTCCTGAGCTATACAGCCGCCCCGGAAACATCAAGACTTATTTCTAGGCTAGGAGGCAAGAGCACATGAATGACCACAATGTGCAGTTTCTGGATGCAAAATGAACCGTTCATTGATCTGACTATTCTCTTCTTCCTCCCTGTGTGGATAATGGTCGTTAAGCATAAGAACATTTATTGAACCAATAATGGGTTTTCCTCCAGATCAACCTCCCGCCTGGACCTACCATCATGCACCTGCTTCTCCTCCTCCTCTTTGATCTGACTGGCCACCATGGCCAGCTCCGCCTGCAGCTGGGCCGAGGAGGTGTGGGCGCGGGCGAAGTCGTTGAGCGTCTGCCAGGCGCTCTTCAGGGAGCTGATGAAGCCGTGCTTCAGGTCCGAGCCCATCCGAGTGAGACTCTCCTTCAGTTCTGCAACACGCGACGGTCCAGCGTTATTAAAACACCCCGACAACACCGGACCACACTCAACAGTCGGTGAGATACAGATCAAAACAGGAAGCACTGAATCTAGAGTTCAATACCAAGATGGAGTCTTTTCCTCCCCTTGTGATGAGGGATGAGGACAGGTTTCAGGTCCAGGTCGGGCATGATCATGGGCTCAATCCTGTAGGCCACCGGGTCCAGCTGAAACACACCACAACATTTCAGAAAGATATCATTCTTTACCAAAATTGTATTTTGTTGACATGCACAGTCATATTCTTCCAAGGACAGACATGTGTAATAATGTCATGTCTTTTTAGGGTATTTCTGCTTTATTAGGATAAGACAGTAGAAGGACAGACAGGAAAGGTGAGAGAGAGAGAGAGAGAGAGAGGAGCAGAGAGAGGGAGGGAGAGAGAGAGAGAGAGAGAGAGAGAGGGGAAGACATGCAGCAGAGGGCGTGGGCCGGATTTGAACCCACGTCGCTGCGGTGAGGACCAGCCTTTACATGGTAAGCGTCCCAGCCCATTGAGCCACCGGGGCGCCCCAAGGACAGACATGTTTGAGGTGAGGCTAACTGGATGGTAGATGTTGAAGGATCAGGCATGTTTGAGGTGAGGCTAACCGGATGGTAGATGTTGAAGGATCAGACATGTTTGAGGTGAGGCTAACCGGATGGTAGATGTTGAAGGATCAGACATGTTTGAGGTGAGGCTAACCGGATGGTAGATGTTGAAGGATCAGGCATGTTTGAGGTGAGGCTAACCGGATGGTAGATGTTGAAGGATCAGGCATGTTTGAGGTGAGGCTAACCGGATGGTACTGTAGATGTTGAAGGATCAGGCATGTTTGAGGTGAGGCTAACCGGATGGTAGATGTTGAAGGATCAGGCATGTTTGAGGTGAGGCTAACCGGATGGTACTGTAGATGTTGAAGGATCAGGCATGTTTGAGGTGAGGCTAACCGGATGGTAGATGTTGAAGGATCAGGCATGTTTGAGAGGTGAGGCTAACCGGATGGTAGATGTTGAAGGATCAGGCATGTTTGAGGTGAGGCTAACCGGATGGTAGATGTTGAAGGATCAGGCATGTTTGAGGTGAGGCTAACCGGATGGTAGATGTTGAAGGATCAGACATGTTTGAGAGGTGAGGCTAACCAGATGGTAGATGTTGAAGGATCAGGCATGTTTGAGGTGAGGCTAACCGGATGGTAGATGTTGAAGGATCAGACATGTTTGAGAGGTGAGGCTAACCGGATGGTAGATGTTGAAGGATCAGACATGTTTGAGAGGTGAGGCTAACCAGATGGTAGATGTTGAAGGATCAGACATGTTTGAGGTGTGGCTAACCGGATGGTAGATGTTGAAGGATCAGGCATGTTTGAGGTGTGGCTAACCGGATGGTAGATGTTGAAGGATCAGGCATGTTTGAGGTGAGGCTAACCGGATGGTAGATGTTGAAGGATCAGGCATGTTTGAGGTGAGGCTAACCGGATGGTAGATGTTGAAGGATCAGGCATGTTTGAGAGGTGAGGCTAACTAACCGGATGGTAGATGTTGAAGGATCAGGCATGTTTGAGGTGAGGCTAACCGGATGGTAGATGTTGAAGGATCAGACATGTTTGAGAGGTGAGGCTAACCGGATGGTAGATGTTGAAGGATCAGACATGTTTGAGGTGAGGCTAACCGGATGGTAGATGTTGAAGGATCAGACATGTTTGAGGTGAGGCTAACCGGATGGTAGATGTTGAAGGATCAGACATGTTTGAGGTGAGGCTAACCGGATGGTAGATGTTGAAGGATCAGGCATGTTTGAGGTGAGGCTAACCGGATGGTAGATGTTGAAGGATCAGACATGTTTGAGGTGAGGCTAACCGGATGTGTTGAAGGATCAGACATGTTTGAGGTGAGGCTAACCGGGTGGTAGATGTTGAAGGATCAGACATGTTTGAGAGGTGAGGCTAACTAACCGGATGGTAGATGTTG
>NC_140235.1:460658-508158 GCF_949987555.1 Borostomias antarcticus | reverse complement strand
TTATTACACTATACCACACCCCTGTTATTACACCATACCACACCCCTGTTATTACACCACACCCCTGTTATTACACTATGGATGAACTGTAGTTACATACCACACCCCTGTTATATACCACAACCCTGTTATTACACTATGGGTGAACTGTAGCTAAATACTACACCCGTTATTACACTATGGATGAACTGTAACTACGTACCACACTCCACCATGCTCCTGAACCTCAGGTCACACACAGGGCCGATCCCGTGGACCATGAACACCAGATGATCCACCTGGGGCAGCTCTCCTGGAACGGGCAGAACAAACAGGTACACACTTTTATAGATACTTTCTTTTTCAGAAAATGATTGATCTATTGTAATGATTTAGTTTGTTGTTTCCCACATCAATATGAATAAATACAGAGAGGAACCTGGCTACCATCAGGCACTTCATCATGGTCATCATCGATGCCTCTCTTGACCACTCTAGGTCTGGTCTGTCCATCCTGGGTTGTACCCCACTCATCTGGCACAGCAGAGGGCTGAAACTGGACTATCACCTGGGGGGGGGGGAGAGCTGTGTGAATACGCACCCAGGTCTGCGTCTATGCAAGTCAACTCAGGAGCAGGAAGACCAGCAGGTACCTTAGGATTGTGCATGACGATGGTTTCTCCCGACGGGAACTCCAGGCGTCGGTGCCACTGATTGGTGGAAACGGCTTTCTTGTATTCTCCCTGGATAGAAGAGAGATCAGAACCTCCCTCACACTGAGAAGTGAGACGTGGTGCGGCAGAGATACTCCCCACACACCTTTAACGTTCACCTGCATTCTAATCTGGGTAGCGACAACATTAGTCCGAGCTCTGCTCTTTGACCGACGGTACGAACCTCTAGCTTGTCGCTGAAGTCCTCTGAGTACGGGATGAACCGGCTGTCTGCGTCTCCCTTGTAGAACCAGGTGCAGCGCCGCACCTCCGTAGGCTCCTCCTCCCAGAACACGGCGGTCCGCATGCGGTCGTACAGCTGCACGTCGTAGCGCCCGCCGTCCGTGCACACCACCACGCTCTCAGGGTCCGGTTGGACTGGAGGAGAAAGGACCGTGTTGAGGTTAAAGGACTACTTCACCGCTGGGAATGTGAAGGTCAACTGAAATTGGGTCACCTATGTAGCATAAATGTGTAGTTATTTGTGAAATGTTTGTTTTATGGCCAGAGAAAATACTGAAAATGTATTTTTTGCTCAATCGGAAGAAACCTACAACTACCACAATGCACTGCGCTCACTGCTTCCTGAGGCCACACAAGGCAGATCCATCAGAATTTAAAATGTACTTTCAAGCACTGTGTTGTATTAGAAATCATGACAGGAATGCGAACAAAGCACATCACACTGTAGTACAGTGAATAAGTGGCCAAATATTCCAGTTCACCTGAGTTGTAGGTCTCCTCCAGCTGGAGGGAGTCCAGGATGCTGAAGGGAAGCCAGACGCTCTTTGACTCTACTTGTTTGCAGAAGAACCAGTGAGGCTGCACGGCCTCATAGACGTTATAGTTGTAGGGCATCATGGCGCCGGCAGGGACTAATGCCCCCGCAGTGGGCGGGGCAAGAGGGGGGGCCTGCATCTGTGAGGGAGGGGGCTGGGGGAGGGAGTGAACACACACACCAGCCTGGTTATCAGCATCATGAGAGGTGATCAACACTCAACATGGCGTCATATACAGACACGAGAGATTAAAGACAGCTTGAGGAAGATGAGTTGTTTACCTTTGAGAATGTGGGGGGCGGGGCTTGGCATGTCTGAGCAGGAGAGCCGAGCGGGTAGGGGTTCTGTTGGGGCGGGTGGGGGTGGGACTGGACCTCTGGAGCCTGAATATAGGGGTTGGCTCTGCTGCTGACGGGGGTGTGTCGGTACGGGTTGTAGCTCTGCTGAGAGGCCTGTGGAGGGGGCGGGGCTACCGTGCTAGGGGGCGGAGTGTATCGTCCCACGGGGCTCTCGTAAACGGCGCCGCCAAACGGTGGCACGGGGTTGGTTTGAGGGCCAGGGGGTGTCATGGCCAAGCTGGGGACGCCGCTGGGGACAGAGTTTGGGTTTGATGTTGCTGGGGCAACTGAGGGTGGTGGTGGGGGGCATGGCTGATGCCCGATGGAGGCAAATGGGTCACTGCTGGTCACGGGACTGGAGAAGTAGTTAAAAGTCGAAGGGGCGGGGACATTAGCAGAGGTCTGACCAAGAAAACTATCCTCTTCTCCAACATCTGTTGAGTCATCTAAGAAAGAGAGACAGCAGGGAAATGTGATCAACGTTAGTCGCTGACGTGGGTTTCAGTTAATGACCTCAGCACTTTTATCCCGTTGACTGTACAGATGAGATCACCAGACAGACAGGGTTGCCTTTGATCTGAGGTCTTCACTCAGTATGCCAACTATGATAACTTACATTACATTCAATGATTTCTCTCTCCACTCTGATATTTGATGGACAAGTTGATGACATACAACGTTAAAGCTTTGACAGTTCTGTCCATTGCTGCACTGATTACTGGAAATGCCCACGTTCAACTAGCTAAATTGGTTAGATAGTTAGATAGATAGATAGATACTATAGATAGATAGATAGATAGATAGATAGATAGATAGATAGATAGATAGATAGATACTATAGATAGATAGATAGATAGATAGATAGTTAGATAGATAGATAGATAGATAGATAGATAGGTAGATAGATAGATAGATAGATAGATAGATAGATAGGTAGATAGATAGGTAGGTAGGTAGATAGATAGATAGATAGATAGATAGATAGATAGATAGATAGATAGATAGATAGATAGATAGATAGATAGATAGATAGATAGACAACGTTGGCCAATTGACAAGAATTGCTTACATTAGGTGACTGTCAAATGGACAGTTTTGATTTGACTACAAGCAAGCTAAGTTAGCTGCTAAGTTGCTAACGGTATCTCTATTGACTTCCTCCTCGTTTTGCCTCATCTTACCTCCCGATAGCACCGCGGGGCCAGAGGCCTGACTCACAGGGATGAACGGGAGGTTGAAATTAAACTCCGGTGCCGCAGAAAACAGTAAATTTGCGCTGGAATTAGCAACATTAGTGCTTTTTCTATCAGCCATCTTCACATTTACACGTAGCTGCCAGAGCAAACGTCAGTACGCAACCCGGAAGTGGCAGGATGCTTACGTTCCTGCGTAAAAAATCACTGATTTGTAAGCGAGGTGATAGACAGCAGCGTTAGAATTCAGACAATCAGTTCATTTATAATGCAGCGAGGAAGTGCTGAAGTGCGCAGGTCGCTTGTGTTGTACGTGGACCAGCTGGGGGAAAGCGATGGGATGTGCTCGGTGCTGCCCCCTACTGCTGTGGCGGAGTATGCTACACAATAAAAATAACACTTTTGCTCTTTTATCTATTCTATCTTATATATATTATATTATATATATATAATAATATATATATAATTATAATTATAATATTATAATAATTAGTTATTAATTAACTAATTAATTAATTAATTATTATAATTTATTATAATATATATATTATATATTATCTATATTTTATCTTATCTTATCTTATAAAAGGTTATGGAAGATTGATATATAAAATGTATACAAATCAGTCAGATGCCGTTTCAGTGAGTTGTCTAGTTCCAGAGCATCACACTGTGTTGTGCGCGCGTGATTTTCTCCCCCAACCAACTTCTGCCATAACCACGCCCCCGCGAGTTTTCATTGGACAACCCTAACCCTAACCCAATGAAAACTCGCGGGGGCGTGGTTATGGCAGAAGTTGGTTGGGGGGAAAAATCACGCGTTGTGCGCAGGATGCCTTAAAGCCGGGTTCACTCGTTTTGTAACTATGGGTAGCCCGAAGACAATGTGCTTCTCTTGATTTATTACTTTCTAAAGCACCCGTACTGTATCGATGTTAATAAACTACATCAAAAGTATTCTAACAAAACAGCGTGACGTAAAATTCACTGTCTGGATGTTGGAGCGAGAAGAAATAATGAAACTTTTACCTCAGCAGCTAAATATGAGGAATACTTTTTTTGGGGCAAATTTCTCGTGACGCAATTTTCCCGCCACAGTGATCAGAGTGTCTCGCCCTGAACAGACACAGTTGGGTTCTCGTGCAGCTCAGGACTTCCGTTCTTCACATTATCCACACGTGCAGATCGTACAAACCGTTTCTAGCGAATGATGCCTTCAACTCATGATTGGATAAACAACCCCTTGGGAGTGGTCGAGGGGATGTTTGGTAAGAACAACGTTAGAGTTGCTAGTTACTCAGCTAGCTAGCCAGCCAACCTAGTTACTCAGCTAGCTAGCCAGCCAGCCTAGTTACTCAGCTAGCCAGCCTAGTTACTCAGCTAGCTAGCCAGCCAGCCTAGTTACTCAGCTAGCCAGCCAGCCAACCTAGTTACTCAGCTAGCCAGCCAGCCAACCTAGTTACTCAGCTAGCTAGCCAGCCAGCCTAGTTACTCAGCTAGCTAGCCAGCCAACCTAGTTACTCAGCTAGCTAGCCAGCCAACCTAGTTACTCAGCTAGCCAGCCAGCCAACCTAGTTACTCAGCTAGCTAGCCAGCCTAGTTACTCAGCTAGCTAGCCAGCCAGCCTAGTTACTCAGCTAGCTAGCCAGCCAACCTAGTTACTCAGCTAGCTAGCCAGCCAACCTAGTTACTCAGCTAGCCAGCCAGCCTAGTTACTCAGCTAGCCAGCCAGCCAACCTAGTTACTCAGCTAGCCAGCCAGCCAGCCTAGTTACTCAGCTAGCTAGCCAGCCTAGTTACTCAGCTAGCTAGCCAGCCAACCTAGTTACTCAGCTAGCTAGCCAGCCAACCTAGTTACTCAGCTAGCTAGCCAGCCAACCTAGTTACTCAGCTAGCCAGCCAGCCAACCTAGTTACTCAGCTAGCTAGCCAGCCAGCCTAGTTACTCAGCTAGCCAGCCAGCCTAGTTACTCAGCTAGCTAGCCAGCCAGCCAGCCTAGTTACTCAGCTAGCTAGCCAGCCAACCTAGTTACTCAGCTAGCTAGCCAGCCAACCTAGTTACTCAGCTAGCCAGCCAGCCAGCCTAGTTACTCAGCTAGCTAGCCAGCCAGCCTAGTTACTCAGCTAGCCAGCCAGCCAGCCTAGTTACTCAGCTAGCTAGCCAGCCAGCCTAGTTACTCAGCTAGCCAGCCAGCCAACCTAGTTACTCAGCTAGCTAGCCAGCCAACCTAGTTACTCAGCTAGCTAGCCAGCCAACCTAGTTACTCAGCTAGCTAGCCAGCCAACCTAGTTACTCAGCTAGCTAGCCAGCCAACCTAGTTACTCAGCTAGCTAGCTAGCCAGCCAGCCTAGTTACTCAGCTAGCCAGCCAACCTAGTTACTCAGCTAGCTAGCCAGCCAACCTAGTTACTCAGCTAGCCAGCCAGCCAACCTAGTTACTCAGCTAGCCAGCCAGCCAGCCAGCCTAGTTACTCAGCTAGCCAGCCAGCCAGCCAGCCTAGTTACTCAGCTAGCTAGCCAGCCAACCTAGTTACTCAGCTAGCTAGCCAGCCAACCTAGTTACTCAGCTAGCCAGCCAGCCAGCCTAGTTACTCAGCTAGCCAGCCAACCTAGTTACTCAGCTAGCCAGCCAACCTAGTTACTCAGCTAGCTAGCCAGACAACCTAGTTACTCAGCTAGCTAGCCAACCTAGTTACTCAGCTAGCCAGCCAGCCAGCCTAGTTACTCAGCTAGCCAGCCAACCTAGTTACTCAGTTAGCCAGCCAGCCTAGTTACTCAGCTAGCCAGCCAGCCAGCCTAGTTACTCAGCTAGCCAGCCAACCTAGTTACTCAGCTAGCTAGCCAGCCAACCTAGTTACTCAGCTAGCTAGCCAACCTAGTTACTCAGCTAGCCAGCCAGCCAGCCTAGTTACTCAGTTAGCCAGCCAACCTAGTTACTCAGCTAGCCAGCCAGCCAGCCTAGTTACTCAGTTAGCCAGCCAACCTAGTTACTCAGCTAGCTAGCCAGCCAACCTAGTTACTCAGTTAGCCAGCCAGCCTAGTTACTCAGCTAGCCAGCCAGCCAGCCTAGTTACTCAGTTAGCCAGCCAACCTAGTTACTCAGCTAGCCAGCCAACCTAGTTACTCAGCTAGCTAGCCAGCCAACCTAGTTACTCAGCTAGCTAGCCAGCCAACCTAGTTACTCAGCTAGCTAGCCAGCCAGCCTAGTTACTCAGCTAGCCAGCCAGCCAGCCTAGTTACTCAGCTAGCCAGCCAGCCAGCCTAGTTACTCAGCTAGCTAGCCAGCCAACCTAGTTACTCAGCTAGCTAGCCAGCCAACCTAGTTACTCAGCTAGCTAGCCAGCCAACCTAGTTACTCAGCTAGCTAGCCAGCCAGCCTAGTTACTCAGCTAGCCAGCCAGCCTAGTTACTCAGCTAGCCAGCCAGCCTAGTTACTCAGCTAGCCAGCCAGCCAGCCTAGTTACTCAGCTAGCCAGCCAGCCAACCTAGTTACTCAGCTAGCCAGCCAGCCTAGTTACTCAGCCAGCCAGCCAGCCAGCCAGCCAACCTAGTTACTCAGCTAGCCAGCCAGCCTAGTTACTCAGCTAGCCAGCCAGCCAACCAACCTAGTTACTCAGCTAGCTAGCCAGCCAGCCAACCTAGTTACTCAGCTAGCCAGCCAGCCAGCCAACCTAGTTACTCAGCTAGCCAGCCAGCCAGCCAGCCTAGTTACTCAGCTAGCCAGCCAGCCAACCTAGTTACTCAGCTAGCCAGCCAGCCAGCCAGCCTAGTTACTCAGCTAGCCAGCCAGCCAGCCAACCTAGTTACTCAGCTAGCCAGCCAGCCAACCAACCTAGTTACTCAGCTAGCTAGCCAGCCAGCCAACCTAGTTACTCAGCTAGCCAGCCAGCCAGCCAACCTAGTTACTCAGCTAGCCAGCCAGCCAAGTTACTCAGCCAGCCAGCCAGCCAACCTAGTTACTCAGCTAGCTAGCCAGCCAACCTAGTTACTCAGCTAGCCAGCCAGCCTAATTACTCAGCTAGCCAGCCAGCCTAGTTACTCAGCTAGCTAGCCAGCCAACCTAGTTACTCAGCTAGCTAGCCAGCCAGCCTAGTTACTCAGCTAGCCAGCCAGCCAGCCTAGTTACTCAGCTAGCTAGCCAGCCAACCTAGTTACTCAGCTAGCTAGCCAGCCAACCTAGTTACTCAGCTAGCTAGCCAACCAGCCTAGTTACTCAGCTAGCAAGCCAACCAGCCTAGTTACTCAGCTAGCCAGCCAGCCAACCTAGTTACTCAGCTAGCTAGCCAGCCAACCTAGTTACTCAGCTAGCTAGCCAGCCAGCCTAGTTACTCAGCTAGCTAGCCAACCTAGTTACTCAGCTAGCTAGCCAACCTAGTTACTCAGCTAGCTAGCCAGCCAACCTAGTTGCTCAGCTAGCTAGCCAGCCAACCTAGTTACTCAGCTAGCCAGCCAGCCAGCCTAGTTACTCAGCTAGCTAGCCAGCCAACCTAGTTACTCAGCTAGTTACTAATTGGAAATCACTTGATGCTGTTGGTTATGTAGCTTAGTTAGTTAATTGTATTTCTATTCATACCCGCTCCTTTTCTATCACAGCTCTATATCTAACCTACTAATCCTCCCACTTTGCTAGTTAACGTTTCAATCATAGACGGCACTTGTCAGCTAGCGTGACAACTCTTATTGCCAAATTACTTAGTGCTAGCTACTTTAGCTAACGCTACGTGTGTTTCAAAATGCTAGCTAGCTAACTGTTCAACTGTTCTCCTCGCGTAGCTAACTAACGTCCAACTTCACGTTATCATTGTTAAGTGTCTGCGTACAGACGTGTCATCTTACTTTCACTTTCCATAGACTTTGCATGCGGCTTTCTGCTGCAATGTTGACCTTTCCCTACCTTGACCTCCGGGCGATGACCTTTCCTTACCTTGACCCCCGGGCGGTGCTCTAGGATCCTTCAACTCTGCTCTGGTCCTGTTTCTCTCTCCTCTTTCCCTACCTTGACCCCCGGGCGATGACCTTTCCCTACCTTGACCCCCGGGCGGTGCTCTAGGAAGCCTTCAACTCTGCTCTGGTCCTGTTTCTCTCTCCTCTTGTGACGGATGTGTTCTGTTCTTCAGCCCAGAATTCAAACCCAGATTGGGGATCCAAAGTTGTGGAGTTCTTCAAAGAGCAGCTGAAAGGCACAGAGGCTCATACATGGGTAAGATGATCAAAATCACAAACCGTTTATTGCCACGCAGTTTTACAACGTGCTAGTAGGAATGTGCTTTCCGGCGAGGTGCAGGACATTGAGACAACATTGGACAGGGTGCAGGACATTGAGACAACATTGGACAGGATGCAGGATATTGAGACAACATTGGACAGGGTGCAGGACATTGAGACAACATTGGACAGGGTGCAGGACATTGAGACAACATTGGACAGGGTGCAGGACATTGAGACAACATTGGACAGGGTGCAGGGACGAGACGGGACAGTGCAAAGGGCAAGTGCAAAATGCTAGCGCAAAAACGAGATGAGCTAAAGAAATAACAATGAACAAGAAGTAGTGCAGTCAGTGTATATACAGTGTGAGCATGCAGAGTGTAGTGTGTGTGTGTGTGTGTGTGTGTGTGTGTGTGTGTGTGTGTGTGTGTGTGTGTGTGTGTGTGTGCATGCATGCAGAGTGTAGTGTGTGTGTGTGTGTGTGTGTGTGTGTGTGTGTGTGTGTGTGAGTGTGGTGCGTCCTCTACAGAACATTCAGGTCATGTGCAGGTGACTATAGACCGTGTTTCTCGGTGGTGGAGTCTGTGATGGGCCCAGTTGAAGAGGCTGATGGCCGTGGGGAAGATGACTGAGCTTTATAAATAACTTTGATTTGATCAGATATGACATTTGCTTATTGCCTTGCCTATTATATATTTGATTCTTATTAGACTTAAGACTTGTCATTGAACTAGGAGTGCATTACAACCCCCCCAGATACCATTGTCTACTCTTGTCACAGACAACTTTGTACAATTTCATACATTTATTTAGTAGCTAACAGCGTGTCTGCTAATGTCTCCATACAGGTTCCCTCTCTAAACGACGTCCCTCTGCACTACCTGAAGCCCGACAGTCTGGTCAAGTTCCGCTGTTTAATCCAAGACATGTTTGACCCCGAGTTCTACATGGGGGTGTATGAGACGGTGGACCCCTCAAACAAGACCCCAGTAAGCATCCCCTCTCCTCCATCCCTGAGTGACCAGGCTACTGGACATTAGCTGCCTACGTTACACACACACACCCGCTGGCATTTGTTGTATTTATGTGTGAGGTGTGTGTTAGGGTTGCAAATTTCAAGGAATTTCATTAATCGATAACTGTTAACCTTAACAAACGATAGTCGATTAATTGAACGTCCCACGCTGGACTGTGCTTTGCTCGCTTCATTTTTGTTTTCTTCCGCTGTGTCGTTGAAATTTCCCAGCATCCCAATTAGCCTTCGCTACATGGCGTGGCCCTCATGTGCAGTCAGACCCTAATGTTCGTTCAAAAAAAAAAAGTTATATTCCATTAACAAGTAATTCATTGATTAACCAAATCTTGTTCCATTAACAAGTAATTAATCGAGTAACCAAATCTTACTCGAGTAAATTCTTATCAGCAATTAATTGATAGTCGATTAACTGTTAACATCCCTAGTGTCTGTATATATATACATGTATAAATTATAATATATATATACATGTATAAATTATAATATATATACCGGCATTTTGACCACTTGACAATTTCAGGTTTTGCGATGTGGGAAGTACAAGGATGTCACAGAATGTGGGGTGAGTTCATCAGTCCTTCCTTCCTTGAGCCATGAATTCACTCGCAACTTGTACGTGTTTTTAAATGTATAACACTGAGTTGCCATGTGCTCTTTGCCTTCAGGTGGATATCAGTTCCAGGAACACCGTTACCTCGGAGAGACAGACCTTCTACTGCGTCCCTATTCCTGGAGAGAGCCCATGGACTAAAGAAATATCCATTTCCCTCTGATAGAATCAAATACACTTTAAATATTTAAATACATGAAAAATAGAGTTGGAGCAGGTACCTTCCTGAGTGATGAGGGTTTCTGTCATGTCTAAATATTATTTGTACGTTGTATGAATGCCCTGGTCAGTATAGGAGAGAGGAAGGCCCTGGTCAGTATAGGAGAGAGGAGAGAGGAAGGCCCTGGTCAGTATAGGAGAGAGGAGAGAGGAAGGCCCTGGTCAGTATAGGAGAGAGGAGTGAGGAAGGCCCTGGTCAGTATAGGAGAGAGGAAGGCCCTGGTCAGTATAGGAGTGAGGAGAGAGGAAGGCCCTGGTCAGTATAGGAGAGAGGAGAGAGGAAGGCCCTGGTCAGTATAGGAGAGAGGAGAGAGGAAGGCCCTGGTCAGTATAGGAGAGAGGAGAGAGGAAGGCCCTGGTCAGTATAGGAGAGAGGAGAGAGGAAGGCCCTGGTCAGTATAGGAGAGAGGAAGGCCCTGGTCAGTAGAGGAGAGAGGAGAGAGGAAGGCCCTGGTCAGTATAGGAGAGAGGAGAGAGGAAGGCCCTGGTCAGTATAGGAGAGAGGAAGGCCCTGGTCAGTATAGGAGAGAGGAGAGAGGAAGGCCCTGGTCAGTATAGGAGAGAGGAAGGCCCTGGTCAGTATAGGAGAGAGGAGTGAGGAAGACCCTGGTCAGTATAGGAGAGAGGAAGGCCCTGGTCAGTATAGGAGAGAGGAGAGAGGAAGGCCCTGGTCAGTATAGGAGAGAGGAAGGCCCTGGTCAGTATAGGAGAGAGGAGAGAGGAAGGCCCTGGTCAGTATAGGAGAGAGGAGAGAGGAAGGCCCTGGTCAGTATAGGAGCCTTAACGGTCTCACAGCTATGCTGGCTCCAGCCAGGCCAGGGTCGTCCCCTCCACCTCCTACGCCCCCAGCAGACACAAGCGCAGCTACGAAGAGGACGACGACATGGACACACAGTCCCAGAGAGAACCACACACAGGTACTGACCACACAGTCCCAGAGAGAACCACACACAGGTACTGACCACACAGTCCCAGAGAGAACCCCACACAGGTACCGACCACACAGTCCCAGAGAGAACCCCACACAGGTACCGACCACACAGTCCCAGAGAGAACCACACACAGTCCCAGAGAGAACCACACACAGTCCCAGAGAGAACCACACACATGGACACAGTCCCAGAGAGAACCACACACAGGTACTGACCACACACAGTCCCAGAGAGAACCACACACATGGACACAGTCCCAGAGAGAACCACACACAGGTACTGACCACACACAGTCCCAGAGAGAACCACACACAGGTATTGACCACACACATGGACACACAGTCCCAGAGAGAACCACACACAGGTACTGACCACACAGTCCCAGAGAGAACCACACACAGGTATGATTTCAAGAATGATATTGTGGATGTAGTCCTGTTAGTACATGGCGAGCTGCAACCTAACGACACACAAATCTAACGGAAAAGTTTTAAATAGTTGACAAACATTCGTGAACGTTTGCCCTGTTCGCTGAATCTGAACGCACCCCTGCTCTGTTCAGAGCACCATGGCAACGGGGACTCCAAAAGGCAGGAGAGGGAGGCGCCAGGCGGCCAGGCCACGCCCCCCTCAGACCGCGCCTCTCCTCTGGATCTCAACTTCCCGTTGCCGGGGGAGATGGGCCCCGCCTGCCTAGTGAAGGTAGAACCTCGACCTGTTGGGCTTTTAAAGCCTGTCCACTCAACACCTTCCACTCAACACCTTCCACTCAACACCTTCCACTCAACACCGTCCATACTCAACACCTTCCACTCAACACCTTCCATATTCCTGCTCACCTGTCCACTCAACACCTTCCACTCAACACCTTCCACTCAACACCTTCCACTCAACACCTTCCACTCAACACCTTCCACTCAACACCTTCCATACTCCTGCTCAGGACTCTAGGTTCTCCTCAGTATTGGCGTGGTGGTGATGATGCCCTCAGTATTGGCGTGGTGGTGGTGAGGCCCTCAGTATGTGCGTGGTGGTGACGCCCTCTCTGTCGGCAGGTGTACGAGGACTGGGACGGCTTTAAGCTGAACGACGCCGTGGAGGTTTACGGGATTCTGTCCGTCAGTCCCGTCCTGAGCGCCCTGGCGGACGAAAAGTAAGGCGTGGTTTTGTTCCCTTGTCTTCTTCTGGGGTTGTGTTGTGGGGTTGTTGTGGGGTTGTTGTGTTGTGTTGTTGTGGGGTTGTTGTGTTGTGGGGTTGTGTTGTGAGGTTGTTGAGGGGTTTTGTTGTGGGGTTGTGTTGTGGGGTTGTTGTGGGGTTGTTGTGGGGTTGTTGTGGGGTTGTTGTGGGGTTGTTGTGGGGTTGTGTTGTGGGGTTGTTGTGGGGTTGTTGTGGGGTTGTTGTGGGGTTGTGTTGTGGGGTTGTGTTGTGGGGTTGTGTTGTGGGGTTGTTGTGGGGTTGTTGTGGGTTGTGTTGGCGTGTGTGTTTGCGTTCGTCGCTCATGGCACATTGGCTTCTGCGCATTCAGAGAGTCCCCGTCGTCGCTGCTGGACCCGGGTGAGAGCATGGAGACGGCGGAGGAGCAGCGCGCCCACAGCCCGCCCGCCTCGCTGGTGCCCCGCCTCCACGCGCTCTACGCCAGGCGCCTCCCGCACAACAACCCCCTGCTGCACTCCGCCCCCCTGGAGGACGCCAGCGCAGGTGAGACCCGCCCACACACCCCCAGTACCCCCCACACACCCCCAGCACCGCGCAGGCGGAAGAGTCCGTTGTGTGGAAGGCCGGTTAACCCTCCCCCCTTCCCCCCCCCCCCCTCGCAGCTCTCTCCTCGCTCCGGGGCGAGATGGCATCCGAGATGGCGTCTGTGAGGGCTGAGCTGCTGGCGTACCTCACCCACGGCCTCCTGGGAGACGGACTGGCGGCAGAGTACCTCATCCTGCACCTCATCTCTGACGTGTGAGTGGACAGACCGTCCTGCAGAGCTCCGCCCTCGACCTCTGACCTCGACCAGGAGACGTCCTCACAGCGCTGTGTCTGTGTGTCTCAGGTATTCCAGGCGGGACGTTCTTCCTCTGGGCAAGTTCACCCTGAACCTGAGTGGCTGTCCCTCCTCCTACTCCTCCTCCTCCTCCTCATCCTCCTACACGGAGAAACTCCATCAGATGGTCCAGCAGCTCGTGCCCTGTGTGAGTCCGCCCGCTCCGAGCCCCAGAGCTCCTCCTCCTCACAGCGTCTGTGTTTACGCTGCTCCTCCTCCTCACAGCGTTGGTGTTTACGCTGCTCCTCCTCCTCACCCCTCTGTGTTTACGCTGCTCCTCCTCCTCCTCCTCCTCAGCGTCAGTGTTCACGCTGCTCCTCCTCCTCCTCACTCCTCTCTTCTCCTTCTCTCCCTCAGTCGTACCGTCTGTGCATGACCCTTCAGAACATGAACCGGCTCAGGCTGGTTCCCAGGAAGGACTACGCGTCCAACCGGCTGGTCAGCGGCGTTCTGCAGCTGGTCAGGAACACCTCCCTGTTCCTGGACGAGACGCGTCTGGAGCAGGGCCAGCTGGACGCCTCGGGTGAGTCCTCCCAGAACCGGCCCGGCCCGGGCGCAGACACACGGATGTCCTGACACTGACCGACCCGGGCGCAGATACACACTGACTGACCCGACGCAGATACACACGGACGTCCTGACACTGACTGACCCGACGCAGACACACACGGACATCCTTACACTGACCGGCCCGGGCGCAGACACACACGGACATCCTTACACTGACCGGCCCGGGCGCAGACACACGGACATCCTGACACTGACCGACCCGACGCAGATACACACCGACATCCTGACACTGACTGACCTGACGCAGATACACACTGACTGACCCGACGCTTGGTCCAGAAATACTTAATGCCGTTTCAGACGAGGAGCGATATCTGCGCATTGTAATTCATTTTCAATGAGAGTGGCGAGCGGATAATTTGGGAGCCGCGGACAATCTGGGGCGGAGCGGCAAGCGGGCACGACCCCGTGAAATTGTGGCGCGCGTGCTCGTTTCGTACACATGCCCGTCCGCGACGAAGAGCTGAATTGTAGTCAGCTTTCCCCGCTGCGCGCAGGACGCGTGCGTCCCCCGCTTATCCGAGCGAGAACGCAGGCGGAATATCGCTCCCCGTCTGAAACGGCCTTTACACTGACCGACCTGACGCTTGGTCCAGAAATACTTAATGCACTCTTTGGAGTGGCTTTGGAACTCAGTAGTCTTAGTTATTGTTACTGGGTATTTCTACTGGCAGTACTTGGACCTTTTTAATTGCATGGTGTGGTTGATGACATGTTTGTGATGCGTCCGGCGGTGTCCGTGTGTCCTGCAGGTGTGCGTAACATCACTGCCCTCGGGAATCTGATCTCCTGGCAGAAGGTTGATTATGACTTCAGCTACCACCAGATGGAATTCTCCTGCAATATTAACGTGCTCATCGCGTCCGAAGGCCGCTCGCTGCTGCCGGTGAGGACGGACAGGGCGGGGGACGACCAGCAGGGGGCGCAGGAGGGCGCAGAGCGGCAGCGGGGGGGGGTTTGGGTTTCAGCCAGGGTCTCTGGAGGCCCGGCTCTGTTTCCACCCGGCGTCACTCTGTCGTCTCTCCCCATTGGTGGGCAGCGCTCCCCGCCTGCTCTGGGTGGGACGCGCCCGCTGGGGGGAATTCCGGCGTGTTCTATTCCTGTGTGTTGGTCTAGCGGGTTGCCATGGCGGCAGCTGTGCCACAGGGACAGTCCTCAGAGGCGTCGAGGCAGCGTCACAAACACAAACTCACCTCCTGTTTACGCTGGAAAACTCACTTCGGTTTAACATTTGTTCACAAAGTTTCAATTGAAGTTACATAATGATCAATTACCTCTGATGATTGATACTGTATTGATCCCAGGGGGAGATTGTTGAAGTTGATTAACCACAATGAGACAGTGAGGCTCCACCACCGATAGCAGGCGCTCTGCCTTGGCCAGCACAGGAAGTCATAGCTGATTGAGTTGATCAAGTTCAAACTACTTCGATTGTGACTGAGTGTTAATCTTGAACCCTGGGCTACTGTGGCGTTGCTGACTAACTGGCTCCTCCCCTCTCAGTCTGACTGTCAGGTGCACCTGCAGCCTCAGGTGACCCCGCCCAACATGGAGGACTACTTAAGCGCCGTCCAGTTGGGGCAGATGTCAACACACCTCAACAAGTTCCGTGTTTACCTGACCGTGGCGCGAACCCTGGACTACAGCATCTCTGACGAGGTCACCAAGGTGAGACGCGTGATTCAGGAGGTCAAAACGTTCACCTGCACGCAGACGTTCTGTTTATTGAGCGGAGCGTTTGCTGCTGTGTTCCCCAGGCGGTGGAGGATGACTTTGTGGACATGCGTAAGGACGACCCCCAGAGCATCAGCGCTGAGGACCTGCACAGGCTGCTGGTGGTGGCCAGGTGGGCGGGGCCTCAGACACGCACCACTTCTCTGGAGTTCTAGACGGAAGTCTGATATTGTGGAGGGATTCATATGGACTTGAAATGGAATCATTCAGTACCTTTATTTCCGTCCCAGCCCTGAGTAGGTGGTCTAACTAGGGCTGGGTATCGATTAGAATCTCAAGAATCGATTAGATTCCGATTCACAAGGTTCAGAATCGATTATCACAATTCGATTTGATTCAATATCGATTCGGTTAGTGTTACTAAAACCTGTTGGGTGTTTTTTTTTTTGGCTGTAACCTTAATTACATGACTGCCAAGTTATGCAACACATCAACAGGCCTACTACGGCTGGGTATCCATACTGATTTCTAAAAATGAATGAATGAATCATTGAATGAATTAATGAACTATTCATTCATTAAATATCATGAATCGATTCTGAATCATTTAAACCCAGCCCCAGGTCTAACGGCGCTCTGCTTGTCCCCAGGCTGCTGTCCCTCAGTCTGGGACAGACCTCGCTGTCCAGGGACGTCTGGACCAGGGCCAAGCACATGGAGGCGCTGAGAACCAGCAGAACCCAGCAGAAGAGCGTCAACGGCAACGAGCCCTAATCGGACCAGAACCACATCACAGAAATATCAATGAGGAACGTGAGATCGTCTTGCAATAAACTATTGTTTTTCTATGTTGAGAATGGTTCTGGTTCTGTACCTGTGAGCAGATCAGAGCTGATGAATGTGAGGTCTGTTGACTCATCGGACCGTTGAGGGGAAAATGTTTACGTGTGGGAATTGTGACAGTGTCCCATAAACTTGAGAAAGTACATGCAAAGATATTCAACTTTCTCACCCTCGTTGACCAAATGGTTGCGTTTTTATATCCAGGTGTGTAAATAGGGCATTTTGAGGTCCACTTTTGTCAGTCTGTTCTCACTCAAGCACAGTGTCATCACATTCATATTCAATTTGACCTTTTCCTGTTATGTGAAAAAAAGAATACATCCCTACATTGTTCCATACTTTGTTTTTGAAACTGTAAATGACAATAAACCTGTTCTACTTCACCGTCTGCTCGTCACTGAAGGGTTTTCAGTCTCACCGTGTTCATTCTCTACAGACTGACCTGTTCTGGTCGCTTCACCTGGTCACCTTCCTACTGGACTCTGGAGGAAAAAGTTCACGCCTTTGTGAATAAGAATAAATAGGATATTTTATTCAATAAAATTCGAGTACAACATGACAGTCAGTTATTTAGGAGGTGAACTACAACCACAGACATTCAGACATGGTACTTATGCTGTGCTTGAATGTGCAATCGTGTGGCGGCGTCTAGTCACATGACTACGCCATGAATGTAACATTATCTGGATGAGCAGGATGCATGTTGGGAAATGGAGGAAGTCAACCATAGACAAATGAAACGTGGTCCAAAGCACTTTGTGTAAAAACAAAACAAAAAACATCCTCCCCCAGCGAACGGTAAAATCACAACAGAATCAAGGCCTCCACCTTCTGCACAAGCAACACAACTAAATAACCCTCTTCCAACATCACAACCCCATCTCAAAGGAATGTTTATAATTATAATATAGTTCGTTCCTTTTAACAATATGTACCTAATCTGCTAAGAGTATCATCTGATCTGAGAACTGCTCCAGTGCATGTGTTCCTGAATAGAATAAAATGACTAAATTCAACCCTTAATGGTGCGTTACGTTCCTATTGCGCTGTGCCCACCATGGTAAAGCTTTGGCAGTGCAAGACAATATCAGCAGGTTCAGTAACAGAGGAACCGGTCATTAAACCAGCTCCCACAACCTGGGACACTAACATCAGCCGCTAGAACCATCCAGAACACAGCTGCTCCAGCCTCTAGCCTCTAGAACCATCCAGAACACAGCTGCTCTAGCCTCTAGTCTGCTGGGTGAGCACGCTGCTGCTCCAGCCTCTAGCCTCTAGTCTGCTGGGTGAGCACGCTGCTGCCCCAGCCTCTAGTCTGCTGGGTGAGCACGCTGCTGCTCCAGCCTCTAGTCTGCTGGGTGAGCACGCTGCTGCTCCAGCCTCTAGTCTGCTGGGTGAGCACACTGCTGCTCCAGCCTCTAGTCTGCTGGGTGAGCACACTGCTGCTCCAGCCTCTAGTCTGCTGGGTGAGCACGCTGCTGCTCCAGCCTCTAGCCTCTAGTCTGCTGGGTGAGCACGCTGCTGCTCCAGCCTCTAGCCTCTAGTCTGCTGGGTGAGCACGCTGCTGAACGCCTGGCTGCTGAGAGAGGTAAGGACACCAGGATATTAAAACACACACAAGCCTTCAGGTCATCTTTCCTCCTGGGATACGCCTGCCTGTGGCAGAAGGTCGGAGAAAAAGGACAAATCCATGCCTCTGAAAACGAGCCCTAATGAGGCTGAGGCTAAAAAGAATCATTGTCAGCACAGTAAAAGGTTTCCTTTTCCCCAGTCGGTCTAATGGGAAGGTCTTTCAACATCATCTGATGAGGTTAAGCCTCTGAATTTGACGACCCACCACATGGCTTCTGCAAGGCTGGGACTGCTGATATACCCAAGTTAAAATACCAGGCTACTCCCTCAATGTACAGCTATGTAACACATTGATGATCCTAAGAGGCCTAGAGAGGGCACACGGTACATACCAGCAGCAACATGTCGTTCCCCACACACACACACACACACACACACACACACACACACATCGCCTCCACCCAAACACACACACACCACATCACGCCACACACCCTCTGAATTCTTTCCAGTCCTGCTCACTTCCTGAGCGTTCAGTATGATGTCGAGGCGCGGCCAGAGGCTGGGGTATCCCAAGATAAAGATGACGTCACCCTGGACATGATCAACAGTACACACACCGATGAAACAAATAATGTAACATGTACGAATAGACTTTAAAAAGGTAGATTCACCATAAATACCTGATATTAAACACCTCCCACTTTGATTTCCTGTTAAGGCAAGTATGCTTGATTCAGGGAGTGCACATAAAGCATTAAACGGTGTCGGTACGGGGATAGTTGCATAACCTCAGTATGCAGCGCTCTTTCCCAAACATGTGACGTTACAGTTCAAGACTATGTGAGGGATTCGTGGTCCAAATATACCATCAGAGACCGAGCACAAACAGAGAATCCTTTCAGTTCCTTTAAAGGTTTACTTGTCCAACCAGTGTTCGTGTGGTTATCTATGCTGAGCTGATCTTTCAATCCAGAGAGTACTGGGTATTCATATCAAAGAAAATGAATGATCAAACCCCTTCAAAATGTTCATTAGAAGTGTAGCAGCCACTCAATCTAGCATCAATATGATAAAAAGCCCAAGTGTGGAGATGCAGTATTTGCCTATGTCCATAAACATGTTGGTCAATGGGGTTTCTACTCAGGGGACGGATATACATACTTACAGTACCTACAATAATTACTGTACATATCAAATAGTATACTCTTATTGAAGTTCTTATCTGGTAATTAATTCCTACAATGGAAAGTTTCCTACTTCTGGAAGGATTACACTTGACAACACTGATATCCATTCAACTATACAGTAACCTGTCTGTTTTCTTAATAGGGTAACGATATTGAACATTGAGCTGCCCTTTGGAAAGGAGGGAAAAAAAAGGTCAGATCTTTCTACTTTAGGCTCTAACTAGGCCTACATCACCAACACCATCACCAACACCAGCCCATTAAGGGATCACACATACATGATAAATTCAGAGCTCGTCTCTCAACATGCCTTGATTAACTCAGTTTTAACCAATACCCTGACATGCAAATGTACGTTTGTAGCTGGAAAAAGCCAAATCAAAGTAATTTAAATAAAACTGAAGGACATTGTCATATTGAGCCAAGGGACTAACAACACAAGACTGTCTGTAAACATTGGCCAGGTTTTCTACAGGGGATCAACAGCAGGGTTCTTAGAGCGCTGGGCTCCGTGTGCAAGCGTATGCTACTACTGTACTGGAAGTCACATACATACATGTATAGAACTACAAAACCTGCTAGAGGCTCCTAGGAAAGCGCTAGATCTGGATGATCCTGGTCTGGCACTGAGTAAACATTGCCTTCAGCTCGTTCTCCTGGGTCTCGTTGATGGCCTCCGGCTCGGGACTCTTCTGGACCTTCGCCACGGCGAAGTTGATGCCTTGAGTGAGTCCAGCCTGGGTGAGGCTGGCCACCTGCACCATGGAGCTCCTGATCTTGGCAAAGGGGGACACCACGCGGCTGCCGTTGCTGTCAGCGGGAGAGGGCGCCTCCACCTGGGAGCCCAGGCTCCTCTGGGAGCCGCCCGAGGCGGCCGAGCTGGGCTTCTGGACGGTCAGGAGGTTGGAGCCGGAGGCGGGGGGCTCCACATCCAGCTGGGAGGGCCTGGGGATCTGGGGCTCCTGCTCCTGCTGGGTGGGGCCTGGCTGCCCCTGTGGGCCCCCGGGGGCCTTGGAGTGTGGAGGCACCGGTGGGTTCTGTGAAGAGGCACCAACCACCTGCTGCTCCCCAAACACCTCGACGGGCTTGGTCTGAGCGTCCTGGACAAACTGGTGGCAGTAGGCGTCGATGGGGGTCCCGAAGTCGATGAGGATGGCCTCCTCGGCCTCGGAGGCAGTCCCGGGGGAGGGGTCGTCAGGACTGGTTTTAACTGGTTCCCCCTGTTTAACGTCACAGCCGGTGACCCTAATGACAGAGGGGATGTTGAGCTCCACACTCCCGAAGGACTGGGACCGGCTGCCCAGCCGCGGGGCCGACACGACGATGCCGCAGCTGGGCAGCACGTAGTCCACGTTCTCCAGGGAGCTGGCGCGCGGCTGCTCCGGGTCCGAGTTGTAGGAGTCCGAGTCCGAGGACATCTCGGAGTGGTCGTCACACAGGTCCTTCCGGGCCCCCGTACCGGTGTTGCTGTCGGACGTCTCCAGGCTGCTGTCGGACTTCCACAGGTTGACGTGCATAGTGGGCTTCAGGAAGTTGACCTTGACGTCCGGCTTGGAGAACGGTCCCAGCCTCCCGAGGGCCTTGGTCTGCTTCACCCGCTGGTTGAGCGACGAGAACTTGTTGAGGAGGAAGCTTTTGCCCTGAGCCAGACCAGAGCTGCCCAGGACCGGGTCGCTGGATCGGGTCTGAATACCCATGATGTCCTCATGAGGTTTACTGTGCCGCCTGAAGAAGAAGAAGTTACAGTCTTAGGCGAACTTGATGGCCGAAACGTCTCTCAATGAACAAATTAGTCAAAGTTGATGATGGACATACTGTCAAAACATAACTATGTAAATAGGACGTGTTAATGATGATGAATGATGAGGTGTTTAAACTGACCTCTCCAGTTTCTTTTCAACCACCTGCAGGTCAAAACCCATCGCCTGCTTAGTTATGCGAAGCATCTCAGCTATGCACTGTAATGTGTCTGAAACAGAATCACAGCGGACGTCACGTCAAGGTCCTTGCGCCAGACATGCGTGGAGTGAGAAACCCATTTGAAATCTTCTGGAATGATTCCCGCTCACCTTTGCCGTCGTCCTCGGGGTTCCTCATGACCGCCCTCAGCGTGTGGAAGTACCCGCTGGTCTCCTCGGTCCTGTAATGAAGACGCATGCAGCAGAACTTTGGCTTCCCGAACAGAGTTGGCTCTGGACCTGCAGGAAGACGCACAGGTCAAAGGTCAGACAAGGAGTTAGGAGTAAATCAATCACTGTATTGAGAGAGAGTGAAGGAGAATGAAGACCACAGCTACAGCGTGTGCTTTAGGATCTTAGGTGCTTTAGGATCTTGGAAGCTTGAGGATCTTTGGTGCTTTAGGATCTTTGGTGCTTTAGGATCTTAGGTACTTTAGGATCTTAGGTACTTTAGGATCTTAGAAGCTTTAGGATCTTAGGTACTTTAGGATCTTTGGTACTTTAGGATCTTAGAAGCTTTAGGATCTTAGGTACTTTAGGATCTTTGGTACTTTAGGATCTTAGAAGCTTTAGGATCTTAGAAGCTTTAGGATCTTAAATGCTTTAGGATCTTTGGTGCTTTAGGATCTTAGAAGCTTTAGGATCTTAGAAGCTTTAGGATCTTAAATGCTTTAGGACCTTAAATGCTTTAGGATCTTAGAAGCTTTAGGATCTTTGGTGCTTTAGGATCTTAAATGCTTTAGGATCTTTGGTGCTTTAGGATCTTTGGTACTTTAGGATCTTAGAAGCTTTAGGATCTTAGAAGCTTTAGGATCTTAAATGCTTTAGGATCTTTGGTGCTTTAGGATCTTAGAAGCTTTAGGATCTTAGAAGCTTTAGGATCTTAAATGCTTTAGGACCTTAAATGCTTTAGGATCTTAGAAGCTTTAGGATCTTTGGTGCTTTAGGATCTTAAATGCTTTAGGATCTTTGGTGCTTTAGGATCTTAGAAGCTTTAGGATCTTAGAAGCTTTAGGATCTTAAATGCTTTAGGACCTTAAATGCTTTAGGATCTTAGAAGCTTTAGGATCTTTGGTGCTTTAGGATCTTGGAAGCTTTAGGATCTTAGAAGCTTTAGGATCTTGGAAGCTTTAGGATCTTGGAAGCTTTAGGATCTTAGAAGCTTTAGGATCTTGGAAGCTTTAGGATCTTTGCCCGAGTGTTCTAGAACCTTCGCTAAGAGAACTGGAAGCTCAGCTCGTCTCTATGGAAACTCCTCACCTATTTCAATCTTCTCCAATCCCTCCAAGCTGAGGCGCTGGTAATGGTTGACTTTGTCTGCTTCTTCATCATAGCTGTAAACAAGCAAATTCATAAAAAAGAAATTTAAAAAGTCATCAATAACGAGAAAACAACAATGTAAACAAAGGTCCACAGATCTCTTGACTTACTAGGCGACGTAGTAAGCGCTGTTGGACAGGAGCAGCAGCACATCCAGGTCTTTGTGGGCTGAATCTATAAGGCTGATGAGCAGAAACAAGCGTGTTATGATGACTCATGGACCAGATAAGAGTGTTCGGTCCACCTCAGCGTCCACAGTGACAAGTTGAGGTGAGCCGTTATGTTGGGTGCTGCTCCGTGAACTCTGACCTCATGTCACAGTCGACGAGGGCCCAGCCCCCGTGGAACTTCTCGTCATCTGGCAGAAGCAGCTGCATGTAGGTCTGCAGCAGGAGGCCGACCTGCTCCTGGGCTCCCCTCTGGCTCTCCTTCTCCTTCTCCTCGTGCTCCTTCTCCTTGCTGAAGATGGAGTACAGGTCCTCGGTCACCGGCAGGCCCAGCATCAGGTCTACAGACAGAGGTTCAGGACAGGCTGATGAGGCCTCAGCGCAGGAGGTGGGTGGGATAACGGAGTGTGAGGGGAAGGTTTAGCGTGCGTACCGATGACGGCCTGTCTGTAGGCGTCCCTGAAGCGGTTCAGGTAGTAGCGGTTGGCCGAGTTCACCCCGTCCTTCATCACGCCCGCCAGCTTCCTCTCGCCGGTCCGAGTGAAATCCCCCTTTAAAGAACGGGGGGGTCAGTATTCAGCATGAGAGTTAGGGCTGGGTTTAAAAAATCGATTCATCAATTCTGAATCGATTCTGAATCAAATGATTCAGAATCGATTCATGAATCCCAAAATCGATCTTTTATTTAATGAATGAAGGAATAAATGAAGGAATGAATAGTTTATTAATTCATTCAATGATTCATTCATTTTTGGAAATCAGTATCGATACCCAGCCCTAGTATTGATGTGTTGCATAACTTGGCATTCATGTAATTAAGGTTACAGCTAAAAAAACAAAACAGGTTTTAGTAACACTAACCGAATCGATATTGAATCGAATCGAATCGAATTGAATCGTGATAATCGATTCTGAACCTTGTGAATTGGAATCGAATCGATTCTTGAAATTCGACTGGATACCCAGCCCTAATGAGAGTCACGCTATTAGGCTCTTTATTATCATATACAACGGCCCATATCAACATTTCAACAAATACAAACTAGAAAATCCCTAAAAAAACACCATGAACTCGTTTTCAAAAGACAGGAAGCTCAGAGTGGTCACTGGTGTCCATTGATGTTCTGACATAAAAATCGCCGCAAAGTATGATTAATATCGGGTTTTGTTTATCATATTAAATCCGTTGACTTGTATTGACAAGAAAGCTGAAATGTTAGATGTAGTTTTGAGTGAAAATAGTTCTATGCTAAATGGTGAATAAAAACCAATATGAAAGACAAAACAAGCATTGGGATAAACACATGAATTGGACTATCCCTCCCAGACAACAGAAGATGGGTTTTGTGTTGTTAATAAACAATCTTCCCTCGTTCCAGTGAGAACCTGAATTACCCACAGTTCAGTGCAGCGCAGTAACCGTCATGATAAACCAGAAACTATGCAAACAGCCTTTCAGGTGACTATTTACCTCATATCTGCCACATTTACAATCCTTAGAGAGGCAACAACTCCAACTAAGGTAGCATTTGACCCTGACAAAAGACCAAGATTTCTCGAGATAAGATAGCAAAAGAACATTCTTGTTCATTTCTTATCTTTACAAGTTTAGCTCTAGATTCCCTCCTACTCTTCCCAAGGTTCAGTGACTCCTTCTGTCTCACTCCCACGTGCTAATAAGCTTCTTTCCATACATGCGGATGAGTCATACAAGTGGTATTTAGACAGCAAATATTTAGAATGGCTTCGTCACCCCGCGAGGCGTATTATCTGTGGAGAGGCTGGTTCGGGTTAGGGTTAGAGGCTGGTTAGGGTTAGAGGCTGGTTAGGGTTAGGGTTAGAGGCTGGTTACCTTGAGGGCAGCAGTGCCGGCGTACTGCCTGCTGATGATGTCACCATTGTTGGCCCACATGACCTGGTAGATCCTGTAGCACCTGGGAGGAAGAGGCTGCTCTGGAGGCATCACACCCAACTTCTTCAGCTGGAGGAGGAGGAGGAGAGGGAGGGAGGGAGGGAGACAGAAGAGAGAGAAGAGAGAGAGAGAGAGAGAGAGAAAGAGAGAGAGAGAAGAGAGAGAGAGTGAAGAGAGAGAGAAGAGAGGAGAGAGAGAGGAGAGAGAGAAAGAGAGAGAGAAAGAGAGAGAGAAAGAGAAAGAGAGAGAGATAGAGAGAGACAGAGAGAGAGAGAGAGCAGAGAGAATAGATGAGAGAAGAGAGAGAGAGAGGAGAGAAGAGATAAATATAAGATATGAGAGAACGGTCACCAGGAACCATGGAGTGTTTATCAGAACACAGAGACGTGAATATTCACTCCTTTTCTACCTGTTGAACGTGTGATAGAATCTCACCTGCTGTTCCATCACGGCCCGAGCAATGGCTGCCTGGACCACATTGGTCCTGTCCAAGCAGTCCATGCAGTTGACCCTGAAAATGCCCTCCTGTTTGCAGATGACCCCTGCCTGGTCCACCCTGAAAGAGGACAACACACTCAGCGTTCATTCAGACGAGGCGTGCCCACACTCAGTTTTGAGATCTTATAAAGTGACCTTCGTGTTTCTCAAACACACTCACCAGCCCCAACCCATGTCTGTGATGATGTCAGCGATGGCGTCGGTCAGCGTTTGCACGTTCTCAAACTTCATCCCTCGACTGAAGAGGAAGCAGAACAGGATGCGGGGGAAGTGTCAGTATTCATGAGAATTAGATCACTTCCGTGTTAAAGATTCACCTTCCTGTTTGACAGAAGTATCCATGCAGGCCGGAGCAGCGGGCTTCTTACCAGTGCTCATGGAAGTCAAAAGAGACGTATGTAAGGTTGGGATTGTTGAACAGAAGAACTTGTTTGAGATATGCATCGCCTATCAACTTCTCACGGCCACTTTGGTCCACTAAGTTAATGATGACCTGCAGAATCAAGAAGGTGTGTCTTTATAAAGTGCATTATCATACTCTCTGTTCAAAGAGCCACTGACAAGGGAATGTAAACAATACCCAGTCGATCTCTGATGCATCTCACCTGCTTCTGGTAAATTCTGAGCTGTTCCTGAAAGTGAGCAGCAAAGTGAGGAACGGTCTCCTTCTCTCCTGAAACACCACAGAGCATCGTAAGGAAACCGCTCACTGACCAGTGATGACTAAACAAGACTGTGTGAGGCACACGCATCATCTAACCCTAACACCTAACCCACACACACCTTCTAACCCTAACACCTAACCCCCACACATCATCTTACCCTAACACCTAACCCACACACATCTAACCCTAACACCTAACCCACACACATCATCTAACCCTAACCCACACACATCAACTCACCCTAACACCTAACCCACACACATCAACTCACCCTAACACCTAACCCACACACATCAACTCACCCTAACACCTAACCCACACACATCATCTAACCCTAACCCACACACATCATGCGCGAGGCATCGTGCTCCAGCCCTCACCCCCAGCGAGGGGAGTGATGTTCGGGTGGGTCACGTGGGTCCTGCTAACCTTTCTCCAGCCGGGGTCGGGGGTTGTAGCGGTAGCCCGCTTGGCTCCAGAACACGGGCACGGACCCGCGGCTCTGGACGAAGGACAGGGTGTGGCTGTGGACGTGGATCAGCTGCTCCGTCTCCACGTAGTTGGCCACGTGGCCCTCGGCGTCCACCCCTCGCCGCTTGTAGCGCATCCCTTCAGGGGGAGAAGACGGTGTTAGTGATGGTCACACTGGACCAGTTACGCTTTAGTGATGGTCACACTGGACCAGTTACGCTTTAGTGATGGTCACACTGGACCAGCTCAGCTTTAGTGATGGTCACACTGGACCAGTTACGCTTTCATTCTGAGTAAACAGGAGAGAGAGTAGATCATTTAAACAGGAGAGAGAGAGAGAGAGTAGATCATTTAAACAGGAGAGAGAGAGTAGATCATTTAAGAGAGAGAGAGAGAGAGAGAGAGAGAGAGAGAGAGAGAGAGTAGATCATTTAAGCAGGAGAGAGAGAGTAGATCATTTAAGAGAGAGAGAGAGAGAGAGAGAGAGAGAGAGTAGATCATTTAAACAGGAGAGAGAGTAGATCATTTAAACAGGAGAGAGAGAGAGAGAGAGAGAGAGAGAGAGTAGATCATTGTTCATAACATGAATCCTTATTGGGCGGGAAAAAACAGTTACAAAAATAGAGCAGAGGATTTAGGTCAGAGGTCGGCTGCTAAGGCCATGCTGACAGAGAGAGTGGTTGTGGGTGTGTGCATGGGTGTGTGCGAGTGTGCGTGCGTGCATGTGTGCGTGCGCGTGTGTGTGTGCGTGCAAGTGTGTGTGTGTGTGCGCGTGTGAGTGTGTGTGTGCGTATGTGTGTGTGTGTGTGTGTGTGCGTATGTATGCGTGTATGTGTGTGTGTGTGTGTGTGTGTGTGTGTGTGTGTGTGTGTGTACCTGCGCGGTGGCGGCTCCGGCGGGAGATGAGCGCCACGGTGAAGCGAGGGAACACGTCGTCCACGCAGCTCTGCTCCCGCGCCGGCGTCTCCGGGCTGCTGCGCTCCTCGTCTGAGCTCTCGCTGTAGTTCACCACCAGCTCCTCCACCTGCACGAAGCCCTGGATGATGGGCAGCACCCACGGGTCCACCCCCGGGACCTGAACAACACAGCAGGTACAACTAACATCACCCCCGGGACATGAAGAACACAGCAGGTACAACTAACATCACCCCCGGGACCTGAAGAACACAGCAGGTACAACTAACATCACCCCCGGGACCTGAACAACACAGCAGGTACAACTACAATCACCCCTGGGACCTGAACAACACAGCAGGTACAACTAACATCACCCCTGGGACCTGAATAACACAGCAGTTACAACTAGAATCACCCCCGGGACCTGAATAACACAGCAGGTACAACTAATAACACAGCAGGTACAACTAAAATCACCCCCGGGACCTGAACAACACAGCAGTTACAACTAAGAACACAGCAGGTACAACTAATAACACAGCAGTTACAACTAGAATCACCCCCGGGACCTGAATAACACAGCAGTTACAACTAATAACACAGCAGTAACAACTAATAACACAGCAGTTACAACTAATAACACAGCAGGTACAACTAATAACACAGCAGTTACAACTAAAATCACCCCTGGGACCTGTAATAACACAGCAGTTACAACTAAAATCACCCCCGGGACCTGAATAACACAGCAGTTACAACTAAAATCACCCCCGGGACCTGAATAACACAGCAGGTACAACTAATAACACAGCAGTTACAACTAAAATCACCCCCGGGACCTGAATAACACAGCAGGTACAACTAATAACACAGCACTTACAACTAACATCACCCCCCCGGGACCTGAAGAACACAGCAGGTACAACTAATAACACCCCCGGGACCTGAAGAACACAGCAGTTACAACTAGAATCACCCCCGGGACCTGAAGAACACAGCAGGTACAACTAACATCACCCCCGGGACCTGAAGAACACAGCAGTTACAACTAATAACACAGCAGGTACAACTTAAATCACCCCCGGGACCTGAATAACACAGCAGTTACAACTAATAACACAGCAGTTACAACTAATAACACAGCAGTTACAACTAAAATCACCCCTGGGACCTGAATAACACAGCACTTACAACTAATAACACAGCAGTTACAACTAAAATCACCCCTGGGACCTGAATAACACAGCAGGTACAACTAAAATCACCCCGGGACCTGAATAACACAGCAGGTACAACTAATAACACAGCAGTTACAACTAAAATCACCCCTGGGACCTGAATAACACAGCAGTTACAGCTAAAATCACCCCTGGGACCTGAATAACACAGCAGGTACAACTAATAACACAGCAGTTACAACTTAAATCACCCCCGGGACCTGAATAACACAGCAGTTACAACTAATAACACAGCAGTTACAACTAAAATCACCCCTGGAACCTGAATAACACAGCAGGTACAACTAAAATCACCCCCGGGACCTGAATAACACAGCAGGTACAACTAATAACACAGCAGTTACAACTAAATCACCCCCGGGACCTGAATAACACAGCAGTTACAACTAGAATCACCCCCGGGACCTGAATAACACAGCAGTTACAACTAAAATCACCCCCGGGACCTGAATAACACAGCAGTTACAACTAATAACACAGCACTTACAACTAAAATCACCCCCGGGACCTGAAGAACACAGCAGGTACAACTAACATCACCCCCGGGACCTGAAGAACACAGCAGGTACAACTAATAACACAGCAGTTACAACTAAATCACCCCCGGGACCTGAATAACACAGCAGTTACAACTAGAATCACCCCTGGGACCTGAAGAACACAGCAGGTACAACTAATAACACAGCAGTTACAGCTAAAATCACCCCCGGGACCTGAATAACACAGCAGGTACAACTACAATCACCCCCGGGACCTGAATAACACAGCAGGTACAACTAACATCACCCCCGGGACCTGAATAACACAGCAGGTACAACTAATAACACAGCAGTTACAACTAAAATCACCCCCGGGACCTGAAGAACACAGCAGGTACAACTAACATCACCCCCGGGACCTGAAGAACACAGCAGGTACAACTAACATCACCCCCGGGACCTGAATAACACAGCAGTTACAACTACAATCACCCCCGGGACCTGAATAACACAGCAGTTACAACTAATAACACAGCAGTTACAACTAAAATCACCCCTGGGACCTGAATAACACAGCAGTTACAACTAATAACACAGCAGTTACAACTAACAGGACCTGAAGAACACAGCACTTACAACTTAAATAAATTTTCAGTTTATACAGTAAATGTTTGAGTTTGTAAAGACAAATGCAGACACTGCTATTTTTTTTTAACAGCCTAATATTCAGTTTTCTTCACTTTTTATAAAAAAGTTTATTTTGAGGAGAATCTCTTGTCCAGGCTGGTCGGTCCAAAGCACAGTTTATCTGTCAAATCAAAACTGTTCACATCAATACCCAGGAAATACTGGTGAAAGGTTGATTACCTGCAGGTCGATCAGCTCCTGAATCATGTGTTTGTTCCAGAAGAACCGGTCATCCACCTAGCAGAGGAGAAACTACACTCACTACACAGCATGATGACGTGATTCACTGAGGAGGGGGTCCTTTTCTCTGAGCAGAGGCCCCTCACCTGAGCAGAGGCCCCTCACCTGAGGAGGGGGTCCTTTTCTCTGAGCTGGGGCCCCTCACCTGAGCAGAGGCCCCTCACCTGAGCAGAGGCCCCTCACCTGAGGAGGGGGTCCTTTTCCCTGAGCAGAGGCCCCTCACCTGAGCAGAGGCCCCTCACCTGAGGAGGGGGTCCTTTTCTCTGAGCTGGGGCCCCTCACCTGAGCAGAGGCCCCTCACCTGAGCAGAGGCCCCTCACCTGAGGAGGGGGTCCTTTTCTCTGAGCTGGGGCCCCTCACCTGAGCAGAGGCCCCTCACCTGAGGAGGGGGTCCTTTTCCCTGAGCAGAGGCCCCTCACCTGAGGAGGGGGTCATTTTCTCTGAGCAGAGACCCCTCACCTGAGGAGGGGGTCCTTTTCTCTGAGCAGAGGCCCCTCACCTGAGGAGGGGGTCCTTTTCTCTGAGCAGAGGCCCCTCACCTGAGCAGAGGCCCCTCACCTGAGCAGAGGCCCCTCACCTGAGCAGAGGCCCCTCACCTGTTTCCACAGAGGAAGGCTGGAGCGGCCCGCGTCGCCCTGTCTCTGCACAGTGTTGGTGAGGTCGTAGGTCCTGCTGTAGTAGAAGGAGTCAGAGTCCATGAAGACCTTGTAGAGGTCGTCCAGCAGCCTCTTCTCCAGGCGCTCCTTCTCCTTGTTCTCCTTGACCTGGAGGGCACAGAACATCAATAACACTGGACAAAGGGTTTCTACTACTGGACCAGATAGATTAATTAAATTTGGCTAAATGAATCGAATCTCTGCGACTCAGTAACATGATACTAATAGACTGGGAAGTACAAATTATGTTCTACCTTTTTCTTAATAGGCTGGCCGACGTTGGACTTGATCTGACTGAACGTTTTCAGCAGGAACTTAGACTCGTCTGGAGACTGGGCAAGTTTTTCACATTTGTCGATCCCAAAGTGATGTTTCTTGCATAGCTGAAAGACAAGGTCATAATTCCCATATTCCAACAAAATGTCATTAAAATACAAGTATCACGTTGCATTTTAATGATGGGTGAAATTATAGTTTTAAAAAGAACTGAGTAAAGTTGTGCACTCAAATTTGAATTGAACTTGAGTTCATAAGTGCCATCTCCCCCCTATCTAAAACCACTTGGGATCATAATCTTAATTGAATTCATGAAATTAGTATGACATTCCAAAGATAGTTATCTTTAAGTGAACAATGCCCTGTGAAACCGCCCCCTGGACCTGCCTGGGATATTAACAACACTATGTCATCGCTAGCAAGAATCACATTCTTTATGTTTATTGCTATTCGCTGCAGATAGTGAAAAGCATTAGTCAACAAAGCCCAAACTAGTGCATTACATTCAAAAAACTATCTACCACAAGCTAACTGGGTTACTTGTCTCCATCCAGGACAGAGAGGGACATGTGGAATAGGTTATACATACCTGAGAATGACCATACTACGTCTGTACATACTACAAGCATACCTGAGAATGACCATACTACGTCTGTACATACTACAAGCATACCTGGGAATGACTATACTACATGTCTGTACATACTACAAGCATACCTGGGAATAACTATACTACATGTCTGTACATACTACAAGCATACCTGGGAATGACTATACTACATGTCTGTACATACTACAAGCATACCTGGGAATAACTATACTACATGTCTGTACATACTACAAGCATACCTGGGAATAACTATACTACATGTCTGTACATACTACAAGCATACCTGGGAATGACTATACTACATGTCTGTACAAACTACAAGCATACCTGGGAATAACTATACTACATGTCTGTACATACTACAAGCATACCTGGGAATGACTATACTACATGTCTGTACATACTACATGTCTGTACATACTACAAGCATACTTGGGAATAACTATACTACATGTCTGTACATACTACAAGCATACCTGGGAATAACTATACTACATGTCTGTACATACTACAAGCATACCTGGGAATAACTATACTACATGTCTGTACATACTACAAGCATACCTGGGAATAACTATACTACATGTCTGTACATACTACAAGCATACTTGAGAATGACTATACTATACTCTGTTCTCTGGGAATGTATTACTTACTTGAAAATCCTCTCTCACTCCTTGAGGCTACCCTGTAACACTGAAATCTTAGCAATATCCTGATATCTCAAATTACTTGGCAAAACACAGGCTACTCCCTGATAACTCAATGTGCTTTCTAAAGGTGTATTCACATGTTAGTGCACCATTGATGCGCACCAAAAGAGAAAGTGATACATTGTTTTCATTTCTCAGCTACTGCGGTTCGCTTTCACACAGCACTTTCTTTACTCTGGTCCAAATGCAGCACCACAAGTCACATGAAAAGGCTCAGTGCTGTCATTGGTCAATATCTTTCTGGGGGCGGGTGCAAGAGCGTCATGAAAAACTCCCAGGAAGAACGAATTTATAATGTGCACAAGGTAGTTTGCGTCGGTCCGAGGTCGCGCGCTTTCACACCGTAACTGGTGCGCACAAGAATTCGGTTGAAGCCGCTCCGAGACCACCCCTTCTGGAGACCACCCCTTCTGGAGGGTCTCGGTGGGGCTGTTTTGGTGCACCTGAGTGCGATTGCTGTGTTCGCACAGGCCTAAACGAAGCGCTCTCGGGCCCAAAGCTCGTTTGGTGCACACTAACTAGCGTCTGTGTGAATACACCCTACGTCTTTCATTAGAGATTCATTCATTGGTCTGACTCACTCATGGTTCATAGGGCTCAGTGCACAATTAAAACAGTACATGTTCATCAGGGTTTCAAACAGAAACCTGAAATGATTGAAAGAACAACATCACAGCAGCAAGTCTTTCTTCTTCTGGAAAACTGCAGGAATAATCTACCCCCCCCCCCCCTTACAGTACAGTGCTGTCAGGATATTGGCCGCGCCTGATTGGATGGCTGCTTGTCGAGGCTGGCTGCCTGTATGCTAATTCCCTCCCCCCTCCCCTCCCCTGGTAACTGCCTTGTACTGTATTTTGTAACTGCCTTGTACTGTATTTTGTATGTCGTAATTGCCTTGTATTTTGTATGTATTGCATTTTGTATGTCGCTCTTTCTTCCTTGTTATGTGTTATCTGTATTGTAAAGCGCTTTGTGCATTCGTGCTGTGAAAGGCGCTATATAAATAAAACTTACTTACTTAGGCTGATGTTATTTGATACTGCAATGTTCTTACTGTAGGCTACTCTCTAAGTCTTCCAGACCGACCACTTTGTCTCACCTCTAGTTCGAGGTCCTGGGGCTCCTCTTCAGACAGGGGGATGACGGCTATCTTTGTGATCTTGTAGACTTTGTGGTCTCCTGGCAACTGGCCAACCAGGGCTTTCTGTCTGATCACCACCAGGCCCAGAGGAAGGTCTGCCAACGGGACCAGGATGAGTAACGCACACATTTCATAAGCTGTGACTTCATCAGCTCTGTCTGTCTGTCTGTCTGTCTGTCTGTCTGTCTGTCTGTCTGTCTGTCTGTCTGTCTGTCTCTCTCTGTGTCTGTCTGTCTGTCTGTCTGTCTGTCTGTCTGTCTGTCTGTCTGTCTCTCTCTCTCTCTCTCTCTCTCTCTCTGTCTGTCTGTCTGTCTGTCTGTCTGTCTGTCTGTCTGTCTCTCTTTCTCTCTGTCTGTCTGTCTGTCTGTCTGTCTGAAATTTCAGTTCCTATCAGACATATCCGTTTTGTTTGCACTACATACTGACTACTGGTAGTTCACTTTAAGCACTCACTGACAGCATCACACAATCATCTGTACAAATTCATCAACTGACCCATCACTGACCCATCACTGACTCATCACTGACTCATCGTCCACAGCTGTAGTTTTGCTCACACGTTCTCACCCTTTGCTAACGGAAAGAAATACTGCATGATAGTGCAGTAATGATAATGCTATGCATAGTTGAAAATGGTCTATTCATTCAACAGAACTACAGCATCCATCTTACACAGACACAGATCAGAAAATACTGCATAATTCCCTGGCTCAACCTCAGTGCTCCAGAGCAGCAGAACGGTACTGACCCGTGTGAAGCTGGATCTTCCCAACCACGCCCTCCACCAGGCCCATGCACACTGGGTTCCACGCTAGCAGCAGGTCTGTGGCTGAAAGGAACAGAGAGAAAAGTCTTGTAGTAGGGAGATTCTACGGAGAACTATTTCAGACGGCATTATTTCAGACAATAAAGGTCAGTCTGGAGTCCAGGAGCATCACCATGTAGGATGTGGTGCTGAAGTACAACCATAGTTGAGCAGTTAAGACGTCCAGAGAACAAGGCATCGGGAAATGGCTTTATAACATAGTAATAACTTGAATAATGACCAGATTGTTATTACTGATATTGTGTTATGACTGCTGGTCATAGAGAGGAACGTCATGGCTGTCTGCGGGCAACGGGTTGGTTCTGGAGCGAGGGTGGAGAACTTCGACTGTAGGCAGCATCAAACAATACCTCTTCCTGTTCCATACGGAGCCAGAGAACTGAATGTACAAAGGAGGTCTTGGCTTGGGAATCATGGGATGCGATAAACATGTCTAGAGCAGAAAGAGAGCTGCCTCATAGCTGTTTGTTTATGTCACACCAACTAAAATATTTGTGTGTGAATGGAACCACATAGGCCTCTTTGTGGAGGAAGTGTAATATTGTGGAAATCCCTCACTGCGGTAGTGTCAACAGGTAGCAGAGACAGAGTAGTGGAAATCCGTTTCCAATTAAATAATGGAACAGCGGTGCAACCCAAACCTGTTCAGGCTGGCTGCACATCCACGTGACTCCAGCCAGCCCACGGGGTCACTCATTCACATAGTCACTCACAGAACCATCACATTACAAACGGGTTTGGTCAAAACATTACATATAGCTAGTTTTACCAGGTCAACTGCGGCCTGGCTGAGCCCTGAATTCCCACAGCTGCTCAGTCAGGGTGCGGGAGGCCTAGGGGCCTCTCCAAGCACAAGAAAACACCAAGTATGAACACCTTGTCCCATAACCGGCTAGACGAGGTTTGTGTTGTTGAGAGAGGCTGATATTAGTGGGGTTTACAGGTCGCTAATCTAGATATGGTTCTGATAGAGAACTATACATGGATAAAAGCTTATGTTAAGATCACTGCAATAACCTGCCAAAGCAAGTCAATAATATAACGTTACGTGGGGGAAAGGTATTCCAATGACCCCTCTTCTAGCTATGGGATGACTTCATTATTCCAGTAGAGACAATCTCCAATTAAGATCATTTCATCACCTTCATAAGTGTAACATACCGGTAACATAACGACAATGGGCATCTGACACTTACAAGTAGGGAAGGGACAAATCCCGGAGTTTGGTGACTCGTCGGTGAGCTATGTGCTTACATAATTACCATTATGTTTGTCACTGCTTCCTAAGAGGAGCTATGTTTATCAGTATACTGCACTGTCACTTTTATTCCTGTATTTCTATTTGTCCTGCCTTTTGTTTTAAATGTCTATAATGTCTTGCTTTTTGTTTTAATGCTTTTAATGTCTCATGTAAAGCACCTTGAATTGCCCTGTGGCTGAAATGTGCTATATAAATAAACTTGCCTTGCCTTGCCTATGTGTAGCAGGGTATCCTAGATGTGGTGGATCTATCCTGGATGTGGTGGATCTATCCTAGATGTGGTGGATCTATCCTAGATGTGGTGGATCTATCCTGGATGTGGTGGATCTATCCTGGATGTGGTGGATCTATCCTGGATGTGGTGGATCTATCCTAGATGTGGTGGATCTATCCTGGATGTGGTGGATCTATCCTAGATGTGGTGGATCTATCCTAGATGTGGTGGATCTATCCTGGATGTGGTGGATCTATCCTAGATGTGGTGGATCTATCCTAGATGTGGTGGATCTATCCTAGATGTGGTGGATCTATCCTAGATGTGGTGGATCTATCCTAGATGTGGTGGATCTATCCTAGATGTGGTGGATCTATCCTAGATGTGGTGGATCTATCCTAGATGTGGTGGATCTATCCTAGATGTGGTGGATCACCTACCCGGTCTGACATTCATGGTCCCATCTTGTCGGCTGCACCAAAGAGCTTGATCGCCCCTTTGCAAAATGTAATGGTCTTTCGCCTGGAACAGCTCCATTATGTCTGCATACAAATACTGGCTACCAAATCCCAACGAGGTTAATAAGAGATATTTGCTGCCCGGTGCGTGGTGGTGGGTAGAAACAGCTAGCTAGTGCTAAGCTAACATTAGCTTTGCGTTATTATACCACCACCACTGCTGGTACGACTGCAGCAGCCAGCTACGGCTAGCTGGTTAGCTTCTCTTATTGGGATATCAACTTGATTATTCCATCCCAAGGACATGTCGTTGAAAGACAAAGCAAGAAAACGGTTTCTAATTGGACGAGAATATTGTATAAACTCTTCATTTCCAGTTCGACCGACCGACTGACTGTTTCCGGCAGACACGAGATCACGTGACTTTCTTCTTCTTCGTCCATGGCGAGGGTGTTCAAGGCATCAAAGATCAAATGTCACAACTAGTGGCCACTTACTATTAATCTTTGACTCAGATTTTAATTAAATAAAAGGTATACCTAAAATCCAACTGTGTACTATTTGCCCCACTATTTTAAGACTGTATATTTATTTGCCCAGGGACTGCGGGTGGAAATGAGCTGTTTAGCTATAACCTTGTACAGTGCATCTCTCCCTATTCTATAGGGTAAATGTCTAATGTACCTTGTCCCTGTCTTAAAAATAAATAAAATCAATACAAATCAATACAATACAACAAAAATAATGTAGAATTATGATTTTTAAGATGCACTCCATGTAGACCATTATAAATTACTCACAGAGACAATGTCAAAAACATTTTATTTGCAACCAACGTGACCCCAAACTTTCAACACTGCAACAACCTGCAACTCACAAACTGTGATAGGATACGATGCTAGTTTCATGTACATTCTGAAGCCTTTTGAATTGTGTTAATTAGCAGCAGGCGCTCATATGGTCTCACATCTCATGTGAGATATACAGCTCACATCCATTTCTGGCATAGCCTTCACAAACTCTTACATTCACAAAGCGTAAACGTTGTTTCTAGAAAAATATTGATGTTATTATGGGTTGCTAGAGAAATTATCATTCAAACAATCTCATTTGTTGAGAAGTACATGAGGGCTTGATCATTTCTGTGATTTCAACATGTTACTTTCCACGAATGATCAAATAAGTGCCAAAACAGCAAAGAGGTAAATACACCTAAAAGCTGCAACTGAACAACAATAGCAAACAAAATACACACATGTATTAAAAAGGGTGAAATTGAAAAGGTGCAGTGAAAAACCAAGATTATGTGGCACTTTGAACGACTTCCCCTGATTGGACGGCCATAATAAACACGTGTCCCATGAGGCTCGGAGGTAAATAAGTACAGTTATACATTTGAAATAGGAGGGAAACATCTGACACCTCAAACAACAGCCCTTTCTTAAACAGATTGGACAGATGCACTGATGTTCAGAGCAGTAGGCTACTTGTTTCACCAAATGTGTTAAAAAGCTTCACACGTCACATGGTCCAACAGGCAAAAGGCAACTACCAAGTACATAGTATAGAGATCCAAAAAAATAAAACACTTATTTTCCTTTCTTATCAATAAAGGCCTCTTATTTAATCTCCATTTTGCAAGAACTCTCTCTAACCCCTTGATGACAACGGTCTTACAAGGACATTGGCACAGAGAAAAAGGCAGCAACATTGGCTTAACATCATTGAATACATGATTGCACTCAGTTACTATCACATATGTGGTGAATGCCAGAGAATACCAATACTGTTAATGAACACATGCATTTTTTGAGTTCACTGATATCTGTAGTAGAAATAAGGACTTGGGAGCTGGAGCCACCTTTTCCTTTCCTTTGGGCTGTAAAGCTGTGCAGTCAGTAACTAGGATATCTCCCTGGCCATCTCCACATCCGCCTGGCTTATCATGCTGGGCTCCCCCTTCTGTACTGGGCTGTTCCCCTCCATCGGACACTCAGCTGACCCAGCTTGCCGCTCGTCCAGTTGTTCCAGCTCATCCAGAATGTTCTGGACCTTCCGGACTCCGTCGCGTCTCGTCTGCCGCACGTCGAGTCGACCCTCTGGATCCACTGAGTCCAGCGCTAGAAGCTCTTTGGTCAGCAGCTCCTCCAGCAGTAAGTACCTCTTATCATTTTTCTTCCCATCAAAGCATCTGACTTCCCGTTCTAGTTTCGCCACTCTCTCCACTATCTTTTGCACTTTGGCCAAACCCGGGTGACTCGGACACTGAGCGGCGGGCTCGTTCTCTTCTTCAGGAGGCGGGGCATCTGGGGGAGCGTCCACACACGCCTCAGGCTCTGGTTTTGGGGGGATCTGGACCGTGATGTTTGACGTTTGCTGTGGCTGCTGATGAAACTGTTGCGGCTGATGTGACGGCTGAGATTGTTGCGGATGTTCCGGTTGTTGAGGCTGTGGCGACTGTAGTGGTTGCTGTGGCGACTGTAGTGGTTGCTGGGGCGGCTGTAGTGGTTGTGATTGTTGGAATTGTTGAGGCTGGGGAGGCTGTGGGAACTGCTGGGGTTGATGGAGCTCGTGAGGCTGCTGGGACTCTTGAGGCTGCTGGGACTCTTGAGGCTGTGGGAACTGCTGGGGTTGTTGGAGCTCTTGAGGCTGCTGGGACTCTTGAGGCTCTTGGAAGGGCTGTGGTTGTTGGAGCTCTTGAGAAGGCTGCGTCTGGGGAGGCTGATCTGGTTGCTGAGGCTTTGGCGTGTCGTCCTCTCTCTGCACGGTCGGGAGGAAAGTAGTGTTCTCAGGTCTGGACTCGTAGCTCGGCTCCCCCATCTCCACTTTGTGAGGTGATTCCCTCAGTGAGACCTGGTGCTGAACCTGGGAAATAAGAGGGGAAATCAATCAATTAACCAGTCTATGAACTTGTTATAATCCTGGTATAATACTGTAATTGGACTAGAAAAGCTCCACTGATTTGACTCATGTCAAATTTGGAAGTCTGAAGTGGGTTGCGCACATCTCAAAATAATTAATAAGGCAGGTGCTGGACTAAAAAAGCATATGTACCACAGAAAGTAAGAGTCCGCACACTGTAGATCCCATTAAGATTGTGACGTTTCGAGCGACAACGCTCTTCCTCAGACAACTGAATAAACATAGCCACACCAAACATTTATATGGTATCTGAGGGTCACATGACCCTAATAGGATAGACAATTAACCCCTTTTCTTTAGACAGGTGAAACCCATTGTGCTAAGTAACAGGGTCACCTGACTCCTGGTACAGTTCACAAAAAAAAAGAATCTATGGTGCATATCTTATACATACATATTATACATCATGTTCAAAAATTCCACTGTATCTTAGAAAACACTAAAGTCATCCTAAATCAGTTACTAGTGGCTAAGTGCATTTGAAGTATCAAAAAAGCATCCATAAGCAAAATTACAATATGCATGTCCAACATATACAGGAAGGACCCTAGAGTTTCAGCTTTAGACAATTTCATAGTCAAGTTCTATATATTTTTTGTCCATAAATAATGTTAATGGGAGCTACAGTGTGCAGACTCTTACTTTCTTTGGTAAATTTGGAAGTCTAACATTTGTGAGGAGTCGTGCTGTTGTCATCCATAGAGGAAGTGATGAGAGATTACCTGTGGTCTTTCCGCTAAGACCTGTGCTATGATAGGAGACTGGCTCCTCATGTGGGCGGGGAGGTGGATAGGGGTCGCATCGCGGTGCTGGGGAGGCAGGCTTGGGGAGCCTCGATCCCGCGGCGGGGGGGTGGCCCCGCGATGACCGCTCCACTCCTCTGGCTGCAGGCGATGGAAGGGGTTCTGGGGTTCCGAGTAAGGCATGCGTGCGGAGTAGAGAGACGGGTTGACTGGTGCTTGTGGTTGACTTGTAGCCCCCTCATGGATCACTGGGATGGGGATGTAGCCTGCCTGAAGCCCTGTGCTGCTGGGCCGGGGGGGCTGGTGATAGGGGGCATTATGGACCTGTGGGGGGGGGGGGGCGGGACCAATGAGCGTCAGAGGCTTGTGTGTAGTATCAGAAATAGGCTCAACGGTGGGGGTTTCATTTGATTCCAAGGTCAAACATTAACACACACAGGACGGATACGGTCTCCATTTGTTTTCATTATTTGTGCTTGAATCTCACCTCAGGTCCTTGTGAAACAGGAGAGCAGGACTTGTAGGGCTCTGAGGGACAGCTTTCTGATGGACTCATTAAAGGAGATCTGGGTCTACAGTGGAGTGTGGTAGTAGGGGAAGGCGCTCGCCCTTCTTCCTTCCGAATATTCTGTACAGCAGCCGGCTGGATGTAGGAAAAGCTTGGCTGCTGCTGCTGCCGGAGCTCCGCCCCCTCATGGAAGATGGGGATAGGGATGTAGCCCTGGCGGAGCGTGGGGTGCTTCACCTCCCTCACGTATGTCTTCTGCGTCTCCTGAGGGCTTGGCTCTGAAGGACCAGCGGGGCTGTTGGGGGAGAACTGGCTGACCTGAGACAGAATTGGTACAAACGTAGGACAGTCACTGTTACCAGTGTTGTAACCTCTTACATAAACCCTAAACAGAAAGGTAAGGATTATGATCACGTCTGTCATAAAAAAAATAAACATATAAACATAGTCAACATTCTAGAAGAAAGAGAGGGAAGCTGAAGTACATCCAGAACGTATTGCAGAGATAAGAGAGGTTACTGGGAGAGGAAGCATTTGTTCAGTCTATTACAACAGACTGAAAACAATACCGTAGGTAGGTGAAATATGAGCGGCATCAAGCATATCACCTCCCTGACCACATGCGGAGGAAACATTATGCAAATCCTAACAGATGTGCCAGTTGGAATAAGTCAATACTAGTGCTAGACACTGATATACATTATTGGTCTGGTGTGCAATACTCTGCATCATGAATTCACTTAGTATCATCAACATCTACAGGTATTTTGAACAGTCGAATTATAGATGGTCGGATTCGTCACTCGTCACCATAACAACCCATAGAGCATCCATCCTCAAAGTCCGGACTCCGGTCCGGATCCGGACCGAACTACAACTGTCTCCGAACTCTGAGCAAATTACACTTTTCATTGTATTATTTCAGAGACATCGCCGCGACTCAACGAGTCAAAATTCTCTGCTTTCTGGAATGTCCTCTGCCGGGAGGGGTTGGCGTTGACAGGGTGGCCAGATTGGGAGGTTTTGAGCGGTTGGCATTGGCAGTGTTGCCAGATTTGGAGGTTTTCCACACATGTGGGCTTCCCTTGATCCCATTGGGCGGTTGGGAAATTGTCAATCCAAATGTGTGGACCTTTAGGATTTGTATTTGAGTCCCCCTGCCACAGAGCATCTGAGCGAGACACCTGTCAATGACAGCAAACCGCAGTCCCACCATATTCTATTGTCAACCTACTGTGTATGTTGACAATAACACATTCTGTTTTAGCCCTCTGAATAACAGAATAACAGTGAACTTGTAGTTAACTAATTCAAGACTGTCCAGTCTGCAGACTTACTGCCACATGTCCCTTTAATATCAAAGAGAAGGTGGATTGATTGCTGGCACCTACAGTTAAGGCCTACAGCCACTGAATGCTTACAAGGCTATAGGCCTTTAAACCTGGCAACAGGTGGACCCATCTTCACTCTCAGGCTGACAGGACAACTGCTCCCTGGTTGTCTGATGCCTTCATACTGAGGTATGATGTGGATCGAAACCAGAAACGTGTGGGGTTCTAATGTGGGACGTTCCTCATAATTAAATGGACTCAGACACTGTCTACCATTTATTTGTGGCACAAGAAATAAAGGTGCCAGGAGCAGGAAGATTTGAAAACAATTAACAAGTCTTCAACACATGTATGTATGGGCTTATCATGAAAAACAAGGAAAGAAAAATTAGCCTAATAAAAGGAATTTTTGATATTTTTCCTCATGAATGCTTGTTTGAGGTACCTCAACTAGTCCTACATTTGCTTTGGACGACCCTTTGCCCTCTGCCATTTTAGCATGGAGACTGTAGCCTACTCTGCCAGCATTGCACCAATTTATCCCCCGACAGCTGTGTCTTTCCAGCAGATTCTTCTGACACTAAGTTTGGACAACAGCAAGTGTTGATCTTCCTCATGCAAGATGCCAACTGGCAGCTTCTCAGCTCTGCTACCTTCTGTTGACGTATTTTACAGTAATTAAAGGAAATGTCGTTGTATTAATTACAAATCAAAACGTCTTTCTCGAACTATCCTGTGCGCAATAGAATAGGCGCTCTGACAGATGGACCCGCGTCACCCCGCCTGGAATCCCTTGTAAGGAAAAGTTTGAGCAACGGGTATAAAGACGAAATGAACAAACGCGGTGCCCTCAAAGCTTAAAATAAATATTATGTAGGTGTCAAAACATCGCAGACATGGCTTTACACACGACTGCAGTGCGTCAACTACAATTCAGTAACCCTTAATCATAACACAAGAATCTAACGGGCAACCCATTTTATTAACCCCTTATTATAAAGTCGCGAGTGGGGGTGGGGGTGCTCGGAAAACATTCTGCCTGGTAAGATCTAGAACTGACAGTGACACCCTAGGTTATATTTGCTGAGATTAGATAGCCTATATATAAATAAACTCTATGTGAACCCGTGAATAAATATTGCCACTATTAGGCTATCCAAGACGCGTGGTAGTGACTATCCGCAAGCCCACCTGAAGCAGCCGTCGTATCACACACAGGTTTCACAGGTCTACATTCAATATTGTATTTTTTAAACCTTATTTTGTGAGATATCTTACCTTTCTGAGATCGTGTCTTGGGTCATTCCAGGTTGTTGTGCGATTATTGTGATCCACAAAAAAAGGCCATCCTGTCTGTGGGTCAATTTTGATTTCCCATCCAAGGGGTAAAGCATCGCTATTAGACATTGCTACCATCGGTGACTGTGTCTTCATGCTGTTCATACTCTTCCACCCTAAATATTGTGCCATTTTATACAGTAGAGAGGACCCTTTAAAGAACCCTTGCGGTGACGTGTGACAGTGGGCTGGCCTGGAAGATTCTCGAAATAGCCCGATCGATGTTCGGGAAAGTTGTAGGCTGATCCTTGAGAAGATAAATAGGCCTACAACACGTTAAATACTATACTGTATAATCAGTATAATACTGTATAGTACTGTATAATATGCTATACTGTATAATCAGTTTGGTTGTTCTGATCTAAATGCGCACAGACACTAGTCTACTGACTCAAGGTTCAGAAAGTTCCAGCTATTTGTGGACGTTGTCTTGCTCCCTCATATCGCTTTGAATGCATAATACTCAACACAGTCTGTCTTCAAATGCTTAACACTTTGATAGAAGCCCTACATATTGATTATATCGCGAATAATAAATAATTACACGATATCTTATAGCTTCTAGTGTCTCCCTGGAGACTGCCTCAATGATTTATTCAATTGTTGCATATAGTCCTATCCCCAACGCCTATTATAAACCTATTCGTGATTTCTGAACTTATTTCATGTCACAGTTGTGCGTGTCTAAATGTTATATCGATTATAGGAGGTAATAATTGTGTTGAATCTAATTCCAAGCTCTGAACATGCGCAATTGCGCATGCGCATTCGTCGTCTGTTTCCCTACCGTCTGATTTGCGCCATTTTCTATTAGCTGGCTGGACTAGCTTCTCAGAAACAATCATCTGGCCTTCCTAGATAGTTATTATTTTGGCAGAATAGTCGACTTAGTGACACGTTTCTCCGTGTGAGCATGGAAGACGAAAGCCATCCCAAAACCCTGTGAGTAGAGACCACAACACGACTGGGAAGTAAGGTAGCTAGCAAAGCTAATGCTAGCTGTCAAAGCTAATGCTAGCTGTCAAAGCTATTGCTAGCTAGCTAAGCTAATGCTAGCTGTCAAAGCTAATGCTAGCTGTCAAAGCTAATGCTAGCTGTCACCCTGACAGTAACCCAGTAACATAGCTAACGTCAGTTAGCAAGCAAGCTAGTGTTATCATGCAATAACAACCTCGATATCAGAGAAACAAAGGTTAGCATGTGAGCTAGCTACATGTCCAAGGGTATCCTCCTAACTGGGTTGGGTAAAATGAGCATATTATGTTAGCTAGCTAGCTTCCTAGCACTAGCCACGCTAGCTTCCTAGCACTAGCCAAGCTCTAACCCTCTGTTTAGGCTGAAGGAAGCTAGCTTGAGTTAGCAGGTTGTTAGCAGCTATGTTAGATAAGATAACCTCATTTTAACCTTTTACAAGTGAAGTGAAATGAACTAATTTGTCGCCATGTTTCTTTCTTCCCTTCTCAGATATGTGGGTAACCTTTCCAGAGATGTCACTGAAATCTTGATCCTCCAGCTGTTCACTCAGATAGGACCTTGCAAAAGTTGTAAAATGATCACTGAGGTAAGAACAACTGCAACTGTGGAACTAGAAACAAGTTTGTGCCAATTAACTTAAGTCAGATATTTAAGTGTCAATCAATATGTGTCTTAATTGCCTTGTTGGGGGCGGCTGTAGCTCAGGAGGGAGAGCGGGTCGGGTCGTCCGATGATCATAGGGTCAGCGGTTCGAATCCCGGCTCTTCCTGACTCCCGGCTCCTCCTGATGTTGAAGTGTCCTTGGGCAGGACACCGAACCCCCAATGAGCAGGCTAGCACCTTGCATGGCAGCTGTGTGTGAATGTGGGTGAATGAGAGGCATTCATTGTAAAGCGCTTTGGATAAAAGTGCTATATAAGTGCAGTCCATTTACCATTTACTTGTTTTCTACGTCATAGTTATAATATATAACATATAAGCATTACATAACTTCCTCTCACTCCTCTCCTTTTGAAAACATGAAATACTTGATACACTGTGCTGGCATCCATTTGTCATAATTGCACACTTACAAGATACGCTTTCTACATCAGTGATTGTACCATCCACTTAATATTTATAATACTTTAATATTCATAATTTCACATAACATGCATCTATCACGTGTAACATTATTCAAAATGAAGGGCCTGGTGTCCTCAACTTCATTGTAGTATTAGATACAGAGAGAAAGCAAGGGTGGTTTCCTAATGTAATGATGACCTAATGTTATCCATTCTCCCTGATATCAGAGGGGTCCATGGTCCACACCCCTAGCATTCATGAGTGAGACGCCCCTCCTGGTGGGTTGATGAACTAGCTTCTCCTCTCATGAGCGTGTGTGGAGATGAAGAGCACCATGCGCTTGGCTATAATATCCTCTCCTGGCTTTCTTCTCAGCAACCCGATAGCAGGAGGGTGAACTCTTCTGTGGGGTTTTCTGTTTTGCAGCATACGAGCAACGACCCGTATTGCTTTGTGGAGTTCTTTGAGCACAGAGACGCTGCGGCCGCTCTGGCAGCCATGAACGGGAGGAAGATTTTAGGAAAGGTAATTTGTCCACTCTGACATGAACTGTGAGGTGAGACAGGTTCTCTGCACTCTGACTTGCTTTTTTTACTCTTGTCACTGGTTTTCGGGGAAATAAAATGTCTGGATGTGTCTTGAAATGTTATGAAATATGAAATGTTTTATCTCTAGGAAGTCAAGGTAAATTGGGCCACCACTCCAAGTAGCCAGAAGAAAGACACATCCAGTAAGTTTTTACCAACTTGTTACTGTATCTTACAAAATCATGCAAAGGGTTGGCTGGTCCCAGATCAGCCCTGAAAGCAATAAGGCACTTGTGGAGCTTAAGCTTTATGGATTTGACAGGTGAAAGCAATATTGTAGTGGTTTCTGCCTTTAAGATCGCTACAGTGAAATGATCACTGTATTACTGTAATGATCACTGTATTACTGAAATGATCACTGTATTACTGTAATCTGTCCGATCCCCTCAGATCTGTGCTGCTGTGCTGGAGTGGGGGTTGACTTGTCTTCTTGCTGGTTTCAGATCATTTCCATGTTTTTGTGGGTGATCTGAGTCCTGAGATCACCACAGAGGATGTGAAAGCTGCTTTTGCCCCTTTTGGGAAAATCTCGTAAGTTATTTACTTCAATATTTCACTTCAGCTGGGCACAGTGACTTGTGTATTTGACCTTTTAGGACAGTACGTTGTGTATTTGACCTTTTAGGACAGTAGGTTGCCCATTTGAAATCATAGAAGCATTCATGGTTAACAAGGCTGTGTAATGTGTGTCAAAGTGTATGACGTTTAATTTTCCCAAAAAATTATGAAACTACAAATATGTTAGTTAGTGATACTGGAGTGGATAAACGATAACGAGTCTCATGCCGTTTGTTACCATACTTCTATTTTTGGTCTTTTAATATATTTAGGAAATGGTAAGTTGTTTTGAATGTCCAATTGGCAACGGCAGTTCAGGCATGTATGTGTAATCCTGACCAGCGTTCAGCTCTCCCTAGTTGTGCGTCTCAGTGAAGTAATAGCACTCTGGTTATTTTACAGACATGCTCATAGGATTGGACAGGAGCTTGAAGGCTTACAGCAAGGAACTTGCTCACTGGAAACTCAGATGTAGAGTTTTCTACCCATCTATTCTATTTCTTTGCATTTCTATTTATTGCAGATCACTTGTGTTAACATGACTTCTTTAGCATATCAGACTCCACTATCCTGGTATTCCTTTTAACATTTAGCCGATGTAAATTGTCTCATTTTGATTTGCTTAGTATTGTTGATAGCTTAAATGCTCCTCTCCTAAAATTCTGAAAATGTCAATTTTTCAAAATTTGCAGCTCCCCAAACTTGGTGGTAAAGAATTGACCAGGAAAAATAAAGAAATCTGTTAACAGGCCATGTATGCCTTTTAATTCCTTTTTTTCTCTTTGATATTTTGATATATTTCTATTGGTAGGCTAATCACTGCCAGCAGCTGATAGGAATGCATGGTAATCCATTAAAACTGTTGTTTCTCATGTGATGATTCCAGACAGTAATCTCAGTGTGAAGATTGAACAATATTTGCTGCTCTATTTAATGACAGGGATTGCAAAGGACTATGAAGAACAGTTAATTCAACAGTGTAGGTTGCATGTCTATGTACTTTTTGTTTTTAAATGCTGTTTTGCTTTGGAGTATTACCAGTTGTCAGTTTAGTGTGAAGGTAGCTGTGTTGATGTAGCCGGATGTAGAGCCTTGTCCGTGTGTGTGGTTCCTTGTTGGTGTGACGCGTGTGATCCCGAGCGCTCTGATGTGTGATCTGTCCTCCTAGGGACGCCCGCGTGGTGAAGGACATGACTACGGGGAAATCTAAGGGGTATGGATTTGTCTCCTTCTATAACAAACTGGTAAGCTCCAGTGCAGGAACACAAAATGAAGGTTATTTCTATTTCTGTTTACTATCCTATTTTCATTAGATTAAATTTGATCAAATTAGATTTAAAAAATATATATAAATATGATAGTTTAATGATTAATCTAGTCACCTTATTGTGTTATTAGATGGCCATCTTATTGTGAGTTTTTAGTGCAATCTTTAATTCAAAAGAAACATGGCTATATACTGTTGAATATTTAACTCAGATGGTACAGTAGCTTTCAAGTAACTTGTATGATTGTGTATTATCTGGATTGGAAGCTTTTTCTTGTCTACTTGCAGGATGCAGAGAACGCCATCGTTCACATGGGGGGACAGTGGCTGGGAGGACGCCAGATCAGAACCAACTGGGCGACCCGCAAGCCGCCAGCACCCAAGAGTGTGCAAGACAGTGAGTCTGAATACGTTACCTCACCCACAAGGTGTTGATGAGCTACAGTAGAAATCCGTTTGTCATCGGTCTGTGACTTGTCTCTGTCAGATGGCTTGAAGCAGCTGAGGTTTGAAGATGTGGTGAATCAGTCTAGTCCACAGAACTGCACTGTGTACTGTGGAGGAATCCAGTCAGGGCTGTCAGGCAAGTGTTCCTTCAGTCATTTGGAAATGTAATCAATCATACGTCTG
>NC_140235.1:270658-455658 GCF_949987555.1 Borostomias antarcticus | reverse complement strand
TTAAGAAGCCTTAACTTAATAAGTCAGTTACTGCACCCTGTATCATGTTCTGCTCTGTTAGAAGACCGCTTGTCCCGATATTACGTTTGTGTGCCATTTCCAGTGATTAGCTGGAGAGAAGTGATGAATTTTGAGTTTGAATTGCATGTATTTGAAATGTATTATGATCTTGGTTGCTCAAAGTATTGAATGTAAATGGCAAGTTTGCTTTTATGATTAAGAGAAGTAAATTCCCTTTTCAGTTGAAATTTCAATGGGTCTCAATTAAAATAATTTTTAAAAATAGCAAACTTTGACTTTTGATTCTAGAAAATACATAGATTGATATTTCTATACCGATATTGAGAAATAGTTTTTGGTCATATTTATAATCCATTTTAAATATTGAAAAAGAAAAAAGGTTGAGGTGCTTAATATGCTTAAAATTACAGTATATAACTGACTATTGACACATTGATCAGGCATTCTTTTATTTACTAAGTATAAGTATCATAAGTACAACAAAACTGCTGAATTCTGTCTTTATACGCTTTAAACACTGATCTATACAGTAAAATCGGTCATATTCTTAGTTGCATGTTCCAATGGATGTTTGTGAATTGTCGAACATTAACTCAGTAAAACTGAATAGACTAATATGGTAAATGGTAATAATAAAGTAGTTATACGGTATAGAGTCAAACATTCATTAAGTCAGGTGTGAGGTGGAGCATGTTATACACAATATTGTACATAATGTAACTTTGTATTGATCACAACAAATGCTTTAGAAATAAATAACGTGACCCGCTACAAAGACCAGTGATCACCAGTAATCACCACTACTAGAAAGACCAGTGATCACCAGTAATCACTACTACTAGAAAGACCAGTGATCACCAGTAATCACTACTACTAGAAAGACCAGTGATCACCAGTAATCACTACTACTAGAAAGACCAGTGATCACCAGTAATCACTACTACTAGAAAGACCAGTGATCACCAGTAATCACCACTACTAGAAAGACCAGTAATCACCAGTAATCACTACTAGAAAGACCAGTGATCACCAGTAATCACTACTACTAGAAAGACCATCACATTCTGCAAGGTTCAGCGATAGTTAGAGGAAAAGCAGGAGTGTCATCTACAACATACAGGCCAGCAATCTCTCCTTGAGCAAATGATTGACCAGCTATTACTGTCAACGCTTTCTGTACATAATATGCAAAGAATTCAACTTAATATATCAGTATTTAGTACAGTATAATGAACAGTGCAGTATAAATTACTTAAATGGACTCAAGATCTGATTGAAATGTAATTATCATTGTACCTCAATTGTCATAAAAGTATAAACAGTAATGCTTGAGATGGTGAATGATTTGCTGCAGACTTAAACACATGGAAAGGGTGTTATTTCATGTAGATCTTAAAACGTTGAACCTCTTTCAATATTGAGTACGTTCAGCAAAGTTTCTCTCAGTGTTAGATGATTACATGTGAGTGTTAACCGTGGGCCAGCCTTTGGCCGGGTTCAGCCCGTCATACGTGGCGTTCCCAGCCAGAGCAGCTGCTCTCCTTGATGTCTCAGCTCGGTCCAGTTGGATCAGAACTTTACCATCTGAAGCGTTTTTTTCACTCTGTGGAAAGCGACAAGAAACACTCTTAGACGTATTGGTCTTTGATACTTTTCAGCTGTCTTTGTATGATATTGACAACAGCAATAATACTGTACATCCATTTAGGCTACACTTGCCTTTCCCATTATTTCCTTGCCTTTACTCTTCTCCTGCAGTTCCAGTTTCTCCATAACAAAGTCCAGCCTCGATGTGATGGCAGCTACAGAGCCTTCTAGCTGGAGAACCTGTCTGACCAACCTACAATACAGGAGAGGGACATGCTATCCATGAATAGTCCATGCACGCATGTTACAGTGCAGTGTGTACCCAAACATACATTCACATGGAGCTCTACCTTGACATTAAATGAGGGTTTGGGATGTAATACTCAACACACTTGTGAAAGTCCTCCTGCTCCTGCTGGGTTTGAGCGGGGCTGTTCTTCTGCTCTGTGGAGAACGTAGCAGGTTCCTCCAGGGAACCGTTACCATAGCTTCTTCCAAGATCGCTCAGCTCAGCACTAAGAGCATCCTGATTTTGTGACGGGAAGAAATTTAATGTATTGCGTTTTTTAATGTAATTTAATATTCTTGATATTTGGACTCTCGTGTTGGATGTCCACTGACCCTTTTCTCCTCCAGCTCTCGTTTCATCCTTTCTTGCTCCTCTTGGTCCAGAATTTGGTTTCCATCACAATCAAATTTGGAGAACGCAGCAGAAATCTCGTGGTCAGCGTGTCCCATCCTAAAGGAACGGGCAGAAGAGAGGGGTGAGTCGAATCAAAACCTGAATTCCACAATTGTACAAAACTTATGTTCGATTTGTTTTTATGTTGTTTTTTTTTAAACTAAGATTGAAGACTTACTCTTTCAGAGTCTCTCTAAAGTCCTTAAATTCAATTTCTTTCGATCCAGACCTCAGGGCCTTTTGAACATCGGATATCTTCTCCTTTTTAAGTTTGAGCTTCATAAATGTCTTCGTATAGCTCTGAAACATCAAAGAATTTTTATTTATTTTATTTTATTTTATTTACCATGTGTACAGGATCTATCCTGTCCTTTGTTAATAGTGACACTATTGCTGTTACCTGTTTGATGAGGTCGGTTATTTGCAGTTCATCTTTTTGTGATGACAGCTCCTCCTTGACCTCAGAATATGCGTCATTGATAATCGCCAAGAACATGTTCTGGGGAAAAATGAGTGAGGAATATATTTAAATGATGTTCACTTTTTTGAAAAGTGATAGAAAGTGTTTAATTCAGTGCCACTTACAAGCAACACGAAGAAGACAAAAAACACGTAGGTGACGAAATAGATGGGCCCCAGGACTCTGTTGGCTCTTTCAATGGCGTCGTAATCAAAATCTCCAAGAATAATCCTGAACTGGGTGAATCTACAGAGAGAAAAGAGTGATTGATTCATGCTCTCTTCACAACCTGTTAAAGTAAGTAAGTAAGTAAGTAAGTAAGTAAGTAAGCTTTATTTATATAGCGCTCTTCACAGCACGGATGCACAGAGTGCTTTACAGTAATACATTAAAATGGCAATACAACACGAGACAAAATTAAGAAGCTTTCTGTCTGTCCTGAGATGACTGCTGCTCTTACATGCACTTGACAAAGTTGCTGAAGGATTCCACCTCTGTTCCGAAGAGCAGATAGCCCAGTTGAGCGTAGGCAAAGAAGACGATGAAGAACATGATGGCGAAGCCCATGATATCTTTAGCACAGCGGCCCAGAGTGGAGGACAGCTGAGTCATGGTCTTATTGAAACTGATGTACTTGAAAACCTACAAGAACAGGAGAGGATTATGAGTCATGCTTTATAATGAGGACACTTATTTGACATAATAATATGACGCACTTTCAGGAAGAAACCAATTCACTACCTTTATCCAAGCGAAGAACAAGTTCACAGCATTCATGTTGTTGTACTGCGTTTGCCAGAATGCTAGAAATTCAAAGTCTGCATAGATATCGGGCTGCTGCAATAGTTTTCCAAGTAATTTATCCACTTTAATGGTGCGAAAAACATTGAAGATGATTGCGACAATGGCAAGCTGTGAAAAAACAGACATTTGTTATTTCCATGTTCTCATAATGGGAATTTGATCTGCATTGAAAATGACACCTCATTTACTTCTTACCAGTATGACCACCAGATCCAGAATGTTCCAGATGCTCTTAAAGTAGGAGAACTTGTGGATGCGCAGCTCAAGAATCTCCTCCACAACATAGTAGAGTATGAACAGACAGAACACTATCTCACAGCCAATGACGAAGTAATCCCAGTGGGTGATGTAGCGAATCAGCTTCACGGTTCTTATCTGGTAGGAGGGTATTGCTCCACCAGTAGCAGGAAACTCAACCAGTAACCTGCAGAACAAGGAAAATACTGCTATGACCACTTTGATTTTTTTTAAAGAATCTTAAACAGTGTCATTGTTCAGTCTTCCTCCCACCTGATGACGCAGAACAGGTTGATGTTGGCGTTGTAGGTGGAGAAGTCGATGAACACGGCCCTGGTGCCGCGGTCCAGCCACAGGTTGCTCATCATCTCCGCCAGGACTGCAACGCTCTCCTCCTTGGTTCTGCCCAGGTCCTGGTAGTAGCCCGACCCGCTGTAGGTGGTCAGCAGACCCCAGTGAGACGAGCCCTTGATCTCCTTCTCCGGGTGATACTGCCAGCTGCAGACGAGTGAAGAGAACACTTAAAAACTCAACATTTTCCACCAAACGCTCTCAGAAACGAGACACTGAAACATCAACAGAAAAACGTTCAACTCACGCAGTTCCGTTGATCAGGCCAAAGTCCAGGTCGTTCTCCTTCTTCTCGTAGTAGACGTCAAAGCAGTCAGTGATTTCATTTTGGAAGTCGCTGTGGACCTTGCAGGAGTTGTTCTTCACCTTGATCTGTCTCATCCTGGGCACGCCTAGCAGCAGGTTCTCATAGTAGATGAAGGACTGGTCTCCATGATCTAAGGACTGGTTGTTGTACCACTTGGTCCAGTACAGGCCGTCCAGTAAGGGCCCCTGGGTGTACTGTTGACACACAGAGGGACAGCATGAACAAGAGCCAGTTTGGGAAATTGATGATAGAGCATCAGTCTTTACCTCAGCTTTTTATCTGTGCTACATCATGGACATTTTATACCTTTCTTCTAAACAATGATCACATCAATCATATGCCCACATTTTTGTTGAGGAGCTCAATTATTCACTCACAGTCCAGAAGTCGGCCATGCTGCTAACGGACTGAAACTTGACCCCGCTGTCGCCAGGCGTGTTCACAAACAGGTCCGTCATGACCTTGGTGTAGTAGTAGGTGCTGGAGCTGGTCATTCCGTACGTCACTGGAAGAACACGTCGTTATGATCAGCCATTCGTTCATATCAGGCTTTGGTCAGGCTCTGGCTGCAAGGTTGTCCATTCAAATGGCCAAGATAAGGCCAGGTTAAGGCAGACGCGCTTCTCATTCAAGACTTGTCATTGAGCCACGTTCATGCCAAACGAGGAGCCACAGGATATATAGCTGCTCATTTGTTTGAAGAGAAAACACATCGGCTGACGTAAGTGGCCTTTTCAAACAATGTAAATCCAACACAGACAAAGAAACAAAGGCTTGAGCTGGGGCTCTTATCAGGGCCTGACAGGGGAGCGGGGGCCATGTTCTTTTCAGCCATAATGCTCCGTTGGACAATGGACACTTAGACAGCCTGAGAGAACTGCGAGGGATTTTAACAACACGCACTAAAGCACAATCCACTGATGAGAGATCAAACTTCTCACGATTGTCTTTACCTACAGTAACCAAGTAACAGTAACAAAATATTGATTAATCAATCAGTTGAATCTTGATTTGATAATTTCAAAGATATACATTTTCAGATCACCTCACTCATGTTTTTTTGTATTGACAAATGGACATTATTGAAAATTACTGTTACCCCAACTGTTCACAATATCAAAATGGATTACATTCATGTCCTAAATAAACTATGCATTTCAGTCTCTCTTTTCATTATTCAATATTATGTTCTTAGTGTGCTGTCCCTTGCATTGTCACTCCCAGTATCTACTCGATACATGAATACATTACCAAAACTGGACGACAGACATTGCTGATATACTTACAGAGACATAAATCCACAAGGAAAACCACGTAGACCAGTAACTCCCTCACGGTCGTCCTAATAAACAGCTCCCTGTCGCCGGACGTGTTCTCAGTCAGAGTTGTACCCCACAGTCCTACACAAGGAGACATTGACAGAATATAGGAATCAGAAAAATGTTGTGGCAGAAATATTAACGGAACAAGTGACTACATTATTGTCTGAGAGGTGATGGAAGCATGTCCACTGTAGGGACAGCCCTGTAGATGGGACTTCTGGCACAAGCATCTACTGTTCTCAAAACGTCAAGAAACATAGAACCTTTATTTGAGTGAATTAATCTGCTTGGAGCCATATGGACCATGTTCTATTAGAGTACAGTATGTCACAAAGTGACACGATTATGTGACATAAAACCTGAGACTGAGCAAATACCAGACTATAGCTGGACAAACGAACCCACGTAGAAGCAGCTCCTACCTTTGAAGAAGGAGCAGCAGCCCGAGTGTTTCTTCTCTGGACGCAGGTCCAGGGGCGGTAGCTCGGCAGGGAAAGGGCTGGGGGCGGTCAGTCTCTCCCCGGAGCCCTGGAGGTGAGGGCTGGGGGCGGTCAGTCTGCCCAGGCTGTCCCCGGAGCCCTGGAGGTGGGGCTGGGGGTTGTAGACGGTGCTGATGACCCGGGGCAGGGGCGGAGGAGAGCTGCAGTAGCCCTGGTTCACCCACGATCCCTTCCCCAGGCTGGTCAGCTCACACTCCACCTGGCCGCTGAAGTGGCTCTCTGCCCGGTGGGTCAGGCGCTTCATGCTGGCGGGTCTCAGCTGGACCTCAGGAGTCAGAGGTGATCAGGGAAGGTTCACTAGACGTCAGTGAGGAAGAGTCAGTCCAGCAAACGTTGAAGCATCACCTGTCGGTCAGAGGACTTTAAAGGGACGATGACATAATCACTGAGGGGAGGAGCTACCTTTGCATAACACACAGGTTTTTATTTTTTATATATCTTTTATGACCTTTATTTATCCTGGGGTCCTTTAAGACTGAAGACTGTTTTTAAACAACTACAAGAAACAACAATGACTTTTCCAATTTTGATTTGTCTTTAAAAAATGGAAGGATGTCAATACATCACATTATGAATTTAGTTTGGGACTCTCAATAGCATCTGTATTCAGCACAACCTTAAACACGCTGTCACGATCCGTTAAGCACTCATTCATTAACACTGAGACACGCTCCTGTTGAGCAGATTGTCAACATGTCAATCACATCTTCCATTGCCAACTGTTGACTGCTTGTGTTTGAATGAACCAGAGTGAAGTTGCCGTGTCTGATCTTCTGCCCAAAGAGCTGTGAGTATAAGAGGCCACTGTCTCTCCGACCCTTCCTGCATTCATTTAGGAGAAGCCAACTGCAGCCTCCATTAGGTATGCAAACAATCAACACAGCATCTGAATTAGCTTGACCATCTGTATGGGTCAGTACCTCGCATGCTGCCCCCTCACTCCCCCGTTATTGGCTATTCTGGATGACTAACAAATAATCATGAAAAGCAGATTGAATTTAAACAGTAAACAGAATGTGCTTTTATTTGACTCAACAGCTTTGGATTGTGATTGTGAAAATATCTTCTACAAAGATGACCTAACGATTAACATGCCCCACTAAAACAGTTATATAATCAAGTGTTCAATATGAAGAGGGTGGCTGGTGCGGCTCGTATCGGAGGGGTCAGATACTAGATACCTAATTCTTGTCCGGTTATGGACATTCACGCCTCAGTTCCCCTGGACAGAGAGATTATTTACGCCCATTGCTCAACAATAGGGTTTAATTTCTGCCCCTTCGCTGAGGCAGTGGCAGGTCTAGCATGCAGGCGTTTAATCAGCTGCAGCTTGTGACACGATGCCTGGATTCGTAGAGAATCTTCTCCAAAGGTTAATCTTTGGCATTCAAATTGGATTATGGTTTCACGCTGTAACTGTAATGTACAGTTATCTATTTTGTTCTGTGAAACTCTTGATCCCTGTTGATTTAGGGGTGCATGAACAGTATGTGACAAAGATGCAGCCATTTCCTTATGCACCGATTTCAGTTTGGTAGAATAGTATTAATAAATAACATGATGTAATATTGGATAGATAAGGATAACAGTATTTTAAATTATATTTTTAAGCATAAAAAATCTTTCTTGAATTGTGATAAATTCACACCTGCAGCTCTGTCACTGCATCATCATTCAAAACACGTCTATGTTTGGTCGTCCTCTGACGTCATGCCGTCTTATCTCCCAGCACAGGGGGAGGACAGGGTTTCCTATCAGGGAGCAGGACGAGAGCCCTGGACAACAGAGCCCTGGACCTGATCTAGGACCGTCCCTGGACCTGATCTAGGACCATCCCTGATCTAGGACCGTCCCTGGACCTGATCTAGGACCGTCCCTGGACCTGATCTAGGACCGTCCCTGGACCTGATCTAGGACCGTCTCACTAGAACACGACACTTCACACAAAAGAGGTGCGTAAAGCGCTGGTTCCCCTGACAACGCCTCAGCTGGGACAGGTGGCTACGGTTCAAATGAAATCATCAAATCAAATCCAAATGTATTTATAGAGCACGTTTAAAACAACAGCAGTCGACCAAAGTGCTGTAGAAAGTTGGGTCCTGGATAAAAACATTCCACAACAAACCAGGAAACTACAGCAAACAATACAGACATTGAACATGAACAAGGCTACTGGTCACTGGGACTTTCAGAGAGGCAACGAGCAGGGGCTCTCTTTCATTTCCATTCAGTCAACTCAACATTATTTGATTTTAAACTTGAACAATCATTCATATCTTAATAAACATCTTTGAGATTGAGATTTTGTGTCTGCTGAGTTTCATTAGACCTTTAGTCCCACAACAACTCTACTTCTGCATCTCACTGGTTGAAAATAATATGCTGTTGAAGAATAAGTAACAACAGTTTCTTTTCACAAAAATAACTTTTATTTCAGTTCAAAAACTATAATCAAACAAAATAGTTTTGCATTTAGAAAACTAGAACAAAATGTCTTACATCCCACATTTAGCTAGAGAAATTCATGTCAACTACACTCATTGACAAATGTTTTTCTCATGTAAATCTATACTGTAGATTAGAGATTAACATGGATCTAACAAAACTCAGAAAAGTTTAACAAATCCATTGTGAAAACAAAGACAATACTTTCTATTGACAATTGCACGTCTTTTAGAGGCCTGGTTTGTACAAATATGGCAGGTCTATATTGATCATTAAACTATATTGTCTATTGATCATTATACTATATTGTCTATATTAACAATTAATCTAATTGTCACAAGAAAATCTAAAGTCAAAGAATATATGCAAGTCAACTGTGATTTATGACAGAAAAACTCTTGAATCTTGAATCTTTAAAAAAAATAGTACAAAAAAAACAATAATTCAATAAATCCAAATAATACAAATGTATTTACCATCTCCGATATTGGAGCAAACGCCTGTGTCATCAACAAGCACACGTGGTGGTTCACCTGAAACAGCATGAGTGGTTTCCTGCTCATCTTCTCCTCCCTCTATTAGGGAACCTGGAGGCCGTCACACTGGTAGGAGAACGAAGAGTTCATGAAGTCCTGTTCATCCGGGGAGCTGTAACTCATGAGACAAGCATAGTTCTCTGGCTGCACAGAGTCAAAGTGCAGGTCTAGCCACTGCCTGTGGGGGGCGCTGTGCCTCCTGGGGTCTATCAGGATCTGGTTGAGGGCCATGATGTAGCTGAGGGCCATCTGCAGCGTCTCATACTTGGACAGCTTCTTGTCCTCGCCCCACTGAGGGACCACCGTGCGCAGGCGGTCGAAGGCCGTGTTCAGGCCCTGCATCCTCTTCCTCTCGCGGGCGTTGGCCGCCGTCCTTCTCCTGGTGGAGCTCTCGCGCTTCTCTGGACTCTTCGTGTCCGACTCAGATCCAGAGTCACTGCAGCTGGGTCGACGGGACATCGTGTCTCTGACCAGTTCCACGGCCCTGGTAATCCTATCAGCCAGTCTCAACCCTGGTTATCTATCAGCCAGTCTCAACCCTGGTTATCTATCAGCCAGTCTCAACCCTGGTTATCTATCAGCCAGTCTCAACCCTGGCTTTGAGAGATTGTCAGATCTGCCTCCTCTCTGCTCTCCAAACTGCTTGGCCTTGGAGTTGAATGTCTAGTAAGCAGATTGAAGTTAATCCAGACGAGTCGTTGTTCTTCAGAGCTGGGAAGGTCTCAGTGTCTCTGTTCTTGAGGAGAACTGGGAGGAGCTTTTATTACGTCTGAGGAGATGAACAGGTGGTAGCAGGTGGAGCCCCCCCCCCCCTCCTCCGCCCCCTCTCCCCCCATCTTCAATATTGCGTGCTGGGGAACACACCCATGCTGACACACACACCATACACACACACACACACACACAGACATATGCAAACAAAACCTTAATGAAATTCCAATTAACTTGGACTGGTCTATCTAGCCATGGCTTCTCTGAGAGCCATGTGTTGCAGACACTGAAAGTACCATCTGGCTGAGGCAGTTTGTTGACGACGATGATGATGATGAGGAGGAGGAGGAGGAGGAAGAGGATGGTTGAAACTATTGACTACAGTAAAGCAACAAACAAGAAAATCTATGGATTATGAATGACTATTGTTTAGCCTCTGCGGACACACTGAGTTTGTGTATTTGAGAGACATGACACACGTCAGTGGAGACTATAGAATAGAATGAAAGTACACATTCAATAATAATATTTTTCAAGAGTATTTTTGAGTATTTTTTGATGTTCAATACAGCATCCATGAAAATTAATCTCAAATATTCACATCCCATCCCAATTTAAAAATTCAGTTCAATTCAAAAATCCAGTCTTGTAATCACTATTCTAAAAGCAGGTGGAGAAAAAACAATCCATTTTTTCCTACAGTAGCTGAGAGTGTGAGTGAACAAGTAGCTCAGTAACTCAGGGAAAGTTCTCCCCTCTCCTGTGGACTGATCTCATAATGATAAGGATTATAATCTGAGATTAGCCTGAGGGAACGTAAGTGTAAGTGAGGCTCGTTACCCCGGGGGCTTTACCCAGACATCCCCCCGCTGGGCGCAGCTCCTTTCATTATCTGGGATTATCTTTTAATCTGAGACGTCATGTCAAGGCCAATATGTTAGACACATTGCATTTTTGTAATCTCATAACACATAGGCCTACGGAACACCCAGTATATATCATGTTTTTTTTTAATCAGACAGGTTGATCACAACCCCTTTGACATTCAATGGATTCATACAGAGAGAAATGGCTCCGTTATCCACGGCTTTGTGGCCTCATTCAAGCACAGTAGGTGGTAAACATGAATGTTCCTAATTTACTGGGGACCACATGTGAAATAAATAATTGATCTGTCTGGGAGTCGGAGGAAAGCAGACAGAATGATTAGTTCTGTCTGTCTGTGCATCTGGTACCAGTGAACTCAGTACTCTAGGGGCCCGATCACATGGGGTCAGTAGCCCCTCCCCTACAACTCCCCCTCACCAGGGGACCTGACATGTAAACAGAACCCTTACTGCCTTCAACGCACTCATTTGTTTGATCATCATTATTTCAAGAAACATTTGTAGATTTGTATAACATGTTCCAATACCAAATAGTATTTCTGTGACTTTAACCTGCATTGTTGGGGGTCTCACTAACTTCCTGGAGTAATACGATGTAATTCTGAGTGTATTTGTGAATTTCACGTCTTCTCAGATTTCCTCTCAGAAGGACACGTGCAGAAGCATCATGTAGCCTGAGGTACTGTAGAGAACATTAATCTTTCATCACGGCTAAGATGCCCTATAATGCACGTCTCTAATACTGGGTCATGGTCACAAGCTGAGCCTGTCTGCTCACTTGGAGATGGACTGGTTCTCTGTGCAATTAGGCAGATAATCCCATCCACCGGTCTGGTTGATTGATTACAGACGGGCATCGCTGGCCAGCTGCTGCTTCCCTGGTCTCAGATGGTGTCCGGCCTGCGTGGTCATGCTACGTCCTCCAGCCTGTTTTCCTCTCTTCTGATTGGCTAGTCTGTGGCGCTGAGGCTACCCCCTCGGCCCAAAGCCATATGGTACCCTGAGCCGTCTGCTCTGATGGTGTGAAATATCACCCAGGTCCAGATATATAGACCTGCTTAGAGATTAGGGTTGAAATATCACCCAGGTCCAGATATATACAGATCTGCTTAGAGATTAGGGTTGAAATATCACCCAGGTCCAGATATGTACAGATCTGATTAGAGATTAGGGTTGAAATATCACCCAGGTCCAGATATATACAGATCTGATTAGAGATTAGGGTTGAAATATCACCCAGGTCCATCCAGATATATACAGATCTGATTAGAGATTAGGGTTGAAATATCACCCAGGTCCAGATCTTATCACCCAGGTCCAGATATATAGATCTGATTAGAGATTAGGGTTGAAATATCACCCAGGACCAGATATATAGATCTGCTTAGAGATTAGGGTTGAAATATCACCCAGGTCCAGATATACAGATCTGATTAGAGATTAGGGTTGAAGTGCTCAGGTCTTGAACAGGAGAAAGTGTCGAACCTACTGCACGACTGGCTTGACTTTGGTTGGGTAAATCTTATTATACCATCTGTGCATTTCATTTTCAAATGATTATAACGAGCCTGTTTTCATAGGCTAACTCATATTGTTCAGTCATGTACGGCCTAGTGTTACTTAGCCATGGACTAAAAGGCTAACACATTTGATATAAGCTTTTGATTTTATTCATATCGTGCTGTCATTCCGTTTTCATTTTGACCTTTCATCAAACTGAGGCTCATCTGAGTGGAACGGAGCACACCCCTCTGTCCAATCACAACACAGAGCACACCCCTCTGTCCAATCACAACACAACCTGCCGTCAGATTACACCAAGACCCGTCATGAGCTAGTGAGCTAGTCTGGTCCAGTCAAGACCCGTCATGCTATCAGTGAGCTAGTCTGGTCCAGTCAAGACCCGTCATGTTATCAGTGAGCTAGTCTGGTCCAGTCAAGACCCGTCATGCTATCAGTGAGCTAGTCTGGTCCAGTCAAGACCCGTCATGTTATCAGTGAGCTAGTCTGGTCCAGTCAAGACCCGTCATGCTATCAGTGAGCTGGTCTGGTCCAGTCAGGACCCGTCATGCTATCAGTGAGCTCGTCTGGTCCAGTCAGGACCCGTCATGCTATCAGTGAGCTCGTCTGGTCCAGTCAAGACCCGTCATGCTATCAGTGAGCTGGTCTGGTCCAGTCAGGAGCATGAAACTGGGCCTGGTACCCAGCCTACTATATTCATTAAGACTGGACCTCCAACCTTCTAAATATGTCTCCAGACCATCCTAGGGTCAAACCATAGCTACGTATCTGCAGCCCGTTGATTGGCTGACCAGTAGCAGCTGGTGGAATGAGGCCTAGCAGTGTAATTAGGTCAAGTAGGTGAATGTAATTTCACGCCTATTTGAACTTTCTCCCTGTAATTGGTGTGATTAGCAGTGCTTAATTGGATAATCAGCATTTGTCATTTGTCTTGAAAACGGCAAAAGAGAATGTCATCCAGATATGAATTCAAGTGTTAGGCAAAGTAAGACCATACTTTTGCAATACTGCACTCAAGTATCAATATATATAATATCAACATACAATATAATTGTTTGAATAAATACAACTTTATTCTAATTTTACATAAAGTTTACATAATTTATCAGGAGAAAAAAATATATTTTACATGGTGCAACTTTACATTAATTGAATATGCCTTCAAGATGCCTACATTCAATTAATTATTTGTTAATTTTAAATACTCACAAAGACATAAGGACATAATATGTCCATAAAAATGTCACCTCTCCACGAAACATTTCAGTGAGTTTCTAAAGCACATTATGTGCCTCCTGCCTACCAAAAACACACTCCATCCAAAATGTAACACAAAAGTATATCATTCAAAATATAACTACTTCAATCTTGCTGTACGATCATAACAGAACTGCAGTTGTAACTTTGATTTAGTTTCATTAGTTTAGTTAGTTTCATTTCTATACAGCAGAACGACCAACGCGTATTCCTCATTCTAAAAAGACAGTTCTGTGAAGTAAACAGTGATGTTGTTTGAATGTTTACAGGGCCGTGGCTGTAGGGTAGTGAGCTCCAGGACCTAGCAGAGCGCTGTTTACAGGGCCGTGTCTGTAGCAGAACGCTGTCTGTTTACAGGGCCGTGTCTGTAACAGAGCGCTGTCTGTTTACAGGGCCGTGTCTGTAGCAGAGCGCTGTCTGTTTACAGGGCCGTGTCTGTAGAGTAGTGAGCTCCTAGCAGAGCGCTGTCTGTTTACAGGGCCGTGTCTGTAGGGTAGTGAGCTCCTAGCAGAGCGCTGTCTGTTTACAGGGCCGTGTCTGTAGGGTAGTGAGCTCCAGGACCTAGCAGAGCGCTGTCTGTTTACAGGGCCGTGTCTGTAGGGTAGTGAGCTCCTAGCAGAGCGCTGTCTGTTTACAGGGCCGTAGCTGTAGCTCCAGGACCTAGCAGAGCGCTGTCTGTTTACAGGGCCGTGTCTGTAGGGTAGTGAGCTCCTAGCAGAGCGCTGTCTGTTTACAGGGCCGTGGCTGTAGCTCCAGGACCTAGCAGAGCGCTGTCTGTTTACAGGGCCATGTCTGTAGGGTAGTGAGTTCCAGGACCTAGCAGAGCGGTGTCTGTTTACAGGGCCGTGTTTGTAGGGTAGTGAGCTCCAGGACCTAGCAGAGCGCTGTCTGTTTACAGTGTGAGGTGGTGAGAGAAAGCAGAGCCCTTCTCTAGTTGGCTTGTTCTCTCTGTGATCAGCACACTTACACAACACTCTCTAGGACCAGGGGGACATTTATGAATATTGCATTTCTCGTTAAAACAATGTTTAAGTGAATATAAAGGGAAATCAAATCCAAATATAGAACCAATTTTAAAAAATGATCATTTTTTTTACAATGGCTTTACATCTTTTCTTTCTTTGGTATACATAACAATTGGTTTATTAAACAATGTATGCATCTTATAATATAAACATCAAAAGAAACTAGAAAACCCATACTGTAGCGAATAAATGTTTGTATTTACTAAGCATTAAGAACAAGTTGAACTACACAGTGAAAATATATCATCATTCAGCTACAATCTCACCATAAAGCTACTGTAAAATAAAGTAGAAAAATGTATATTAATAATTCAGATCTACTGGACGACCTCAGTGGTGGCTCATGAACTAAGACTTCATGTTTGTCTTGTTTTTGTTGTTTTTTGAATAAGACGCTTCAAATGATTCAGGTTGAGAGGAATGGCCACAAACACAGCATTAGATTGACAGTTTGACATCTAACATTGTTCCTTATTCTAATTTCAATGTATCACATCTGATGAATCACACATCACAGGATAAATCACAGGACAATCTGCTTGGAGCCTCCTCACCACCACAGATATATAATCTCCCAGATTAACCATCAAATAGATGGATAATCTCCCAGATTAACCATCAAATAGATAGATAATCTACCAGGTTAACCATCAAATAGATAATCTCCCAGATTAACCATCAGATAGATAGATAATCTACCAGGTTAACCATCAGATAGATAGATAATCTCACAGATTAACCATCAGATAGATAGATAATCTACCAGATTAACCATCAAATAGATAATCTACCAGATTAACCATCAGATAGATAATCTACCAGATTAACCATCAGAGGGTGACAGAGATGCTAAATTCTGTGTAGGAAGGACAGTGGGGTAGAGGTTTCCGACACTTGGTGTGTGTGTGTGTGTTTGTATGCGCGGGTGTGTGTTTGTGCGTCTGTGTGTATGCGTGGGCGTGTGTGTGTGTGTGCGCGTGCCCCAGCATGGCCCCTCCTCCTCCTCCTCACAGCTCGTCACTCTCCAGCTGCGCCTCCTCGGGGGAGCTGGAGAACAGGAAGGGTCCGGGGTCCGAGGTGGGGGAGGTTGACCGGAGGTCCAGGCCCTGACCGCTCAGCGCAGCGTAGCGGCTCCCCGCCCGCCCACTCCTCTTCAGGGGAACAGGGACCTGCTGGTGCCACTGGGCTGGAGCCCGCAGACATGCTGGGATTAGAGAGGCGCTTTCCCTCCTCCAGACTGGGACGTTGCTCATAAAGACTTGGTTGGCGCTGGACTGATACGTACATAATACTCACCATAGATGTCTAGTCTAGCTGTGCATGATATGATACCAGCCTCGTTTTTAGCTGACACCGTGTACCAACCAGCATCCTCCTTCCTGGTTGGCTGAATCAGGAGGCGGACGTATCCCGTGGCATCCTGGTGCATGCTGCAATAACAACACGCATGAAACGTTAGACGGTGTCATCATTTGTGCCGTGACACCGTAGCAGATGGTGTAGCGGTTTGGGAGGGTGTGAGGAACTGACGTGACTCTGTCCTTGGTGTGAGGGATGGTGTCGTTGTCTTTCTTCCAGAAGATGGTGGGCGGGGGCATGCCTGCCACCCTGCACTCCAGCCTGACGGGGGCGCCCTCTGCGATGCCCGTGTTCTGCAGCTTCTCCACAAACTGGGGCGGCCGCTTCATCTCTTTCTCTGCCGGGACACATTCATGGTTTTATTTGTACAGGGACATATTAATCAACAGCACACATTCAAAACATGACTATAAATATGTCAGTATTAGCTTAAAGCTGATTTTCGACTGTTGTCCCTGGGCGTAGTGTTAAGGCCGCTAAACACAATTAATAACAATTAAATTAACAATTAATTAATTAACAATTAAACATGGACATCGTCTGGACATTGCCCTTCAGCTGAGTGCAACACCGGTCAACAGCCCTTTAGACTGATCTGTGATCAGGTATTCACTGTACCGCCTGAAGACATTCTATTCTATTTCTATTCTATTTCTATTTCTATTCTATTCGCCGTGCCGCCTGTATCTGTCGTGCCCTCTGATGTACAGTAAGAACATGTAGCCGCCGCGCCGTGAACCCAGAGAAGGGTCTGGAACAACGCCTCACCCACGACCCTCAGCTCCAGACAGAAGGAGCTCTGTCCAGCCTTGTTGCTGGCGATGCAGGTGTACGTTCCCGCGTCGCTCTGCGTCAGCGGGTCGATGACCAGCGAGTGGACGCTGTTCTCCCGCACCAGCATCTTGTGGTAGAGGTCTGGATAGATGGGCCTGCCGTTCACCAGCCACATCAGCTCCGGGTTCGGAAGTCCACTCACCTGGAGAAGGGTTAGGGTCAGCGTCATGTCCAGGGGGTGGGGTTAGGGTTAGGCTAGGGGTGGGCTTGTCCATCAAGCTGCCTCACGCTACAGAAACAGGAGATAGGCTCCTGCCCTATGGGCCACTAGGCCCCAGAAACATTGCTTCTCAAAAAGGCTTATTTACTTACTCACCTGGAAAAAAACAGATCGTTTACTGAACCAAATACAGCATTTTCAATTAAAAGTAGCTTAAGTACACTTAAGATGTTTTAAAAGTAGCGTGTACACTTAAGATGTTTTAAAAGTATCGTGTACACTTAAGATGTTTTAAAAGTAGCGTGTACACTTAAGATGTTTTAAAAGTATCGTGTACACTTAAGATGTTTTAAAAGTAGCGTGTACACTTAAGATGTTTTAAAAGTAGCGTGTACACTTAAGATGTTTTAAAAGTAGCGTGTACACTTAAGATGTTTTAAAAGTAGCGTGTACACTTAAGATGTTTTCAGAATGATGAAACTGTATACACACATAAAAACCCCATGATTCTCTTATTCCATCCGATGAGGCCTGTCCCCTGTCCCCTCACCCCCCTTAGTCTGGCCTGTCCCCTGTCCCCTCACCCACCCACCCTGTCCCCTCACCCACCCGACCTGTCCCCTCACCCACCTTACAGTCCAGTCTGCACATCCGTCCCTCGTGCGCCACCATGTCACCTGGCGCCTGGAGGAAGTGAGGTCGGTAGAAGCGCTCCTGGGTCCCCTCTCCCCCCTCCTCCACTTCCTGGACCCGGGCCCGCACCCTGGGGGCGCCAGATTGAGCACAACACATTCAAGTCATATAGAAAAGTTATAGTAATATAATAAAGTAATAAAGTATTTCTATATGCTCTGACTGGATGTAACTGTTGGTGTGGTTCTGTCATCATAAATTCTACAAGATCGAATGTGGATTTGAGGTTTTGTATGGCCGCTTAATCTGTCTGACGTGCGTGTAATCAATCAATCAAAGCTTTATTTGTATAAGATTGTGTAAGATGAAACTGTCGCCACCATCTTGAGCGGTGTGAGCTGATCTAGGTCCTCATGCTGTAGACGGACCCTAAGGGGACCCACTGCCTCCCTGCTTGAACTCAGCATCAAGGGTGTTAATTGGGGGGTTAGATCACCAACTGATTCACCGCTCCCCCAGGGAAGAACACATTTCACACACGCGGGTGTGGGACAATCATTGGGACTTTAACCTTTAACCTTTCTTCAGCCCTGCTGTCCGCAGCGCTCACTCAGTCCTGCTCACCTCTGAGAGTGAATCATGGGGGTCAGACGGTTTCGGACGGGACCCGTTTGGACGATCAAGTGACCGGAGCAGCTGATTCGTCCCTGGGGGGGTATTAAACCGCAAATCAGAATGAGCCATGGGGGGAGAGTGTTTCCAGGTGAAGCAGCTCAGGCAGCGTGCGTGTGTGTGGGAGGAGCTAACGTCCTGTACCTGGGGGTTAGACGCCATGAAGGTGTAGTTGCCATCATCGTCGTTGATCGTGGACTCGATGTGTAGAGCACAAGTTCCATCTCCCTCCCTGAGCTTCTTATAATGCTCATTTTTCCGCAGGATCTGCTTCCCGTCCTTGAACCAGTAAACCTTGAGACACGCAGGGACCAGAAGACATGAACCAGTAAACCTTGAAGAGACACGCAGGGACCAGAGCTCATGAACCAGTAAACCTTGAGACACGCAGGGACCAGAAGACATGAACCAGTAAACCTTGAGACAGGCAGGGACCAGAGTACATGAACCAGTAAACCTTGAAGAGACACGCAGGGACCAGAGCACATGAACCAGTAAACCTTTAACAGACACGCAGGGAGCACATGTCATGAATCATCACTAGTCGTCATTTATCAAGTCACAGACTAGTCTGTTTAGTACGCTCCATGAAGTCACAGACTAGTCTGTTTAGTACGCTCCATGAAGTCACACACTAGTCTGTTTAGTACGCTCCATGAAGTCACAGACTAGTCTGTTTAGTACGCTCCATGAAGTCACAGACTAGTCTGTTTAGTACGCTCCATGAAGTCACAGACTAGTCTGTTTAGTACGCTCCATGAAGTCACAGACTAGTCTGTTTAGTACGCTCCATGAAGTCACAGACTAGTCTGTTTAGTACGCTTCATGAAGTCACACACTAGTCTGTTTAGTACGCTCCATGAAGTCACACACTAGTCTGTTTAGTACGCTCCATAAACTCACAGACTAGTCTGTTTAGTACGCTCCATGAAGTCACACACTAGTCTGTTTAGTACGCTCCATAAACTCACAGACTAGTCTGTTTAGTACGCTCCATGAAGTCACACACTAGTCTGTTTAGTACGCTCCATGAAGTCACAGACTAGTCTGTTTAGTACGCTCATGAGGTCCTGCTCTCTCACCTTGGGGATGGGGATCCCCAGTATTTTACAGGAGAAGGTGACGGGGACCCCCTCCATGGCTCGGTAGTTCTTCAGCTTCTTGTCGAAGATGGGGGCGATGCACCTCCCTGAGGGAATCTCGTCATGCTGCACCTCGTCGTCCGACTCCTCCACCGGCGTGCGCTCCAGACGGAACTCGATCTCACTCATCAGCCTCTGCTCAAAGTTGGACACCTTGTACTCCTGGAAGCAGGAAGCCACCACGTCAGCGCCATCACAACGGCCTCGTCTAAGTTCAGCACTCAGCAAGTCAGGGAAGCACTGAGATGTTCACACATGCAAAGAACATGAACCATGAAACTGATTTAACAACATGCTGCAAATAAAATGGCTGGAAATAACGCCGGTCCCCCAAACGTATAAATGGACCTGGAACAGGTTCTGAATGTGAAGGAGACCTATTCACCTAGAGAAGCTAAACACATACTGGACCAGAATGGGTTTTGAGGAGGAATCAGACTATATCATCACCATTTTATTGGACCAGTTTCCCTGGACACAGTCCTGACCCGAGACTCAAACATACTCACTGTTATTGAGTCTAGGGCTCGGCCTGTCTGACCTCACCACTGTGTTTAAGACACAATCTGTAGTTCCTGTCACCTCATACTGGACATGGACGTCCCAGACTGTGGGTTTAAACCTTCACAACAGCCATGCAATAGCCATCATTCTCTGGGTGTCATTGGACTTATTCTGCTGCCCAGATCAGAACAAACCCAATGAGGATCAAAAACAAATTGTAATTGTAAAATGCTAGTCTTGGAAACGCAGACCCTCATCTTGTGTCCAGCTGTCTACGAGAGACAAGTCAATCACCAAACTGCAGGAAATATTTCCAAGACCAACTAACACAGATAGCCAGGTCTTTTATTTTACGTACGAAGTGAAAACCCTGCATAATTAAGGGCTACTGTTTTCTCCTTTAGGACTGAAGTCATAATAATTAATATCACATATTTAACATGAACATGGGTGCAGATGATGGATGTTTCTGGAATGTACAGACATCTGGAGACACGGGTTGGAAATCCAGATGATAAAACGGGGAGGATGACAATTGACTTCTTTATTTCTAATTCAGTAAACTGAACTCAAATGAAGGGAATAAAGGCAGCAGGCTTTTCTTTTAGGAAACAAGACAATAATTCTAATGGAATATTCTGTTGAAACGGTTCTGACACATTTACACAGACAACAGCTGGAAATACGTTTGTGTCTGATAGACTTACACTATGCCTACTCAAAACTAGTTCTGAATTATTCATGCATGTGATATTAGTTGACAAAAGCTGAAATGATTAGAACCATTAACCATATCTGGACTGAACAGTATCCATACTTTGGGACGGCTCGGTGAGCATAGTGGTGTGTGAGGGAGGGAAGGTCAAAGGTCATGGTACCTCGTCATAGTTAAACACAGTAGCAGGAATGTTTGGTCCGAGGGGTGTGCTCGCTGACCTCCCCTCATAAGGCGGCTTCTATGAGAGGATAGGGATGAATGATGAACAGCAGCGTACACACACACACACACACACACACACACACACACACTAATGGACACACTATGATGGACACTTCACACATGTTAGTGATCGGGTGAAGGACACTAATGAGTGAGTAGTGTGCATTTGAGATGCACTAATGAGTGCGTAGTGTGTTTGAGATGCACTAATAAGTGACTAATGTGTGTTTGAGATGCACTAATGAGTGCGTAGTGTGTGTTTGAGATGCACTAATGAGTGCGTAGTGTGTGTTTGAGATGCACTAATGAGTGCGTAGTGTGTTTGAGATGCACTAATGAGTGCGTAGTGTGTTTGAGATGCACTAATGAGTGCGTAGTGTGTTTGAGATGCACTAATGAGTGCGTAGTGTGTTTGAGATGCACTAATGAGTGCGTAGTGTGTGTTTGAGATGCACTAATGAGTGCGTAGTGTGTTTGAGATGCACTAATGAGTGCGTAGTGTGTGTTTGAGATGCACTAATGAGTGCGTAGTGTGTGTTTGAGATGCACTAATGAGTGAGTAGTGTGTGTTTGAGATGCACTAATGAGTGCGTAGTGTGTGTTTGAGATGCACTAATGAGTGCGTAGTGTGTGTTTGAGATGCACTAATGAGTGCGTAGTGTGTTTGAGATGCACTAATGAGTGAGTAGTGTGTGTTTGAGATGCACTAATGAGTGCGTAGTGTGTTTGAGATGCACTAATGAGTGCGTAGTGTGTTTGAGATGCACTAATGAGTGCGTAGTGTGTTTGAGATGCACTAATGAGTGCGTAGTGTGTGTTTGAGATGCACTAATGAGTGCGTAGTGTGTTTGAGATGCACTAATGAGTGAGTAGTGTGTGTTTGAGATGCAGGCTGTCCCAGGTGAAGATGAGGAGGAGGAGTGATGGATCTCAGGGTTAGTCTGAATGTATTCATTCCCTCTCAGCTCAGAGTCTCAGAGTCTGAACTGTTGATAGATCGGAGACGTTGGTCCCTCAGAGCAGCTGAATGTGAGGGTTATGCTGTATGAGAGCAAACAGGAAACAAGTGAGAATCAACCATGCAGTCTCTCCACTTGTCCTTTCAAAACCTCCAGAGAGTCAAGCACTGGTTTAGATCATTCACTGGTTTAGAGATCATTCACTGGTTTAGAGATCATTCACTGGTTTAGAGATCATTCACTGGTTTAGAGATCATTCACTGGTTCCAGGCCAAGCTACATCAGATACTGTATGTATGCATTTGTTTAGATGCATATTCAGGCAAACCGACAGTAGGGAGAGATCATGTGTATTGAGAGAGATCATCTCTATTGAGAGAGATCATGTGTATTTAGAGAGATCATCTCTATTGAGAGAGATCATCTGTATTGAGAGAGATCATGTGTATTGAGAGATATCATGTGTATTGAGAGAGATCATGTGTATTGAGAGATATCATGTGTATTGAGAGAGATCATGTGTATTGAGAGAGATCATCTGTATTGAGAGATATCATCTGTATTGAGAGAGATCATGTGTATTGAGAGATATCATGTGTATTGAGAGAGATCATGTGTATTGAGAGAGATCATGTGTATTGAGAGAGATCATCTCTATTGAGAGAGATCATCTGTATTGAGAGAGATCATGTGTATTGAGAGAGATCATGTGTATTGAGAGAGATCATGTGTATTGAGAGAGATCATGTGTATTGAGAGAGATCATGTGTATTGAGAGAGATCATGTGTATTGAGAGATATCATGTGTATTGAGAGAGATCATGTGTATTGAGAGAGATCATCTGTATTGAGAGATATCATCTCTATTGAGAGATATCCAGTACCTGCTGTCCGGAACGCGAGGTCTCGTCTTTGAAGCGAAGCTTCTTCTCAAAGTCCTGGATGAGCGAGTCTTTGTCCCGGATGAAGTCGTCTGCCTGTAGACGGACCCGGGGCGTCTTCTTCAGGATGCCCTGCGGAGGCCTGCGTAAAACACGTTGGTTCAGTAGCAGTCACTGAGTTGAGCAGGTCTACAAACCTCATCCCTGGCTGAGCCCGTTCTAGAAACCTCATCCCGGCTGAGCCCGTTCTAGAAACCTCATCCCGGCTGAGCCCGCGTTCTAGTAACCTCATCCCCGGCTGAGCCCGTTCTAGAAACCTCATCCCGGCTGAGCCCGTTCTAGTAACCTCATCCCGGCTGAGTCCGTTCTAGAAACCTCATCCCGGCTGAGTCCGTTCTAGAAACCTCATCCCGGCTGAGCCCGTTCTAGTAACCTCATCCCGGCTGAGCCCGTTCTAGAAACCTCATCCCGGCTGAGCCCGTTCTAGAAACCTCATCCCCAGCTGAGCCCGTTCTACAAACCTCATCCCTGGCTGAGCCCGTTCTAGTAACCTCATCCCTGGCTGAGCCCGTTCTAGAAACCTCATCCCTGGCTGAGCCCGTTCTAGAAACCTCATCCCTGGCTGAGCCCGTTCTAGTAACCTCATCCCGGCTGAGCCCGTTCTAGAAACCTCATCCCCGGCTGAGCCCGGTCTAGAAACCTCATCCCTGGCTGAGCCCGGTCTAGAAACCTCATCCCTGGCTGAGCCGGTCTAGAAACCTCATCCCGGCTGAGCCCGTTCTAGAAACCTCATCCCCGGATGAGCCCGTTCTAGAAACCTCATCCCTGGCTGAGCCCGGTCTAGAAACCTCATCCCGGCTGAGCCCGTTCTAGTAACCTCATCCCGGCTGAGCCCGTTCTAGAAACCTCATCCCCGGCTGAGCCCGGTCTAGAAACCTCATCCCTGGCTGAGCCCGGTCTAGAAACCTCATCCCTGGCTGAGCCGGTCTAGAAACCTCATCCCGGCTGAGCCCGTTCTAGAAACCTCATCCCCGGATGAGCCCGTTCTAGAAACCTCATCCCGGCTGAGCCCGTTCTAGAAACCTCATCCCGGCTGAGCCCGTTCTAGAAACCTCATCCCGGCTGAGCCCGTTCTAGAAACCTCATCCCGGCTGAGCCCGTTCTAGAAACCTCATCCCGGCTGAGCCCGTTCTAGAAACCTCATCCTGGCTGAGCCCGTTCTAGAAACCTCATCCCGGCTGAGCCCAGTGAACTCAACTCAACTCAATACCGAGGTTGCCCTCATTTACAGTGACGACGAGTAAGAAAAAGTGCAAAGATAAAACAAGAATGACAATAATAAGACAATAATAATGGTGCGTTCGTTTATAACTGGGAGGTGCAAATTGCGACTTGCTACTAGGAATTATTAAATAAAACACCGCATGAACTCGCACTTCCTCGTCGCAAATTCGGATATGGAGGAGAGCAGGGGGAAGAAGGAGGAGCAGGAGGAGAGCAGGGGGGAGGAGGAGGAGCAGGAGGAGAGCAGGGGGGAGGAGGAGAGCAGGGAGGAGGAGGAGAGCAGGGAGGAGGAGGAGAGCAGGGAGGAGGAGGAGAGCAGGGAGGAGGAGGAGAGCAGGGGGGAGGAGGAGAGCAGGGAGGAGGAGGAGAGCAGGGGGGAGGAGGAGAGCAGGGAGGAGGAGGAGAGCAGGGGGGAGGAGGAGGAGGAGGAGGAGAGCAGGGGGGAGGAGGAGGAGGAGGAGGAGAGCAGGGAGGAGGAGGAGGAGGAGAAGAAGGAGAGCAGGGGGAGGAGGAGGAGGAGGAGGAGGAGAGCAGGGGGGAGGAGGAGGAGCAGGAGGAGAGCAGGGAGGAGGAGGAGGAGAGCAGGGAGGAGGAGGAGAGCAGGGGGGAGGAGGAGGAGGAGGAGAGCAGGGAGGAGGAGGAGGACTCACGCTGCGGGGGCGCTACGGGGCAGGCCCATGGCGTTGGTGGGCTGCGAGGCGGGCAGCGAGGGAAGGACGGAGCTGAGGAAGGCCACGGGGTTCTGGATGGGGCTGGGGGTGGAGCTGCTGGAGGTCGGGGACGAGGCCTGCGGGGGCGAGTGAGGCTGCAGGGCGAACACCGAGGTGAGGAAGGCGGCGGACACCAGGGTGGGAGAGGTCACGTAGGCCGGCGGGCTGGTCGGCGAGCGCAGCACCCTGGTGGCGAGGACCCGGGCCCGAGGAGAGAAGGGGGCGGAGCCAGGGGAGGGCGCCAGGGAGGCGTGGAGCTCGGCGGCCAGCTCGTTGAGCCGGGGGACGGGGGACTCGGTGGGGGACGGACTCCTAACGGGGGACAGGCTCTGGGCAGCGATGAACTCCTTGGGCCGGACGTAGTTGAAGCTCTGGGACGAGGGCGCCAGGTTCATCAGGGAGGCGTGGCTTGCCCTCAGCATGGGGGAAGGGGAGGAGCTCTGAAGGGACTGGGCAGCCTTGCTCAGAGACGCGGGGATGGAGCTGAGGGAGGCCGCGGGGGCCGCGCTGAGGTGGGGGCCGGGGGGGGGGCTGAACGAGGCCGTGCTGAGGTGAGGGGCAGGGGGGGAGCTGAACAGGGGGGCAGGCTGGCCCCGGGGCAGGGAGAAGGGGGCCAGGCTCAGGTGGGAGGCGTGGATGGTGTTCAGGTGGGAGGCGTGGCTGGTGCTCAGGTGGGAGGCGTGGATAGTGTTCAGGTGGGTGGAGGTGGGTGTGCTGGTCATACCAGCGTTGGGGTGGTGTGCAGGAGCGGTGCTCAGCTGAGGCGCGGGGGGAGGGGAGGTCATGGGAGGAGCGGGGGCTATATTTAGCCGGGGGGCGGAGGGCAGGGAGCTTTTAGGAGGAGCAGGGGCTGAGTTCACTAGGGGCGCAAAGGGAGCGCTTGGTAAGAGTGCAGGGGCAGCGCTCGCTACAGGTGCAGGGGTGGGGTTCAGGGGAGGGGCGGAGGCAGCCAGTATGGGTGTGGGGGCGGGGTTCTGCAGGGACACAGGCGTGAGTGGGGAGGGGGGGGGCTGGAACTGGGGCTGGGCCTGGGGGAGGAGCTGGGTTTGAGTCTGAGGGAGGGGCTGGGTTTGGGCCTGGGGGAGGAGCTGGGTTTGGGCCTGGTGGAGGGGTTGGGTTTGGGCCTGGTGGAGGAGCTGGGTTTGGGCCTGGTGGGTTTGGGCCTGGTGGAGGGGCTGGGTTTGGGCCTGGGGGAGGAGCTGGGTTTGGGCCTGGGGGAGGAGCTGGGTTTGGGCCTGGTGGAGGGGTTGGGTTTGGGCCTGGTGGAGGAGCTGGGTTTGGGCCTGCTGGGTTTGGGCCTGGTGAGTTTGGGCCTGGTGGGTTTGGGCCTGGTGGTGGTGGTGGTGGTGGGTCCTGGCGGGCCAGGCAGAGGCCTCCTGTTGGCCCGAGGGATCCCCCTCCTGCTGCTGCTCCATCAGAACCTGGTTGTGGAGCAGCTGGAGCTGGACCGGGTCCCTGAGCAATGAGGGAGCAAAACAAACGGAGAGAAATGTACACAAGGTTCCGCTGTGTGCTCTGGGTTCTCATTTAGATCCTGAACGTGTCAGATAGTTGAACAGCACACTGTGTCGCACTAGAAGTAACGAGAGTTTCAGGCGAATTGTTTGCCCTTTTATGGGAGCGTTCAAATTAAACACCGTCCAAGCTCAGCTTCCATCTACAGTAGCAGACTTTTCCCACTTTCAGCTTATAAACTTACAGTATGCCAAAAACAGAGAATTAACACTGCTTCTAATAGCCTAACTTGACTACACCCATGCAAAACATCCGATAATAATTGAAGTATCATCCAACCTCTTGAAATAAAACACACAAACACCAGTGAGCAAAGATTCCTACCTGCCCAAAATCAGAAGTGCACTTACATATAGAGCTCCTCATCTTTCCTCTGACGCAGCTGGAAGCTCCACATATCTAAGCCCAGACGTGTCCAGCAGTCGGATGCAGACTGGGGTGTAGCAGCTCCACCAGAGCTCTAGAATGACCCTCCCACCTTCCCGGAGCTGCCTTTCTAAAACCAGCCCACCAAACCAGACCTACTGCATCAAGCTAAGGACCACGGAGCCAAGACCTCGTCTGCTCTCCCTGTGTGTTTAACTAGAGTATAAACAGTAGGGGAGCCGCCATGTCCACTGAGGAACGGTTTAACGCCTGGCCGGCCGTTCTGACTACTATCCCTGCAGACTGTCCACTCTCTGGCCATACTTACAGCTTGGGTTTGGCCCGCACTGGTGGTGGTTCCTTATTGGCTGACGCCAGAGCCAGGTCCTCATGTGATTGGTTGCTGGATGCGTCACTCTCCTCGTCCTCCTCGTCCTCGGGCAGTCTGAAGTGAACGCGGAGGCCCACCCTGGAGGTGGAGCGAGGCTCCCTGTGGTTCACCCGGACCCCCGACTTCAGGCATGATGAGGCGGGGGGGTCCGGCAGAGGCACCACGGTGGGGGTCACGTTCTGGTGGTTGGGGGTCCCGTCCACTTTAGCGGTCCCTCCTGCGGCAGGCTCAGGTGGAGGTCGAGAATCGTCCAGGTCGTTCTTGAGGCTGGGGCCTTGGGACTCCATCGTCGCACCGGAGAAGGGTTTGTAAAACGAGGGTCCGTCCCGACTGTTGTGGGCGTCTGGCCAGCGTGCGCCGGGGCCCGGCAGGTCCTGGTGCAGGGTGCTGAGGTACAGGGGGTCCAGACGGGGGGTGCTGGCGCTACGAGAGCCGCCCAGGCGGGGGCTACTGAGGCCCAGAGGGTCCAGGCAGGGGAGGCTGGCGCTGTGGGGGTCCTGACGGAGCATGCTGGAGCTGTGGGGGTCCAGACGCAGGGTGCTGGTGCTCAGGGGGTCCAGACGCAGGGTGCTGGTGCTCAGGGGGTCCAGACGCAGGGTGCTGGTGCTCAGGGGGTCCAGACGCAAGGTGCTGGTGCTCAGGGGGTCCAGACGCAGGGTGCTGGTGCTCAGGGGGTCCAGACGCAGGGTGCTGGAGTGGGGCTTGATGTTGTTGGTCACTTGGGGCTCAGACTGAGGGACTGAGAGGTCCAGTGAGGAGGCCTCTGGGATCTGGCTGGACTCTATAAAGTTGCCTTGACCTTTCACATGGTTGCTGCGAGGGTCGTTCCCTAGTGAGGTTCAGAAAGATGGACATCTCAACTTATAGATTTCATTTGTTGAATTTTTATTATCTTTCACTGTAGATCAGAGACGTTACCTTTGACCCTCAGAGCCGCGATGCTGGACACGGTCCCGTACTTGTTGCTCGCAGTGCAAGTGAACGTTCCAGAATCTTCAGGGAAGACTTCAGCAATGACCAACGTGCATATCTCCTCTACAGGGAACAAAACATGAGAATTCAAAAGAATATTGTTTGATATTTAATAAACAGTGGAATAACAACACATCTCAGTCAGACATTAAAGGTCCGAGCTGCTGCAGAGCAGTTGTTTCTAATGAATGTGGTTCTTCCCAGTGGCCCAGACTCAGAAACGCTCTGAGCCCAGGATGTTCGACCCAGGTGGAGAAGCTGCCTTATATGGTCCAGAAACAGGAGACACATTCTGGCGTATGTTCAGAGCAGTTAGACGAGGGGAAGTTACAGACTGTGTAAACATCTCAGGAGAGAGAGAGGGAGGGTGTCCACGATTATAAAGCACACACCATCGCATGTAGAAGAACTGCTCAATCAGCAACGACCATCAGCCAGTTCTGTGGATCTAAATAAGAGTGTAATATGTACCTGATTCAGCCATGGATCTAGGCTCTGAAAAAGACAAGAAGAAAACAGCATAGCGCTTGGTGTCATTTGCATAGACAATGTACAGTATAAACTATTCTTTAGTAAAGCATGAATCAAACATATTTCATTAAATATTGAATATGTTTATTAATATAATATGTGAGAATGACAAATTCTGGACATCATAGGAATATAAATGAATATGAATAAAACATATCTAATGACTCATAAATCGATAGAACAAGCAGAGAAAGGATCAGAGTAGGTAAACAGGGAGAATGGCGTTCTGCGCTTGGACACAAGCCTACTCTTCTGGAGGATCCTGAAGTCGGGGGAGTCCTGGATGGAGACCCCCTCTCTGTACCAGTTCACCCGGGCGGACGGGATCCCCTTCACACGGCTCTCTAGCACCACCAGCTGGCCCTCCAGCGCCAACACGTCCTGCAGAGACTGGGGGGCCAGAGAGAAGCACCGATATAGATATATACCACCAGAGACTGTGGGGTCAGAGAGAAGCAGAAATATATATAGATAGATATACATACCAACAGAGACTGTGGGGCCAGAGTAAATAATATTTATTATTTCACTCAAAATGGTAAATGGACTGCACTTATATAGCGCTTTTCCACCTTAGTGGCACTCAAAGCGCTTTACAATGGCCTCTCATTCACCCATTCACACACACATTCACACACCAATGGCGGTAGCTGCCATGCAAGGTGCTAACCTGCTCATTGGGAGCAATTTGGGGTTAGATGTCTTGCTCAAGGACACTTCAACATGTGGACAGTCGGAGCTGGGATTCGAACCACTGACCCTTCGATCATTGAACGACCCGCTCTACCAACTAGAGATAGAGAAACTGGTGGATGCGAAGTACGTCACCAAGTTGGATGGTCCAGAGGGGGATTCGAGGTTCGCCAGTGGGCGAGCAACGACCCTGAGGTGGTGAAGCACCTTCCCCCAGAGGCTCAGTCTGTCACCTCTGACCTCTGGCTCTCCCAGACAGGTGTCGACCCCCAGGAATCCACACTGGGGTTGCGGTGGAGTTGCGTTCCAGACTGTCTGGGGTACAAGCACTGTGTATCACCCACCGGAATTCCCACATTGCGCATCATCTACCGCACATTGGCCAGTCAATATGACCCCTTAGGGTACCTTCTACCCTACACCACCAGAGCTAAAGTGCTGGTACAGGACTTGTGGAAGACTAAACAAGGCTGGAATGAATCAGCCCATCAGACCTGGCCGAGCAGTGGTCAAAGTGGGAGCAGGAGCTGACAGACATCTCGAGCATCACACTGCCTCGTTGCTATATGTCTTCCTGTGCTGATCAACGTGGAGTGGAGAGGGAATTGCACGTCTTCTGTGATGCCTCTGAACGATCTTATGGCTCCGTGGCATATCTCTGTGTCAATGACTTCCTGAATCACATCCATGTGGCGTTCGTCATGGCTCGTTCCCAGGTGTCGCCAAAAAAGCAAATGTCGATGCCTAGGCTGGAACTCAGTGCTGCAGTGCTGGGAGCACAACTTGCCTCGACCCTAAAGGCTGAGCTCACTCTGCCGCTAACCCAGACTGTCCTGTGGAGTGACTCTACGACTGTCCTAACCTGGCTGAAGTCTGAGTCCTGCCTTTATAAGGTATACGTCGGGACACGCATCGCCGAAATCCAGGATGTCACGGCATCTGAGGAATGGAGGTACGTCGACAGCTCAAACAACCCAGCAGACGACCTGACGCGAGGTAAAAAAAAACTGCAGGACTTGGCTCAACCAAATCGATGGGGGACGGGACCCTCTTTCCTTAAGAAGCCTGAAAGCCATTGGCCAGTTTCTCCTGAGGCCTCATGCTTCTCCCAGGTAGATACCGAGAACACTGAACTGAAGAAGTCTGCAAGATCAGTGCAATGTCTGTCTCTGTCCGTGGACAGTCCTACCACCCATGATCCCTCTCAGTATAAAAGCTGGGAATAACTCCTGACTGCTATGGAGCAAACCATGACCAAAGTGGCCAATGCCTCTAACAAGATCTCGGCCGAGGTCGTTTTGCTATGGCAAGCACAAGCAGACAGTTTCCCAGAGTAGCTTGACGCCCTTGGGAAGGACAAACCACTGTCAAATAAGAGCTGACTCCTCCAACTGTCGCCAGAACTTGAGGAAGAACTCGGGTTGATCAGAGTGGGGGGCAGGTTACGACGGTCTCCAGACCTGGATCCTGATTTGATTCACCCGATTATTCTGGACCCCAAGCATCCTACCATGCAGCTCATCATTAAGCATTATGACGAGTCTCTGCTGCTTCCTGGCCCAGAAAGTGTATGGAAAGCTGCGGCGTAAGTACTGGGTTCTGAGGGGGAGAGCGGCCATCCGCAAGCACCAATACTCCTGCAGAGAGTGCCACAAATGGAAATCCTCACCAGACGTGCCGAAAATGGCCGACCTGCCCCCAGCAAGATTATGGCTCTACAAACAACCTTTCTGGTCCACAGGTGTAGATTGTTTTGGGCCATTCACTATCAGTCACAGTCGTCGTACCGAAAAACTCTGGGGGATCCTGTTCAAATGCCTGACTACACACTGTGTGCATCTGGATCTCTTGGAGAGTCTGGACATGGATGCATTCCTCCTAGCTCTTCGCCGCTTCGTATCCCGACAGGGTAAACCCTGGGAGATCCTATCACATCGAGGCACCAATTTCCGAGCAGGGGATCGCAAGCTCAAAGAGTGCTTCCAAGCCATGTAACCAGATCTCAAAGCACATCTCGCAACACAGCAAATCACCTTCCGGTTCAATCCTCCCGGGGCCCCACACTTCGGTGGTGCTTAGGAACGCGGGATCAAGTCTGTGAAGAATGCCCTGCGAGTGGTCCTCGGGAGCCAGACTGTCAGACACGATGCTTTGGACAGTCCTTATCGAGGTGGAGGGAATTCTTAACGCAAAGCCCCTTGGATACCTCTCCGCTGCTGCATCTGATCCTGATCCAGTGACTCCTAATCTGCTCTTGATGGGGCGGCAAGATGCATCCCTGCCACAAGCCATGTTCGCCGACAGCAATTTAATCGGACGCCGTAGGTGGCGCCATAGCCAGATGCTGGTGGACCACTTCTGGGCAAGGTTCATCAGGGACTACTTAACCAGTTTACAAACCAGGGGGAAGTGGTGGAAGGAGGTTCGGAACATTGCGGTAAGGACCAAAGTTCTGATCATCGACCCCCAACTGCCACAGGCCTCATGGCCTGTGGGTCGAGTGCTCACAACCACACCTGGACAGGATGGTAGGGTCCGGTCCGTGGACATTCAAGTCGGCGCTCAAACCTTCACCCGACCAGTATCACGACTGGTTGTACTCCCTGAACTTGAAGGGGAATGATGGTGGGAGTCCTTTATGGTTCTGGAATTGGCTTCAATTCCGGGGCGGCTATGTAAAGAACTCCCCAGAGTAAAGCACAGATATAGATACCACCAGGAAGTGACAGACATTTTATGAATGCATCTTCTTGGATAATTCCAACTATTGATGTGATGAATTCAGAATGTTGGATTGAATAGTTGTTGACGGGCAGTGGTTTACCTTTGTGAACACAGGGGCAGCCATGATAGGACCCCCGTCTAGTCCAAGAGGACAGGACTCGCTGGAATACTGACTCTGGACACAGGAATAAAGAGAAAACATAAAGTTACACTTACATTATTCCTTTACAGTATCAAACTGTACACTGTATCGAGTGACATTGTGACATAGTGACACTATCAAATCAATCATAAAGACCTCAAGCGGTAACTACCTCGGTTTGAGAGGGAGCCAGGTGACCCGGGGGTGCGGAGGAGACTTCCTGGGTCAGGGGTGTGGTCAGGGCGGGTAGCGCTGTGGACGATGGCGGCTCCGCCGGTGCTGACTTGTCCTGCTCAGGTGCAGGGGTAGCTTCTGTATCCACAGGTGACAGAGGAGGAACTACATGGACAGGTAAGGGTGTTGTCACTTCCTGGGCGGGTACTAGTGCAGAGCCCAGCTGATTGGACAGTGCGGCTGAGGCGTCCGGGACAGGAAGCAGAGCGGCGGCTCCGTGGACGAGTGGAGACGCTGTGGTCACCGGGCTGGCTGTTTGGGACGGGACCCCCTGCTGCTGCGGCTCCTCCTCCGGGCTGACGGGGGGGAGAAGAGGAGGGGCCTCTCCCACGCCCACACCCTCCCTGGCGCCGGCCCCCGGGGGCTCGGACTGGGCTGGCCTGGCTGGTTGCCTTTGGGTTTACAAGGGGAGAAGGACCAGGTCACTGTCATTCTACTGTCATTCTACTGTCTTTCAGCTCCATTGTGTGTGAGAGTAAAGACACTCACTGTGCTACGTGGCCACCATGCTGCTCCCCTTCTGAGTCTGAGGAGGAGGCACCTGCAAACATCACAAAGGTCCATTAAACCCCTGACGGATCCTTGACGTAGAATCGACCAGCTCGACAAAAACAAGGCATGTGAAATAGGGATGTTAATAGTTAATCGACTAATTGCCGCTAAGAATTTACTCAAGTAAGATTTGGTTACTCGATTAATCGCTTGTTAATGGAACAGAACTTTTTGGTGGGGAACGAATGTTATCAACGGGAGTTGCGTGAAATGTAATCATGATTAAAGGTCTGACTGCACATGAAGGCGCCACGCCATGTAGTGAAGGCTAATTGGGATGCCGGGAAATTTCAACGACACAGCGGAAGAACACGCAAAAATGAAGCAAGCAAAGCGCAGTCCAGCGCGGGACGTTCTTATCATTGAATCGACTATCGTTTGTTGAGGTTAACAGTTATCGATGAATGAAATTCCTTGAAATTTGCAACCCTAGTGTGAGGAGAGGTCCGTGGGAGGGTCAGACTCGGGTCACCTTCGATGTAGATCTCTGCAGAGGTGGAGTCTGAGCCGTAGACGTTGGAGGCGAAGCAGGAGTAGCGCCCTGTGTCTTCCTCGAACGCCTCGGCGATGATCAGAGAGTGCAGCTCGCCGTCGGTCAGGATCTGGATGTCAGGGCTGTTCTCCAGCTCCTTTCCCTCACAGAACCACCTGCGTTAAACACACAGAACCGCCTGCGTTAAACACACAGAACCACCTGCGTTCAACACACAGAACCACCTGCGTTAAACACACAGAACCACCTGCGTTCAACACACAGAACCGCCTGCGTTCAACACACAGAACCACCTGCGTTCAACAAACAGAAGCACCTGCGTTCAACACACAGAACCGCCTGCGTTAAACACACAGAACCACCTGCGTTAAACACACAGAACCACCTGCGTTAAACAACAACCAACACTCTTCACAGCCTTCACAACCAACACTCTTCACAGCCTTCACAACCAACACTCTTCACAGAGAGCGTCTCTCTCAGTCCCTCAGCGTTCCTGGAGGGCTGCCAGTAAAGGAAGCTAAACCAACCTGGAAGCACATCCCCATAGTTCTCCCTTTCCCTGGGAAAGAACAAGCCTTCGCTGACAGTAACACGCGGCTAGAATGACTGATGATGAGAGGACATGTGTGATAAGCAGGGCACAAACTTCACTACCTATTGGGTTACAGCTGAACAAACAGTGAATCCCGTTCAGTGGACTCCACAAGCCTCGGTGTCTGTGTCCTCCAGGTCTTTTCTGGGTGGATGAAGTAATGCTCAGATATATCCTATAAACCTTTGGGCAGGAGTTAATGTGCCACTGTACACCTCTACGCCCCATGTATATCTGGAGCTCAGCTAAAGTCTGTATAAAGCACATGGCCCATCACTCAAGGTTTTTCATTTAGACTTAATAGAAGATTTAGCTCCCAAACAGCCCCTTACACCTGTCTCAGAATGAGCAAATGAGCTTGAAATAAGTCTGATTTCAAGCTAATGAGATGAAATAGGCCACGTCTGATTCCCTACCAAACCACTTGAGTCAATATCATGAGGATATATAAAGACGTCAGGATACCTGAGCTCATACCAAAGGTCTTCTGTGGGTTGTCCTACAAGATATGCTTTGAGAAGAAGTGGTTCAAGTCCTGGTATCAAAAAACACAATCTACTATCCAACATCCCCTCAATGCCCCTCTGCTGATCTGAGCCTGGCACTGGGGTACGTGCGTTACTGGAATGTTCTGCCTATGTTCCATCTGGCAACGCATGTCATTTCTAATGAGTAAGGCTCTAATCTGAACCTATGAGTGATCGAGGAGCTGAGCTGCTCTCTGCACCTGTCAACTCTATTTTCCCTCTGGACCCCCGTAGCAGACAGGACCCCCCCCTGTCCAGGCGTCCCGACAACACACACACAACATACCACAACACACACACACAACATACCACAACACACACACACAACCTACCACAACACACACACACAAACAACACACGCTCAACACACGCATAACACACGCATAACACACGCTGAACATACGCTCAACACACACACAACACACACACAACATACCACAACACACACACACAACACACGCTCAACACACACACACAACACACACACAACACACGCACACCACGCACAACAACACACGCACAACACACACAACACACGCACAACATACCACAACACACGCACAACACACACACACGCACAACACACAACACACACACACACGCACAACACACACAACACACGCACAACATACCACAACACACGCACAACACACAACACACACACGCACAACACGCGCACAACCCACACACAACACATGAACAACACACACACAACACACGCACAACACACACACACAACACACACGCACAACACACACACAACACACGAACAACACACACACAACACACGCACACAACACACACACACGCACAACACGCGCACAACACACACACAACACACGAACAACACACACACAACACACGCACAACACACACACGCACAACATACCACAACACACACACAACACACGCACAATACACACACACAACACACGCACACGCTCAACACACACACAACATACGCACAACAAACACACAACACACGCACAACGCTAAACATAGACTAAGAACACGCATAATACTATCTCCTGACGCACCACAGACACTAAACCCTGAGATATGTGAACATGATGATGCTGGGCACATTAATAGCACTAATATTCCAGGAGAAACTACAGTGACATGACACATTCAGACCCTGTGACCATGAGCATCACACACAGACATTAAACACTAAAACACTTAAACAACCCCAAGCAGGACATGGAATGTCTCACCCAATTCCACTTTCATCTTTCTGTCAACAACATCGGCGATTCCATTATCAGACCCGAGTAACGAGCTCAGAGCCAGAGCTGTCTAGAAAGGGCTGAGAGAGACATTTCAGTAGGTGAACCATGTCCAGAGAGACCGGTCAGTAGGTGAGCCATGTCCAGAGAGACCGGTCAGTAGGTGAACCATGTCCAGAGAGACCGGTCAGTAGGTGAACCATGTCCAGAGGGACCGGTCAGTAGGTGAACCATGTCCAGAGGGACCGGTCAGTAGGTGAACCATGTCCAGAGAGACCGGTCAGTAGGTGAACCATGTCCAGAGGGACCGGTCAGTAGGTGAACCATGTCCAGAGGGACCGGTCAGTAGGTGAACCATGTCCAGAGAGACCGGTAGCCTCGAGGCTCTCAGACTGACCTCTCACAGCGGAGGGACACTAAGTTTGTCTTTCAATTCAAACAAGACTCCCGCCTTCATCGTCCCACCCAGACACCTGTTCAACCTGCAACATTCCTCTGATGTTCTGGGGACATTAGAGAAGAGGTGTCATTCTGTCCTCACGTGACTAACAGCAACGCTGATGCATCATCTTGTATGTAGTAGTAAGTTGTTCCCTAACCCTGTACTGACATTAATTTAATGCGGCACAATTTTGACCGACACTAGGATGATCTAATGTTCTGGATATAACCTAGACCAAACGCACGTGCACGCACGCACGCACGCACACACACACACACACACACACACACACGCGCACACACACACACAGCATTCGGTGTCAGCTGTTTGCTGGCGTTGTTTGTCAGACAAGCTCTATTAAAAAGAAAAAAGCAACATTTGCCTGAACTTACACCTCACATAGATATTTACTGTCAATATCTCTGACCAACACATGCTTAAGTTCAAGATCTGCTTCACTATCTTTGTTTACGTGGATCTCTCTATGAACCCAGGGGTCACTCGGTATGCTGGGGGCACTCCCACAGGCACCAGGGATGTTCAGAGCTATATTTGCCATATTGAAATGAAAACCAGGATCTAAGTTAATCTGATCATAACAACACAGACTTGGCTCTTCTGGACATCCAGGGGTAACCGCCACTGTAGCCTATTTCAAAACCAAACAAGCTTAAACCAAACACTTTATATCGAGCTATTTTAGGTTTGTAAAACACATCCTCAAATCAAAACTGTGTCACCTTTAAATTGTATCAATACGCATCACTCACCCTCAACTCCTTTAGCTGTCATTCCTCCTTTTAGATCATCCTGTCAACTATGTCATAATGTGGGCGGAGCAAGATCCTGTCATAGTTTTCAGGGGTCACGTGCCGATTGGCCACTCTGACTCACTACTCATCAACTCACCAACTATGGATTACATTTCAATATTTAACTATGGATTACATTTCAATATTTAATCGTTTTATAGTGACTCAAAGTGTTCGTACTAACATGCAGGGAACAGAACAGTGCAGATGGCTTGATAACCACAATAAAATATAAATAACAATAAACAAACTGAAGTACTAACAACTTTGTTTGTATACTCACTAAAGCACTAGCATTGAGGTGTGGTCTACCAGGTAGCGTGCAGTAGGGTTGGGAACGTTTGTTTTGTCTTACCGGACTTCGGGGATGGGGAGTCCTCTAACGATGCAGTCCAGCTGGACCTTGCTGCCCTCTGGAACCTCCCTGCTCTTCAGCTTGTGGATGAACTGTGGCGGCTCGTAGACGCTCTCTGTCTGGGCAGGGCTCTCTGCCTCGGCCTCCGTCATGTCCACAGCGTCGTAGCGGTCCTCTGGAAGCCTGCTGTCCGGCGCGGGGAGCTCCCTGGACCCTGCGTGGCCGAGCCCGGCCGAGTCCACCTGGACCTCAGGCTGGTAGCTGAAGGAAGGAGCAGGCCTCTCCATCTCCACAGGGACAACAGGTCTCTCCCTGTCATCCGTGCTCAGGGAGAACGCAGAACCGTCGGGCTGGGTCTTGTTCTGGTGCCGGCTGCGGTGGCTCTTGCAGGTTCTCGGTCGGACCCTCTTGGAGCTGTTGGCCTTGAAGAGAGACGACAGCTCCTCGATGAAGTCTGCGGCCTTGTTGAGGAACTCCTTCTTGGACTGGGTCTCCGGGCCGTACGACGTGTTCCTGGCCGCCATGTTGAAGTCCTCGAGGGTCCGGGCGGCCCGGTTGGTCCTGACCGCTTTGTCCTGCAGGGTGGGCTGGTGCGTGGGTCTGTCTGCTGAGGACATGGAGGGGGCCGGAGGAGGGTCTCTTCTCTCTGGGGCTGGCTGGACACAGGGCAGGACAGAGGGGGAGAGAGACAGGGCAGCCAGAGGCGAGGACTGGGCAGCGAAAGGGATGGAGGGGTTAGTGAGAGAGGGGGGGGAGGGGTTAGTGAGAGAGGGAGGGGAGGGGTTAGTGAGAGAGGGGGGGGAGGGGTTAGTGAGAGAGGGGGAAGAGGGGTTAGTGAGAGAGAGGGGGGAGGGGTTAGTGAGAGAGAGGGGGGAGGGGTTAGTGAGAGAAAGGGGGGAGGGTTTAGTGAGAGAAAGGGGGGAGGGGTTAGTGAGAGAAAGGGGGGAGGGGTTAGTGAGAGAGATGGGGGAGGGGTTAGTGAGAGAGAGGGGGGAGGGGTTAGTGAGAGAGGGGGCGGAGGGGGTGGTGGTGGAGGAGGTGAGGGTTGCCCTGCCCTCTGCCCTCTCCTCGTGGGGGTCATGTCCGATGGCTTGGCACGCCAGGTTCACACTCTTATCCAGCTCCTCCTGGCTCAGGAAGGCTGAGAGGTCGGGGAACTGGGGGTCGTCCCGCCCCGCAGGCTCCTCCGCGCGGCCCTTGAGGGCGCCATAGACCAGGCGGCGCGAGGAGGAGGAGTCAGATCGACTCACCTCGCTGTGTCTCTGGTGCGCGCGCGCCTCTGCCAGGTAGGTCTCTCTGAGCAGCTGGGACAGGGAGGGGGGGGGGTCCACCTGCTGCTCCGTCATGCTGGGGGGGGGAACACACACACCCCGCTGAGAATTCCTCATCACTCATCATTATGTTATTACTGAACTAACAGCTTATAACCATGTAGTAAGGCACCTTCAGACAGTTAATAGGGCCTGAAGTGATTTGAAGAGATATGGTGGGAAAAGGCTAAACACATTACCGAAATGTGCAATGCATTTAACAAAAAAGGTATATCACCATCAAAATGACAAGTTAAAATAGCTTCTCCATTTTTAGTTCAGAAATCTTTAAAACTTATTGTGGCTCAAGACATGTAGCCTTTCCCCATTTCATGCAGAGACATCAGATCTCATTCAAAATGGACAAGCAAAGCTGCGTTCAGTTCATTTTAAGACGTATTCTTTGGAAACGGACAGTCTTTACACAGCTCTTTGACCCCAGCTCTGCGTAGTTATTGAATCCAGAAACGGGATAGGACACACAGATGCTACTGACACTCAGATCAGCGCAATTAAGAGAGGCAGCGATGCCCTTCCAACAGACCCGCAGCTGCAGCTGTTGTGTACATTAATCCTTTGCAAACAGCCTCCAAACCCCCCAAGTCATGTCTAATAATAGTAGGGGATCAGTTTACATGAAAAAAAAAATCACGAAAAAGTACTCCCCCTTTAACCCATCATCAGAGTACTGAACAAGGTTCTGAGCGCCTTGAGCTATCAAATCTAATGAGAAAACAAATCATATTTAGAAGGTTTATGAGGGGGACAGTCTGAACACAGACACACTAAGTCACTCCCCTTCCCAGACTGGGTGTGAAGTCACGACCCACTGAGGCTGAATAAACTCATTAGAACATTCTGACCCAGAGAACATGAGCCCACCCGCTGTGTGTGAGACCTGGTGAGAGAACACAGATGAGCTCGGTTCTACACGAACCCTAATGACTGAATAAGACAGTTAACAGCAGATAACGGGGTGATTTACCTTCAAACCAGCTGGCCCCGTCTGGACCCGCCAATCCACGGAGAGCACCTGTGCGCAAACAGGCAGATTCCGGTGTTCCGGTGCTCGCCACCTGGGCGGAGAGGCAGCTGCACAGGACTGCTTGTTTTCTTGCACAGGGTTAACCTTGGAGTTTACAGGGAAATATGGAGGCGAGTAGCTAGGGCAACCTGTCACCAGTAAAAGTAGTAACATTTGTCAGCGCGCTAGTCGCAGGTTATTTTGGGGAGGCCTGGCCCATGTGTCTGGGTGGCGTCCCACCTCATTGGCCAGAGGAGGGCGTCTGTAAAGGGATTCCTCACCGGAGGAGCACGGTCGTCTGTCAAAGCTCACTACTAAAGCTCACTACTGAATTAGACGAGCCTCGACGAGCCTCCGTGCGCCCGAATGTGAACACAGCAGATTACTGGGGTTGATCAACCCAGGGCGAGCTACAGCTGAGCAGGACATGTTCATGAGTATACTATAGGCTATATGAGTATAATATAGGCTATATGAGTATACTATAGGCTATATGAGTATAATATAGGCTATATGAGTATACTATAGGCTATATGAGTATACTATAGGCTATATGAGTATAATATAGGCTATATGAGTATAATATAGGTTATATGAGTATACTATAGGCTATATGAGTATACTATAGGCTATATGAGTATAATATAGGCTATATGAGTATAATATAGGCTATATGAGTATACTATAAGCTATATGAGTATAATATAGGCTATATGAGTATACTATAGGCTATATGAGTATAATATAGGCTATATGAGTATAATATAGGCTATATGAGTATACTATAGGCTATATGAGTATACTATAGGCTATATGAGTATACTATAGGCTATATGAGTATACTATAGGCTATATGAGTATACTATAGGCTATATGAGTATAATATAGGCGATATGAGTATACTATAGGCTATATGAGTATACTATAGGCGATATGAGTATACTATAGGCTATATGAGTATACTATAGGCTATATGAGTATACTATAGGCTATATGAGTATACTATAGGCTATATGAGTATAATATAGGCTATATGAGTATAATATAGGCTATATGCCCCTAAGTGCAAATGCGATCGCTTACAGTATAGGCCTACTTGACCTGTATGATATAGAGAATATAGACTTTCATATCATAATCAACATTTAAATAGGCTTTACATGCATGTATCCACATCAGAACTTGAAACATTTGGTTTCAGTAGTTATCTGACCAATCCTAACAGAAGCAGTCCAGAAGATGGAGCTAATAGACCAGAAACTACCCTCCATGCATTTGGTTTGACTACATAGACATGGATATGTTTGATCTATCTATCTATCTATCTATCTATCTATCTGAGTGATTTCTGTTCTGGCTTTTAATTCATCTCTTAATTCCTACTGCATTTGACAGTTCTTCCAAGTGATTCTGTTCATGCTCATGTGATTTTCAAGATTTGTTTATTGAAACAATGAGTAGATCTGTACATACAACAATGAAGTGAGCCATGGTCCCCACACTCCAAGAGGCAAAGAGCAAAGACAACCAGGCCTGAGCATCAGATTACACTTAAAACAGTGCAAAAATATCATCAAATACTTCCATTCGAATTAAACACATAACAGAAGATGGTTCAGTTACAGAAGATACTGACTGATTGTTTTTTGTTTGTTTTTTTGCTACCGCCTGATGGCCATGCTATGAAAATAACTATTTACATCATCAACAACCTCACTATCATGAGATCATTTAACACAGTATCACTCAATCTCATTATGATGGACCAAAACTGTTTCATTCACATGTAGAATCAATTGGCTCAGTGATAACAGATACAGCAGCAACAACACAGAGACGTTGAGGACGTTGAGATAGTGAAGAAAATCAAAAGTAATTCGTCCAATCACAGACCTCGATCCCGATCCTGGCATTGTGCCCATGTGTCCTTAAGCAAGACACTGAACGCCAAAAGCACTCAGGTGCGGCAGGGTGGGGCAGTACCTAGTACCTCACAGCAAGAAGGTATCTGGGCCTTTCTGTGTGGAGTTTGCATGTTCTCCCCGCGTTCCCAAGGGTTCCCTCCCAAAGAACCCAATATAACATGCAGAAGAACAGATCTGAACCTGACCTGGACACTTGGACTTGGTCCCCGGGCGCCATGAGCGATGGCTGCCCACTGCTCCTGACTGCCCCTGGAGGAGAGGGCTGGCATGGACAAATGCAGGGAACAATTTCCACCGATGACCCCCGATGACCCCTGAAAGCTGCGTGTGTGTGTGCATGTGTGTGCATGTGTGTGTGTGCATGTGTGTGTGTGTGTGTGCGCACCATGTCGCTACTCACTCTAGTAAGGCGTGTGACTGTGAGGCAGAATAAAGACCCCCGTTGGGTCCTCTATATATATATATATATATATATATATATATATATATATATATTCGTAGCCTACCTGAACAAGAGGCCGCTTCTGAATGACCCAGTCATACATCTCAAACTTGCGTTAAACAGAACGAGGCCAAACGAAAATAGAAAAACAGACAGTTTGCTCCGATGGTGCAGAGAACCTGGCTCATCTGGACACAGGCAACTCCAGTATGTTTTAGCCGTTTAGTTCGCTACATTTGCCATTTATCCCTTTGCTACAACTACTATTTTTTAAATTATATTATTATTTATACTACTATTTTATCCATTCTGCCTGGAATGAGTGAGACGAGCGGCTTCTCTAACTCAACAGACACTGTGGAGCAGTGCTGAGCCTGTGTGATAAGCAGCCTGCTGAACTGTGTTTTCACAAGTTGGCAGAAATACTTTCACTTCCAGATGTCGACATATGCAGAGCAAATGCAGGCTACAAACTGTAAACGTCAGAGTCAGAGGATTGATTATGATCTATTAACAGAATCCTCTCTACTTTGACTTGAGTTTGTAAAAAAAAGTTTAGTGCCGTGAAAGGGAAGCTGCCCCCCCCACCCTGCACCCCAAACCCCAACCCCCCCCACACCCCAAACCCTAACCCCCCGCACCCCAACCCCCCCGCACCCCAAACCCTAACCCCCCCACCCCTGCTTCCAACGCCTCTGAGATGGTGGATTATCACCACATGGACAACAGCACCATCATGAAATCAATATGCTTTTCAATGGAGGCGTAGAGAGCTATCCACCACACCACTGAGATCAGGCCGTCGCAACGCTCAGCCAATCAGCATCATGGAATCCTTGTCACTATGTTTTGAGTTGAGCCAGGTCACCCAGGTGGATGACTGAGAAACAACAAACAATAATGTTACATCAGTGGGCCTGTTGTAGTGAGATGCTCTCCTTCCCAAGCCCTGGGAGATATGATGCTCTCCTTCCCAAGCCCTGGGAGATATGATGCTCTCCTTCCCAACCCTGGGAGATATGATGCTCTCCTTCCCAAGCCCTGGGAGATATGATGCTCTCCCTCCCAAGCCCTGGGAGATATGATGCTCTCCTTCCCAAGCCCTGGGAGATATGATGCTCTCCTTCCCAAGCCCTGGGAGATATGATGCTCTCCTTCCCAAGCCCTGGGAGATATGATGCTCTCCTTCCCAAGCCCTGGGAGATATGATGCTCTCCTTCCCAAGCCCTGGGAGATATGATCGCGGTAAGAAAGACAAGCCTGCGTTGAGGAAGCACATTTCCTCTCCAGCGGTTTTGGGCAAATGCACATGTTGTTTTTCCTTTCCCCAATGAAGAGGGCGGTTGTGAATGTGTGTGAGCGAGATGTGGCCTGACATGCACGTACTGGGTAGAGTGAGCCGAGTATGACCGCTGTTTGCTCCCTGGCTGCAGTCTTAAAGGGTGGGACACTGAGGGCATATTGTCTGTGTTATGAAGTCTGTTTAGAGGTTAAAAGCCAAATGGTTGGGCTACGTTGTTGTCCGCTGATTCTCTCTTGGCCAGCTACACCTCTTCCACCCCACATGCCTACCTGACAGCAAAGCCCACTTATTAAGACATGGAACAGGCTTCAGAGGAGGGACTGGATGTTTACTGGGTTTTAAAGCAGGTTGTGCTTCAGCCTTACTCTAGGATGACTCTTCGCTGGCCCTCTTGCGAGACTGGTCACCCCTGCAAAGGGACCAGAAGGACAGTCAGAGAAGGTGTGGGTCAATCCAATTCATCAGTCACTCTGTGCCTCAAAACCTAAACAAAAGCCTAATCGATGCATTGATCAAGACGTTTGCTGGGATTCCACCATTGGCTAGGTAGCATGTAATAACTTGAACCTGTGGTCATGACCTATACGCACAGCTGTGAGGTTGACCTGAGGGAACTGACCTGGGAAAGCCGTTGAGAGAGAGCTCCATCTGCATCTTCTGGTCGTGAGCGGCGTAGTCAGGCAGCTGGGACTCCACCGCTGGGGGGGTGATTTGAGGAATGAAGGCAGAGAACAGGGCCGGGGCGAGCTGGGCATACGCTGGAGGAAACGGGCGTTTAAACAGGAAGCAAACAGTCATTAAACCACGTCTTCCTTCACGTCCACACAGTAGCTGTGAAACCATGTCACTCAACAGGCGAGGTGTCGTGGCTCACCTGGTCTGAGATCGTAGAGGCCTTTGACCACACTAGCCATAGTTGATGGTCTGACTTGGAAGGGCATGGAACGGGCTTCAAGGAGAAGAGCTGAGAGCAGGAAAACACACAAAATGCCAGAAAAACAAACATATAAACAAAATGGCAGAAGTAATCAAAAAGTGCACAGCCATGACTGGGGTTGAAATGACAGAGTCAGACTGATGAACTCACCAATCAACGTGCTCACATGCTTCTCTGCAACATGATCCGTAAACAGCTTCAGAAGATCTTCTCTCAGGTCTCTGTTCAGCTTGGATTCAATGTAGAACTTATTCTGACAAGACAAGTTTGGAAAAGACACGTCAGGAAAGACTCTGAGTTATGGAAGCAAGCCCTGAAGACTCGTCTTGCCCTGAGAAATGAGTGAAAGCCAAGTACATTAAGCAGCAAATCTGACCCCGTATAATTCAAAGCCATTTTAGAGATCTGATGATAGGGTCGTAGGGTCGTACAATCTACCGTGTTCCTCATGAGTGTACTTACCATGTATATGAATACAGGAACTATGCATTGAAGAGCAGCTGTGTATTGAGTTAGAGCAAGGTTGAAATTCTCAATGAAATTCTCCAGTGGTCTGATCTGATGAAAGAGAATACATGTCTTTCTTAGTTCATCACTAAACAAAAGACATTGTTCAAGCATCCTTGAACAGAGGCTGTTCTGGAATAACTTCCTTCTTACCTGGAGGTCAGTCGATACTTGCTGTAGATGGATTGTGATCTTTGACATCAAGTCTTTGTACAGCAGCTCTGAGTGCTGTTGACACACACACTTGTACACGTAGCTGAAAAATAAAGAGTGACAGATCACCTTAGATTCTCCTTCCTAGAGACATGGGACGCCTTCAACGCCTGTTTCATTTGCAGCGATCTCCCACCTGTATATCTGCTCGTACGAGATGGAGATGTGGTCCGTGGGGTTCTGGACTAGCAGGTGGTCGATGGCCTTCTCCAGGTTGGGCCAGTATGTGTTCCTATAGTCCTCCTCTGTCATAGCATTCATTACTGAACCACAAAATTACACACAAAATGCTGTTATCAAATAAGCAAGCAAGATATAATTCCTAGAGGATCCACCGGCTGGCTCTGTGAAGCTGGTAGCCGATCACACTTCTGGTTGTTTGATCAAAGGGCTGGAGGCTGTAGTGTTCAGTGTTTCCTATTCATGGGGGGCACAGGAATGCTATTCTGATTCTGATAGAATTCATATTTTTTCTCGCAGTTTAGGGTGGGGGTTGCCATGTTGAAATGACGTCAAATGACAGGGAGGTTGAGAAATCCTACCCGAGTTTCTAGGCGTTATTTTTGTGCCACAATTCAGTCTAAGGGATATTTTGAGCGCATAAGTTGACGCGTCGTTTTATTTAATGTTCTCGTCCTTTTTTAATAATCAAACGCAGCAATAGTGGTTGAAACTTACAAAACTTTGAGGCTGAGTTCAGAGTCAGTGTCCCTGCCTGGGGGCTGTCCGCCTCGCTGGCCTCACTGCTGTCGCTGCTCGAATCAGAGTCCATGAACTTTGACCCGCTGGCGCTGCTGGAGCAGACCCTATCTTGACCCCTATCTTGACCCCCCACCGGGGAGACCGGTACCGAGAGAGGCTGGGGCACAGAGAGAGGCTGGGGCGAAGATAGAGGCTGGGGCACATCCGACCCCTGGGTCCTGAGATACGAGTGGGCTCCGTTTGCACAGTAGTTATGGTTGTGGTCATCATGTAGGTCAAAGCTGTCTTCTTCCATGTCCTCCATGTTGTAGACTTACAGGGCGTATACAGAAACCCCACATAGAGCTTTATATTGGAGGAAAATACAGATATTCTAACGCGCTAGCCAAGTCCAACGCCAAGTGTGTTGTGGTACGCTCTTCTGTCTATAAAGTTATTTTGCGACACTTCGCAACACTGATTTACGTCTGAAAGCCAGAGGTATACTTGTTTTGAATGCCGGTGTTGCCCGGCTGTTTGTGGGGCTTCCACAAATTCCAAAAGCTGTCCAAAAGATGACGTCTCCAATATTTACCCAGTTCCATAAAACACACCAACTGCCCTTACTTGAGGTTCTTCAGTTGATCTTGACATCTCAAACATTTACATCTGTTGCATTTTTGTGTCATAAAATAATGGAGATGCAAACTGCGGAAAAAGTGTTGTAAACTCTTTTTTTTACTTACAAATAGATCTCATGGAGACACAAATGTTTGAAAGTAGTCATCTCCCATTCCCTTACAACATAGACAAGGATCAATGATATTTCAATAAAATGGCATTTGAACATATTTCCATGGAGATGTTTGAAACACTAAATTCGACCCACCCTTAAAACTGGGAAGACTACTGAATCATCAGACAGTACACTAGGAAGACTACCGAATCATCACAGTACACTAGGACCAGAAGGTTCTCTTCAGAACAGTACACTAGGACCAGAGGGTCCCTCAGAATAGTACACTAGGACCAGAAGGTTCTCTTCAGAACAGTACACTAGGACCAGAGGGTCCCTCAGAATAGTACACTAGGACCAGAAGGTTCTCTTCAGAACAGTACACTAGACCCATAAGGTCCCTCAGAATAGTACACTAGGACCAGAAGGTCCCTCAGAATAGTACACTAGGACCAGAAGGTTCTCTTCAGAATAGTACACTAGGACCAGAAGGTTCCCTCAGAATAGTACACTAGGACCAGAAGGTTCCCCTCAGAATAGTACACTAGGACCAGAAGGTTCCCCTCAGAATAGTACACTAGGACCAGAAGGTTCTCTTCAGAACAGTACACTAGGACCAGAAGGTTCTCTTCAGAACAGTACACTAGGACCAGAGGGTTCCCCTCAGAACAGTACACTAGGACCAGAGGGTTCCCCTCAGAACAGTACACTAGGACCATAAGGTTCCCCTCAGAATAGTACACTAGGACCAGAGGTTTCCCCTCAGAACAGTACACTAGGACCATAAGGTTCCCCTCAGAACAGTACACTAGGACCATAAGGTTCCCCTAAGAATAGTACACTAGGACCAGAAGGTTCTCTTCAGAACAGTACACTAGGACCAGAAGGTTCCCCTCAGAACAGTACACTAGGACCATAAGGTTCTCCTCAGAACAGTACACTAAGACCATAAGGTTCCCCTCAGAATAGTACACTAGAACCAGAAGGTTCCCCTCAGAACAGTACACTAGGACCAGAAGGTTCCCCTCAGAACAGTACACTAGGACCAGAGGGTTCCCCTCAGAACAGTACACTAGGACCAGAAGGTTCCCCTCAGAATAGTACACTAGGACCATAAGGTTCCCCTCAGAATAGTACACTAGGACCAGAAGATTCCCCTCAGAACAGTACACTAGGACCAGAGGGTTCCCCTCAGAACAGTACACTAGGACCAGAAGGTTCCCCTCAGAATAGTACACTAGGACCATAAGGTTCCCCTCAGAATAGTACACTAGGACCAGAAGGTTCTCTTCAGAACAGTACACTAGGACCAGAAGGTTCCCCTCAGAACAGTACACTAGGACCATAAGGTTCTCCTCAGAACAGTACACTAAGACCATAAGGTTCCCCTCAGAATAGTACACTAGGACCAGAAGGTTCCCCTCAGAACAGTACACTAGGACCAGAAGGTTCCCCTCAGAACAGTACACTAGGACCAGAAGGTTCCCCTCAGAACAGTACACTAGGACCATAAGGTTCCCCTCAGAATAGTACACTAGGACCAGAAGGTTCCCCTCAGAATAGTACACTAGGACCAGAAGGTTCCCCTCAGAACAGTACACTAGGACCAGAAGGTTCCCCTCAGAACAGTACACTAGGACCATAAGGTTCCCCTCAGAATAGTACACTAGGACCAGAAGGTTCCCCTCAGAATAGTACACTAGGACCAGAAGGTTCCCCTCAGAACAGTACACTAGGACCAGAAGGTTCCCCTCAGAACGAAGGTAAACAAATGGTCAATAATCCAGATTAGTCACACCCAGCTCTCTAGAAACAGACAACTAGAACGGTCATATGGTTTAGGAAAAGGTGCCATTTCTTCAACGATAGCTTAATGAATATATTTCTAAGGTTTAATATTTGCAGTATCCTTTTCATTCACTTCAATTTAGAAAACCATCACCTACTCTTGAGTGAGTATGTCTCATGTTACAAAGTACAAAAAATAGTAAAAGGCTTGACTGTAAAAAAGTAGCTGCCAAACATAAGGAAAACAATTCCATTGGTAAATGTAGTCTTTACAATTAAGTTTTAGGTGATTCAAAAAGACAAATCTTATGAGGATTAAATAATATTGTTTCTGTATAGGGGAGAAAATAATATTGTTTCTAGGGGGGAAAAAAAGTGTTCTTTGGTCTAAGTTGCCATTTCTCTTTTCAACATGAACCTCACATGCTCCTCGAGTTGATCCTCAATTTATTTCCTGGTGAAAAATATCCTGTTATTACCTGGAGATGATTGGTGTGGTGAAGCACAGAAAATAACAGAGTAGAACTAAGTCAACAGAAGGGACGTTCTGCACATGCACAGTTTGTTCACTCAATCTCAAGTTTATGAAAAACGACATAGCTGTGGGGGCGAAAAGAAATATACAAAACAGATATAAAAGACAATTAGTGCTTTGTGGACAGGGTAGTTCCATTCTAAAGGTCTGGGGTGCTCTTAACATTTTTAGCTGAATCGTCCGTCTGCACACTGGAAGTGTCCTCCTTGGTTTGTTTGTGTGGCGCCGTGTCTCTGGGGCAGCCCCCTCCCTCCTCCAGGCTGGGCTCCTCGGCCTCACTGTCGTCCTCCTCTTCCTCCTCCTCCATCCCCTCAGCACTGCAGCACGAATCCTCGCTGTCGCTGCCACAGGAACTAGACTCGTCGTCCTCGGAGTCGGAGTACACTTCTGCCCCGTGGAAGATGTAGTGATTTGGTGCTTGAAATAGATATTGACCTGCTGGGATGAAAGGGCAGGGGATGGGGTCGGGTTTGAATGAGTTTACCATTTTACACGTTTCTTTTTTCTGTTCAAGGAAGTCTCTGTTATTCAATCAATACAGTTCATATCATGCAATCCAATTTGGTTTGACATGTTATAAGAATGATTATAACAGTAGTCTAAATCAAGTAAGGAAAAACATGTTGAGAAGTATTTTAGAAGCCTTCTATTTACTTCTCCCTTTTAATAATTGCATTGCTAAAATGTGAATCTTACTCTCAAGCCGCTTGCTGATTGGACTTCGACTGACTCGACTTATCCAGCATCGTCTGCGAACCTCAAGGTTGACATTTAGTCCAGAGGCCTCTTCTCTTTCTGTGGTTTCTTGTTGCGTGTCTTTTTCTCGATGTGCGTCTTCTCGATGTGCGTCTTCTCGATGTGCGTCTACTGCTTGGGACCCTGACCTCTCCAACGTCTCCTCCTGGGGACTCTGGGCGTTTAGACAGGGCACTGGCGGTGCTGGTTCCTCCTGGGGACTCTGGGCGTTTAGACAGGGCACTGGTGGTACTGGTTCTGGTGGTAGTCCAACTTCAGGAGTGTCTTTGACAATCTGTGCTTCACTCTCTTCCACAGTCTTGAGCGAAGCGTCTGTGTTATGGCTCGTCTGTTCCTCTGTGGGTTGGACGTGTGCAGACGAGGTCTGTTCCTCGGAGGGTTGGAGGGGTGTCGACCAGGCCTGGCTCGCCTGTTCCTCTGAGGGTTGGACGTGTGCAGACGAGGTCTGTTCCTCGGAGGGTTGGAGGGGTGTCGAGGCGCGGCGAGGCGGCAGCTCTGTGGGGGAGGGTAATCGAGGGGGCTTCTCCGTGATCTCAGTGAGTCTTGAGGAGTTGTAGCACAGCTGCTCGAAGTCTCCCGCCAGCCGATGACAGAGCTCATTGACGATGACGTCACAGTCGCCGAGAAGCTCCACATCGAAGTTGAGGTGAGGCAGCTGTTCCCTATTGATCAGGACCTGGGGCACTTCATGGGGAACGGAGTCTGGATGGAGACAACACATCACCTGTTACACACACGGCTTGAAATAATGAGTCAGCAACACCATTTTACAGCAAGATGAAAGAAAAAAAAAAGTATAATTGTGTGTAATTAATAGGTTAATACAATTCTGATACATTTTCTTGGTACATTGAGATCTATAAGAAAACGTTAAGCAAACATTCATACTTGGGATGAGGGCAACTGGCCGCACTTTAAGTGAGGACCCAATAACAATTAGGAGGTCCACTTCGTCCTTGTCCTGCTTCATGGCTCTGTGAAAGAGCTCCGGAAGATTCTCCCCGAAGAAGACGATGTCAGGTTTCATGATTGCCAGGGGGACGTCAGGACACCGAGGACAATGAGGGACAACCTGGAGGGATGAGCCCAGAATATGTCAACAACCGATGACAATTTAATGGACTGAATCGAACCACAAATAGGGTGAGACAGCAAGATGCATTGATGCATCTTAGAAGTCACAAAACACATTTCTGTTACAAAATACATTTCTGCCAATACCTGATTAAAGATGTCTTCTCTTACGGCCTCACAGTCAACCTTGTGTTTACAGACGAGACAGGATGCTGTTGCAAAAGACCCTGGGAACACAAGAGTTTGGGTTGATAAACGTGGTCCATGTGAACACCGGATCCAACTCACTTCAGGATGTCTTTTCTCACCGTGACACTGGATGATCCTCTGGACCCCGGCCACCTGTTCCAGGGTGTCAATGTTCTGAGTGTAGTTGCGTAGAAGCTTCTCCTGCTTATCCAGCATGGATATGAACTTGTGACAGGGTGAAGGCTGGAACTGTCCAGGGTAGATCTCCTGCAACACAGAACAATCCTAGAGATCTTGAGACCGTCTTGATCTCGCGAGCTCACATCCGCTTTCCCTCCTGAGCTACGCGACGCATCATCCACCCCAGGGGCATCATCCACCCCAGGGGCATCATCCACCTCAGGGGCATCATCCACCTCAGGGGCATCATCCACCTCAGGGGCATCATCCACCTCAGGGGCATCATCCACCTCAGGGGCATCATCCACCCCAGGGGCATCATCCACCCCAGGGGCATCATCCACCCCAGGGGCATCATCCACCTCAGGGGCATCATCCACCTCAGGGGCATCATCCACCTCAGGGGCATCATCCACCCAAGGGGCATCATCCACCCCAGGGGCATCATCCACCTCAGGGCACCTCAGTCTGTGGGTACTTTCAAGAAAGACCTTAAAACCCACCTCTTCACAAAAGATTTCTGTTGACCGTTCTCCCATGTCATCATCTTTTATGTGCCATGTAATGCTTGCTTCATGTTTTTATTATTGTATTACCCGTTATTGTACTAATGTGTTGGATGTGACTTGGTTGTGGATGTATAGGATGTGTAATGGATGTGGAGCCTGGATGAATGTTCTACAACTAAGGGCTTCAAAATTCACAAAACCTTCTGCGTCATCTTCAATGATGCATTTGAACTTTTATAACAAAACGTACTCCAGTCTGGGAGTCTGTTGAACACACAACTTATTTTTTGGCCCGTTAATTTTAGCTCATTCAGAACTCAGAACCAAATGGTAGCGATGCTACAAAACACCTACAAAGCCTACAAAACAAAGACACCACCTCACCACCCAGAGCGGTTGAGTTAGCGCGTGAAAGACGGTAGACAAGATATTGTTCGTCCAATCCCATGCCAAGTAATTTTCAAAGTGCCCGCCCTTTTCCAAACAGTTTCCAACAGAATTCCCAGATGGTTATGTGAAACAAACCACGTGAAACAAACCATCTGGGACATCAGACTAGAACATTCCAACCCACATCTCACTTTCAACATGTTCTATCAAACTGCTGATTTCTTGGCTGAAAGACATGAAGAACACAAACCTTGGCAAACTTAAAGAAAGGCCGCGGGTCTCTTCTAAAGTACTCTATATCAAACATGGCCTGAGGGTCTGGAAGGTCAGGGAAGTCCACGGCCAGTCTTGCATAGATACCGTCCCTGGAGCGGAAGTCAGGTATACCACAAGAGACGGACACCTGGGACAAAAAAGACTACAATTAGAAAAGCAAATCTCAGCAGATTAGAACAGTAGTTTGTAGGGAAATATGTTAACTGAAGTATTGATTTCCTCTTAGCTGTAGTCCCCACCTACCTGAGGAAATCAACTACAGCCATGAGGAAAGTCCTCTTCGTCTGCACTTCGTTAGAACTTCTGTATCTGAGACCATCCTGATCTCGCGAGCTCACATTCTCCACAGATCAGTCCGGACAAGCTCAATAGAGATCCACTTGGGCCTGAACAGAATTTGGTCAGGCCAATCAGTGTCCTATGTTGAGTAACTACTGCCCGGTTTAGGTCATCCATCCTCCTCAAAGTCCGGCCTCCGGAACATACCACAACTGTCTCCAGACCGTACCACAACTGTCTCCGGACCGTACCACAACTGTCTCCGGACCGTACCACAACCGTCTCCGGACCGGACCGTACCACAACTGAGTACCACCAAAGGAGACAGTTGAGGAGGTTCGAGCACCTAGTGAGGATGCCTCCTAGGCGCCTCCCTAGGGAGGTGCTCCAGGCGTGTCCGGCTGGGAGGAGGCCGCGGGGTAGACCCAGGACTAGGTGGCGGGACTACATCTCTGCACAACCCGGAGGCAGCAAATCTCGCATTTTATCAGCGCCGAAAAGTGGAATATATTTTAACTTTTCCACGGAGGAAGTGCCCCGTTTGTTGTGTTCTGTCGCTTGGCAACAAATAGCGTCGGCCAGGGACAATGCGGTGCGCTTCGTGTTTTTGGCAGCAAAACCAGTGTGAACGCAGTCTCAGGGTGAACGCAGCCTCGGGGTGAACGCAGCCTCGGGGTGAACGCAGCCTCGGGGTGAACGCAGCCTCGGGGTGAACGCAGCCTCGGGGTGAACGCAGCCTCGGGGTGAGCGCAGCCTCGGGGTGAGCGCAGCCTCGGGGTGAACGCAGCCTCAGGTATTACGACAGCGTGTGACAGGACTGTTAGCCTGTGATAGGCTGATAGTTCATCCAATCACCTGCCTATATTTTATTTTTTTAAACTGCCTACCCTTTTCCAAACAGCTTCCAATGGAGCCTTTCCAGATGGTTGTGTAAAACAATACTATCTGGTGTCAGGTTATGATTGCTGTGCATTGCCTTGAACTTTGTTGCATGGTTTCAAAATATATATTCTGACACTGTTGCAAGTGAACACCATTTAGGGACCATGCAGATGCAGTAGGACACGCAGGTAGAATACATACCCCAGCTCCCGTGAGCACAATGATCTTTTTGCTCTCCTTAAGTAACCGGACCACGTCCTCCAGGGTGTTGATATCTTTGCGTTTCTTTCTTTTAGGAGGTTCTGAGATGTTGATGATGATCTGCCACAGCGTCATGTCGTCCAGGTCGGGGGGGAGCACAGTCTCAGGAAGCAAGTCTTTTAAAATGGTTCTTGGATCAGTCTCTCTCATAATGTGCTGCTGAATAAAACTGTAGGAGCCTGGTAAAAAGAAACAAATCAAACATCACATTTTACGCAGACAAAAAACAGTATACACTACTGTTAGTGACTTATCTTCCATCTACCTATTTGAGGTTGGGGGGTCCAATCACTGGAGCTTGCGTGTGAGGACCGGTCATCATCCTCGTTCACACAGTCGGGGGTGGCAAAACCGTTTGGAGAAAACTCCCCATCTTGACCAAGACACTCTAGACCAGGAATAGGGGATTGGAGAGACCAATAGTTACAAATATGACACTTGCAATTCATCAACACTGACAAAAACATGGTTGATGATGACAATCAAGATCATAGACAACTACTTCGGTCTGTGCACTGAGCAGAAAACATGGAAAGATGCCACTGGGCTAAGGTAACTAGCTACTACACTGCTCACTCAACTAGCTCACTAGCTACTACACTACTCACTCAACTAGCTCACTAGCTACTACACTGCTCACTCAACTAGCTCACTAGCTACTACACTGCTCACTCAACTAGCTCACTAGCTACTACACTGGTCACTCAACTAGCTCACTAGCTACCACACTGCTCACTCAACTAGCTCACTAGCTAGCTACCACACTGCTCACTCAACTAGCTCACTAGCTACTACACTGCTCACTCAACTAGCTCACTAGCTACTACACTGCTCACTCAACTAGCTCACTAGCTACTACACTGCTCACTCCACTAGCTACTACACTGCTCACTCCACTAGCTCACTAGCTACTACACTGCTCACTCAACTAGCTCACTAGCTACTACACTGCTCACTAACTAGCTAACTAGCTATAACACTGCTCACTCAACTAGCTCACTAGCTACTACACTGCTCACTCAACTAGCTCACTAGCTACTACACTGCTCACTCAACTAGCTAACTAGCTACTACACTGCTCTCAACTAGCTCACTAGCTACTACACTGCTCACTCAACTAGCTCACTAGCTACTACACTGCTCACTCAACTAGCTCACTAGCTACTACACTGCTCACTCAACCAGCTCACTAGCTACTACACTGCTCACTCCACTAGCTCACTAGCTACTACACTGCTCACTCAACTAGTAGCTACTACACTACTCACTCAACTAGCTCACTAGCTACTACACTGCTCACTCAACTAGCTCACTAGCTACTACACTGCTCACTCAACTAGATCACTAGCTACTACACTGCTCACTCAACTAGCTCACTAGCTACTACACTGCTCACTCAACTAGCTCACTAGCGACTACACTGCTCACTCAACTAGATCACTAGCTACTACACTGCTCACTCAACTAGCTCACTAGCTACTACACTGCTCACTCAACTAGCTCACTAGCTACTACACTGCTCACTCAACTAGATCACTAGCTACTACACTGCTCACTCAACTAGCTCACTAGCTACTACACTGCTCACTCAACTAGCTCACTAGCTACTACACTGCTCACTCAACTAGATCACTAGCTACTACACTGCTCACTCTACTAGCTCACTAGCTACTACACTGCTCACTCAACTAGCTCACTAGCTAACTAGCTCACTAATGGCGTTAGCTGTTAAACTTAACCCAATTTATAGCCATCTTCAACTTAAAAATAAATAAATCTGATAGGCTGGCAGCCAGCTGGAGTACTTAGCATAGCTAGCTATTAACGTTAGCTAGCTAACTCCAATTTAGTTTGCTAGCTAGACTAGCTAACTGCTTAGCTTATTAGCTTATTTCCAGGCTAGCTACTATTCTGAACCTGGCAGTCCATGTACATGCGCCCGTCCGCGAGAAGATATAGTCACCTTCTGCCTCCTCAACCTGGTCATCTACGGGGGTTTGATTTAGTTTCGCCATTCTCCCGTGGGGCTCCGGGAACACACGGCCATTGTCTGCTGCTGGGGCCCCCAGTCCTGCTGCTGGGGCCCCCAGTCCTGCTGCTGGGGCTGCTGGGGCCTCCTCTACCGCCATCCCCGGCTCAACCTCCATCTCCTCGGGCCCAGAAAGAGTCCCCTCCGCCCAGCCATCCCCAGCCTCGGATCCAAACATCCCTTGCTCTCTCTGGACGATTTTGAGCCCACATTCAATCGCCATGCTGATTTTCTGCTTCTTAGATGCAGGTTCCTCCATGTCTGGAGAGCTGGAACAGGCTTTAGCGAGAGTCTTCTCCCCGTCCGCCATCTTCAGCAGATAGAGCCGCTGTGGTGAAGATCCTTCCGCGCTCGACAGCTGGGTGATTTAAATGGCGCGTGTGATTCGCTCTCCACCAGGGAGTACGTTCGTTTTGGTCCCTCACGTGACCAAGCGGACCATGGAGCTAATGGGCCAAACTGGCACAGGCGGAGCAGCTCGGTGTTTTATTGATCTCATATAAAGTGAAATAGCAGAATATAATGATACACCATCGTGCACTGTTATCATACTTATAAAACAATATTTTTTTATGAAAAAAAACACTGGTAGTCCTGCTAGCCTCGCGTCACAAGACTCCTCGGGGGCTCCCTGCTGGAAGTCTATTAACCAGAAGATGTGACTGTTCCTCCAGATGCTTCGCATTGCAATTGTAATACTGATGATAGACTCAACTCGGGCGAACGCGAGGCGAACGTTGGCTTTGAAATTGAATGAACTCTGTGGCAATTGGCTGCACCGCGGGGTGGCCCGGGGATTCGAAACGTGTTTCTGCTGTAGTTGCTGCCGGAGTACCGCTGCCGTACGCGATGACGTCAACCATAACAAAATATGTCATGTGGTGAACATTTTTGTTTTGATGTGAAACGATTGAATGCACACGTCATACTAACGTTACGATGTTAAAAGGAAAAGCGCGCACACGCACGTCAGTGGGATGATTATCTACGCATCATGTGTTCTTCTGGGCAGCCCGGACTGAATGAGGTTCCCTTTTTCAAGGCTTCAATTCACCAAAAGAAAAATCCGCCCTTCCGGGGAGACCTTGATTCCAAAACGTGCGGCCTTTAAAACTGTTCTTACTAATAGGCCTACATCTGGACTCTATCTTGTTTTCGTCTCAAAATGGAGAGCATTTTGTACAGTAAACCTGTGGACCTGGAGGATTATTATGGGTTGTTAGGATGTGATGAATTATCATCGGTAAGAAAATATTGTATTTTCCCTGCTTGTTTTAAACGAGCTACAGTAGCAAACATATTACCTGTTGATCTGCTACTACGTCTGCTTGCTTACTCATCTGTAAGATAACGTGATACACAGCTAACGGACCAGCAATAGCCTGAGTGACATGTAATTTCATCTGTTCCTGAAACTTTCTGATTTCATTTAAAAACTGAAAGTGTTTTTATTTTAGATGGAACAGATAGTGAATGAATACAGGATCAGAGCCTTGGAGTGCCATCCAGATAAACACCCAGACAACCCAGGAGCAGGTAATCTGTTCTGTTTCCTAACCCTAACCCTTCTTCAGTGAGTTCATGTGAGGCATCCTAAAATGCTGATTATAACGAGGCAAAAAATCAATAGAAAAACTCAATACAGTCGATAGAATATATATATATATATACTATTACAGGTGAATGCATAATTAAACCAAAAAGGTTTACAATGTTTTTAAAACAATTTAGTCCCTGTTTCCAGAGCATGTCACGTTTAAGTGAATGTTTTTATTGTTAATTTAAGACTGTTCTAGGCCTATAGCCTACTGTAGCCTACATTAACCACTACCTGTTCACTGAGTCATGTTGTTATAGTGGAAGGTTTTCAGAAGTTGAAGGAAGCCAAGGAAGTCTTGTGCAATGAGAGCAGCAGAAAGAATTATGACTTGTGGAGACGGAGCGGGGTCACCATATCATTCCATGACTGGCAAGCCCTGAATGACGCTGTAAAAACGGTGGGTTGTTTTACACGCCCCTTAACCATTATAGCACAGATCGGATGACAAGTGATGCTCAAAAATGCCTGCTTTGATTTATACTATGCAAAAAAAACTATTTCTAGTCAATGCACTGGGCTGTAAGGACCAAGAAGGAGCCCATGTTGGAGGACTCAAAAGCAGCATTCCCTGTTCATTCTGAAGAGGCAGACTCCACGCAGCAGTCAGCAGAGATATCCGCACCTGCAGCGCCAGACCCGAGTGAGTGTTGATGAGATTGAAATACACACAGAGTCAATAAATTAAATAGTTGATTACTAGGCTACGTATAAACACTAGGGTCCCACAAATTCTGGAAATATATTGTAAAGTTCTTATTGTACCTGTAACAAACATAATGTCCCCATGTCTCAGGTGACTACTGCCATCGCCGCTTCCGCTGGACTTCCGATTCACCTTCCAGCCTTCTGCGTAAATTCAGAAATTATGAAATCTAACACTAATAACTCTTAGTACTAAAAGCTTCAGTATTTGTTGTGTCTGTGTCTTTGTGGACTCCTTTGGTGCCCAGTGGGAAATGAAGTCATAGGGTCATGTCATCACATTAAATACATTATATGTAATATATATTTTAACTTTCCATTAAACTGTTATTACGCTACATTGTTGTGACCAATACGCTTTCTTGAGAAAAAAAATGAAAATACCCAGATATATTATTTATGACTTCGAGTAGTTTTTTTCAGTGTTTAGAAGGTATGCACCAGTGATGTAAAACCGAATGAAAGGAACTTTGATGTCGTGCTATGGATGTACCTTATAGGCCTAGCATGCCCGTTTGTTGAGTATTTTGTACGCTGTGTACTGCATTGGGTGTGTTGTAACTTTGTCACAGCTGTAATAAATGGCATATGCTGACTCTATTTGTTGTCAAAGTAAGGAAGCCGAAATCCGAACTACTGTCTTTTAGAACAGTCTGATGATAAATGTTACGTGCCTTTATCTGAAAGCAACACAGAGAAGTGCGCACCTGCTCGTGTGACTCACCCTTCATTGGTCAATCCTTCAGAGTTGCTAGTGGACCCTTGGGTCTGTCCGTCAGATGACCGGACCTGTGGGGGTTATTTAAGGCCACCAGATTGCGCCGGGACTGGAGCAGTAAACGAACGCGAGTTCATAATGGCAGGAAGATTACTTCTTCGAACTTGTGCCTCATTGCAACTAACAAGATCCAATGTTTCAGCAAGACCACTGCAGCGCGCTATGGCCACTCTGAAAGGTAGGTTGTTATAAATAGGTCTAGGTCATGATGAGAAATAGATATCACAAACCAGAGTTGAGAAGGCATAAATAAACTAGCCTACTGTACTGAGTAGACTGTTAGCATGTAGTCTAGCCCACCTGTTTTATGCAGTTATGATACAGCGTCGTGATTTGCCTATATTGTAATCGTAGGCTATTGCGTATAGGGAGATGTCATGACGCACCATCATAACGAAACAAATCGGTCGACGTGGATTAACAGGCGTAGTCATAACATGGAATTATCTTAAAAATACAAAGACACCCAAAGTTTTTAACTAATCAAGGTCATTTGGATTTGAGCCCGTGGAAGGCCCGTTGATAGACCCACCTCTTTTGGCACCGTAGCGCTGAAGTCGTGCCAAGGTTTCTGAACATGGAGGTGTGGGCTAGTGAACATGGAGGTGTGGGCTAGTGAACATGGAGGTGTAGTGAACATGGAGGTGTGGGCTAGTGAACATGGAGGTGTGGGCTAGTGAACATGGAGGTGTAGGCTAGTGAACATGGAGGTGTAGGCTAGTGAACATGGAGGTGTGGGCTAGTGAACATGGAGGTGTGGGCTAGTGAACATGGAGGTGTGGGCTAGTGAACATGGAGGTGTGGGCTAGTGAACATGGAGGTGTAGGCTAGTGAACATGGAGGTGTGGGCTAGTGAACATGGAGGTGTAGGCTAGTGAACATGGAGGTGTAGGCTAGTGAACATGGAGGTGTGGGCTAGTGAACATGGAGGTGTGGGCTAGTGAACATGGAGGTGTGGGCTAGTGAACATGGAGGTGTGGGCTAGTGAACATGGAGGTGTAGGCTAGTGAACATGGAGGTGTGGGCTAGTGAACATGGAGGTGTAGTGAACATGGAGGTGTGGGCTAGTGAACATGGAGGTGTAGGCTAGTGAACATGGAGGTGTAGTGAACATGGAGGTGTGGGCTAGTGAACATGGAGGTGTGGGCTAGTGAACATGGAGGTGTAGGCTAGTGAACATGGTGTGGGCTAGTGAACATGGAGGTGTGGGCTAGTGAACATGGAGGTGTGGGCTAGTGAACATGGAGGTGGGCTAGTGAACATGGAGGTGTGGGCTAGTGAACATGGAGGTGTGGGCTAGTGAACATGGAGGTGTGGGCTAGTGAACATGGAGGTGTAGTGAACATGGAGGTGTAGTGAACATGGAGGTGTGGGCTAGTGAACATGGAGGTGTGGGCTAGTGAACATGGAGGTGTAGTGAACATGGAGGTGTGGGCTAGTGAACATGGAGGTGTGGGCTAGTGAACATGGAGGTGTAGGCTAGTGAACATGGTGTGGGCTAGTGAACATGGAGGTGTGGGCTAGTGAACATGGAGGTGTGGGCTAGTGAACATGGAGGTGTAGTGAACATGGAGGTGTGGGCTAGTGAACATGGAGGTGTGGGCTAGTGAACATGGAGGTGTGGGCTAGTGAACATGGAGGTGTGGGCTAGGCGACGTGCGGTTTGTCACATCTAATATATCCGTGACACTTGCGCTGCGTTAAGAGTAGCCTACATGTATAATGTAGCAATATATATTTGCAAAGATGCAACAACAATATGACAATAGTTGAAATGGAGTATGTTGGCTTGTGTCACCCGGACATATCCTTCCAGGGATTCCCACGGACGAGGAACAGGCGACTGGTCTGGAGAGACGCGCCCTTCAGGCCCTGAAGAAGGGAAAGGTAGTGAGACCCAGAGAGTATCCTACCATTATTACCATTACCAAAACATGGTATATTCAGTTCCTTTGTATTTGAAGTATAATGGTAGTAGCACTATATTTTAAATAATAATTGGATGGTAATTTGGGAGATTGATTTAAAAATAAAGTTGGGCTCCTTTTGCTTTAAACATTATTACAAAGGCTGTGCAGTGGGTCACACTTTGCATTACATTCCCCCTTTCAAATCCCCAGGACCCTTACAGCATCCTGAAACCCAAACATTACGCAGGAACCAAGGAAGACCCTCACATTGTCCCAGGCATCGGGAACAAGAGGCTGGTTGGCTGCCTATGTAAGTGGCAAATCGACAAGCAGTTCATTTGCACATGTCCGCTTTATACTGAACAAATAAAAAAGCTGTCTTCTAAAGGGTTTCATGTACAAAGTAGAAATAAACGTTTCACAGTAAGAGTGCTGTTTCCCTGTGTTTCAAAGTAAGAGTGCTGTTTCCCTGTGTTTCACAGTAAGAGTGCTGTTTCCCTGTGTTTCACAGTAAGAGTGCTGTTTCCCTGTGTTTCACAGTAAGAGTGCTGTTTCCCTGTGTTTCACAGTTAGAGTGCTGTTTCCCTGTGTTTCACAGTAAGAGTGCTGTTTCTCTGTGTCCCACAGGTGAGGAGGACAACACGGCCGTAGTGTGGTTCTGGCTTCACGAAGGGAACGCCCAGCGCTGTCCGTCATGCGGGTCCCACTACCAGCTGATCCACCACGAGCTGCCCCACTGAGACGGTCCCACTGAGACGGTCCCCACTGAGACGGTCCCACTGAGACGGTCCCACTGAGACGGTCCCACTGAGACGGTCCCACTGAGACGACCAGCCCACTGAGACGGTCCCACTGAGACGGTCCCACTGAGACGGTCCCACTGAGACGGTCCCACTGAGACCAGCCCACTGAGACGGTCCCACTGAGCCCGGCGCCGGACCACTGCACCAGGGCGCCGCGCACTCGCCTCACTCCCAGAACAATGTGTGCGGTTCATTGATGAATATATCGTTTATACAGTACCATTAAAATACTATTTACCCGAGTTGTGTGATCATAGAACTTCCTTGTCCTCATTCCTTTTAACTTGTAATGTCTTGGGATTATGGTAAAACATCAGTACTGTATTGTTAATAGTAGGGTCAGAAGCACTAATGGAAATCACTTTTCATTCTGGTATGGTTTCTCAAATAGGGCTGATTCAACAGTTACAATGTTACCTCTACACTAAGTCATACACACAATATGAATAGCTGTAAGTAAGTTTTATTTGGGGCTAGTTTTAAGGCTTGAAGCCATGTAAATTCACTGAACATCTAAGTCAACTCTCATACATGTTCATATTGTATTTTCATTAAGAAAAACATGGCAGAAGATTCATGACAACCATGAAGAGTGCTAACTTTCACCATCTGAGCTCAACGGTTCAAAGTAAACACCAGTGCTTTGGTTTCTTTACACTAGTTTATATCCAAATATGAAAAAGTATATATCTACAAGAGATATAAAACAATGTGGCTCGATCTGGGATCAGATCGTGGTTTCAGAACGTGATGCTGTGGGGGAAAAGGAAGTACAACCCAGGTACTTATTTTCATCAAACCCAAAAAGTCTTGAAATTCAAAATGCCAGCATCAAGCATTCTGTTGAAGCCTTTGCTCCCCTTAAAACACTTAAGTTTGTTCACTGTCACCCCTGTCACATTAACAGTCTGTCACGTGGTTTTCTGTGCCGTTAGGCCAGGTTGAAGCCTTGATTGTGGTCTATGGCCTGGAGAAGCTTGTCGCGCAGGTTCTCCTGTCGGCTGTACTTGGGCAGGTCCAGCAGGTTGAAGCAGGTGTGAGCAACGGGCAGGTAGTGCTCCCCCCCCCCGGTGGGCTGGATCACCAGCCTCAGGCTTTTCATGCCCAGGATTGGGATGCGATCGCTTCCTGTGAGGAACACTGAAGATGACCCAAATTAGCCCCTTCATCCCAAAGTTAAAATTTACACCTCAAAGCTAGCAGAGGAAGACTGCACTGCTTACAGAGAAACTGCTTCTTCTTTTCCAGAGGAAGGTGGTGGAACACCTCCCAGAAGAACCTGATGGTCGGATGCTCTGACCAGTACTCTCCCTTGTACTCTGTGCTCTGGAGAGGAAAAAGCACAAACAAAAGCCCTTACAGGACAACTCCTTACCCAAACGTTACTGATGAGATCAACAGAAATTGGGACCTTCTCACACCTTTTCCAGCTCTTTCCAGTCGTAGTTGGTGTTGCCGATGACCATGGCCTGCAGCTCGTTGGGCTGGAACAGCTCCAGAACCTTCCCGCCACACACTTTGTGGAACCCCGCAAAGAAGGAGTCGAAGAGCGAAGCCACCGAGCGGTTGAAGATGTAGTCCACATACGCGTTCACAAACTCCTGCCTGAAAGAATCCGCCCCCGTATGAACACATTCAGGAGAAATTAACTGCCATAACTGACAAATACCAACCTGTGGTTCATACATCATTAAGAATTAGGCCGTTACCTGTTTGAATTGTTCACGCAAATATCCATGCCGTTGGGAATGAGTTCCAGCACCTCGGTGGCACCAAAGTTCTCCTCAGTAACCTGAAACCAGTTATAAGACTTGAGCACCTACAGTCATCTCTAGCACCTACAGTCATCTCTAGTAAAGACATTACAACTGTTTTTCTTCTTCAATCATTCAAACTTACGGTGAAATTCAAGTAGAACGTCTCCTCAACATCATCCTCTGTGTAGTCCAGCAATTGTTGTAAACTCCTGAATGAAAGGGGAACATGTATATCATGTGTTTAGAGAGTGACCCAAGCCGCCCGTGATGGTGCAGTGACCTCTCCTGAGTTTGGAGTTGCTAGAAGGGAAACCTCCGGTGACCCCTGACCTCCCCACATCAGGCATCAGCTCCTTCAGGTCGTCCAGCGTGGGGCTCCTCTTCAGGAGCTTCTTGTAAAGAGCCACTGGGAAGTGGAGCTCCACGATGGTGAGGTTGTAGATGGCCAGCCCACAGATGACGCCGATGAGGTGGAACAAGTCGATGTCCTCAAAGGTCTGGGAGGGACATGTCCACGTGGGGACGAAAAATGACACAGAAATTCAGTTTTTACCTAATTGTACAGATGCATCCCAAAAATGTTTTAATATTGTGAAAAAGTTCATTATTTTCCGTAGTTTAATTCAAAAAGGGAAACTTTCATGTATTCTAGATCCATTACACAAAGTGAAATATTTCAAGCCTTTTTGTTTTAATCTTTATGATTGTACAGTATGTTCAGTATGTTCATTTATACACTCAATACTTGGTCGGGGCTCCTTTTACACAAACTACTGCATCAACGTGGAGCAACATGGAGGCAATCAGCCTTGAAATATTTCACTACATGTGTAATGAATCTATAATATATAAAAGTTTCACTTTTTGAATTAAATTACGGAAAATAATGGAACTCTTCACAATATTCTAATTTTCCGAGATGCACCTGTATGTACACCAGAAATACTTTAATCGTGCTTTTATATCATTCTTCATAAAGTTGGGCTTGAGTAGCACAGTGGAATTGCATATAGCCGTAAATGTAAATGAATATACCTTGTTTGCAAACCATATGAGCCTGGACTGGTCGTAGTAGCGGAACATGCCGTACTTGGGGTCCAGCAGCTCCCTCATGATCAGGAGGAAGAACTCCTTACGCACGCCGCCGGCGTCCACCGCCTCCTCGCCAACAAAGATCACCTGTGGAAATCACAAGATCACAATCTCAAAGATCACCTGTGGAAATCACAAGATCACAATCTCAAAGATCACCTGTGGAAATCACAAGATCACAATCTCAAAGATCACCTGTGGAAATCACAAGATCACAATCTCAAAGATCACCTGTGGAAATCACAAGATCACAATCTCAAAGATCACCTGTGGAAATCACAAGATCACAATCTCAAAGATCACCTGTGGAAATCACAAGATTACAATCTCAAAGATCACCTGTGGACATCACAAGATCACAATCTCAAAGATCTCCTGTGGAAATCACAAGATCACAATCTCAAAGATCACCTGTGGAAATCACAAGATTACAATCTCAAAGATCACCTGTGGTCTGGTAGGTGCCAACAGAGACGAGATGCAAGGGGGAAGTTTACCAACAATGGCTTTGAAAATAAACAGATAGCAGTGACAGTGATGGCAGGTGCAACAGCAGCAGACCTTGAGGGGTTTCTTGTAGTCCACGTTTTTGGACTTCCTGAGCACCTCCATGGTGTCTCCTACGATGTTGTCCCTCCGGGCGATGAGGATGAGACAGGGGTTGACCGACTCCCCCACCGGCAGGAACATGGAGCTGAAGTTCTGCCGCTGCGCCTGGTCCACTGCAAACTGAGAAACACAGGAAGACCAGAACCACAAGATCAGACCTCAATGGGTTAAAGGTTAAAGTCGCTGGATACAACAACAGATGCATAAATATGGTTTTTAAGCTCATTTTGAACACAACACCAAAAATATTCTGTATTTTATTTATTTTTTACTGTTACATTGCAAATGAGGGCTTGGTCACCCTCAATTATTTTCCGAGCCTAAATAAAAGTTATGAATGAATGAATGAATGAATTCTTTATTAAAATGCTCATAATTCTTTCCTGTTCACCTGCATCTGTATGACGGCGTCGGTCTGGAGCAGCGTGGTCTTGGCCTGGGCATCGAACACAAACGGGTAGCAGCACAGCGTGACGGCGCCGTCGTGACCCTGGGGACAGAAGCAGGAGCGGTCATGATGGAGAGATGAGCACAAACGGGTAGCAGCACAGCGTGACGGCGCCGTCGTGACCCTGGGGACAGAAGCAGGAGCGCTCATGATGAAGAGATGAGGCTGGGCTGGTTTAGGGCTTCACCATGTAGAAGTGAAGAAGTGACGCTTCCAAAACCACTAATATTCCCCGTCGTACCGCTCCGATGGCATGAGACGTTTGTTTTCTCCCTAGATCCCCCCCCACCCCAACCCCCCTCCGCCCTGTGAAACTGTGGTATTTTTGTCAAGGCAACGCAAGGCTTACGCTCTACAGCAAAAGTTTCGGCGTCTGGTCTATTATATAATTTTTTCCCGCGAGTGAATGTGTGTGAATAAAGTCCAGAGGAGCAGAATGGCTTGGTGACCGGCGCGGAGAAACGCCCTTCCGGTGTGACACCCCGGCTCCTGCTCACTTCCTCATCCAGCGGGAACAGACTTTATTATACCGTCACAATCTCACACCGGCCCACACTGGACCTGGAATGCTCTTTCACCAAAATATAATGTGGTCCAAAACAAACTCACTTTTAACTTTGAAAGATATAGTCCCTATTCCTCATAGACAGATTGATGCTCCTCTTATTTATATGGATCATTAATAGTGACAGAATTTACAGAACATAACACCATGGCAACCGCACTCACCACGGGATACATCTGCTGCTGGATCCAGGTGATGTAGTCATTCTTGATGTCTATGAGCTCATCCAGCTCATGAATGTAAAACTTGTCGTACTGTATGATATGTCCAGCTCTCTCATTCACCTACAACACAAATAAAACACTGCTCATATCAAATGTTATCTGATGTCAGTTGGGACCATATCAAAGGACACATGTAAGGTCAGCGAGGTCAGCAGGGTCAGGAGACGGACTTGGATGCGGTCTGAGTACTCACAGCATGCAGGATCTCCAGGAGTTTGAGGGAGGTGTCCAGGAAGCAGGTGAAGACCCTCTGCTCTGATTGGGGGATTCCCACCTTATGCATCTGGAGGAGGTAGACCACCACCTCCTTGTACAGCTCCACCAGCCTCTGGAAGTCCGTCGACTCAAACCTGGACCACCAGTTACCTGAATCCCAACAGACGGGCACAGGCCAGCAAACACGATTTACATGACACTTTGTGCGCAAAGAAACTCAGACATACAGTCTGAGGGATTATTGATCACTGTGGATTTACTGGATTATAAATCCTCTTTTGAACCGGCAATATGGCCGCATGCTAATTGAATTCATGTGGGCAGGCTGCACATTTTGTTGACTGGGCGGAATTTTCTCACCTAGTACTTTGAGCGGCGCCTCTTTCAGGCTGAGCAGAGCTTTGGCGAAGGGGAGGGCCAGGGTCACGTAGGTGTTGGGGTCACTGAGGAGAGGACACTCTGGCAGCGTGAGGTAGAGTCTCAGAGCCTCGATGTCTGGAGGAGAGCTGCTCAGTCGGGGAATCAGATTCTTCTCCAAGCTGGCCGCAATCTACCCCAGGGAGACAGGACCAGAACACATGCTTAGATGAGGGGGAATGAGAAACGTAGTGAAGATATAGTGCATAGTCTTGAGAACTCACCTGCTGGGTTATTCCTGGGTAGTCGTGTTGAACCAGTCTGTGGAACAGGAGGCGAGCCGTGTTCATATCCACCCCGGGGTATTTACCGCTGGTGTTATAATGATCAGGATGGCTGTGCAGAACACACACTCACTTCAGTGATTCAATAACACAACTCCAAGGTTAAAATCCATGTAAAACAATAATGATTCCACATAGACTTGCTCTGCCAAAGCAATAGCAATATTACAGGTGACAAACACGCAAACCCATACATACACAGATCAAACAAATGACCTACTTTGGATTAAAAACGGCTATTTTCACCTAAAGGTGACAAGTCTGCACCCCTGTATTACACTGGGATGGTTTATCCCATGACTAATATGAATCCCATGACTAATATGGTCCTGACATCAGATTACCTCTCAGACAGGAAGCTCCCGTTCAGGCAGCTTGCCGAGGAGAACACAAGGTCAATGTCACTGCAAGGAAGGTCAGACAGAAACCATTAGTTTGATTCCTTCGCATGAATTTGAAGAACAGCTTTACATAATGAATCCATAGATGCGTGTTGTTGTAGAGGGAGAGCGTTACTTGGAGATCTCAGGTGGGAGTCGGCCTTGCGTCGGGCAGAACCAGCTCTCTATGAGCTCCGGGGTCACGACCTTTACCTGCCTGCGCCGGTCTGAGGGCCTCACATCACCACACACCTGGGGGCCACAACCAAGAACCACACATCACCACACACCTGGGGGGCCACAACCAAGAACCACACACCTGGGGGGCCACAACCAAGAACCACACACCTGGGGGGCCACAACCAAGAACCACACATCACCACACGCCTGGGGGGCCACAACCAAGAACCACACATCACCACACACCTGGGGGGCCACAACCAAGAACCACACATCACCACACACCTGGGGGGCCACAACCAAGAACCACACATCACCACACACCTGGGGGGCCACAACCAAGAACCACACATCACCACACGCCTGGGGGGCCACAACCAAGAACCACACACCTGGGGGGCCACAACCAAGAACCACACATCACCACACACCTGGGGGTTCAAATGAGGCTTTATAATCCAGATTAAAAAGTTAAGATGACTTGCTGGACAGACAAGATTTTGCCGGACGGACACGGATGTAATCATCCATTCAGGCAATCTGAGCAACACGGGTCTGTTTACTTTATAAAATAATAATAGTAATAATCATGCATGTGCATTCCCCATTGTGTGTCCCGGTGAGGAGATGTGGTCCTTACATTGGTAGTGTGGTAGTGGGCAAAGCTGTGGTCTCCTCCAGCATGGATCCTCTTCACATAGCAGCCGTCCTGCGTGTCTACAACACAAGGGTGTGACCCAGTCTATAAACGCTGTACTGTAATCATATACGTTCTGATACACAATGCAATGATCATGAGATGATGATGTTTGATCACGGTGAGATGGACACCAATGACCTCCTGATCCTTGACCTGGCTGGGGGAGCGGTCCCGGAGGTCATCCATGCCGTCTCTAACCTGGGCCGTTGGGGGCCGACCAGGGCCCTTTCACCGTAGCCGGGCTCTTCCTGTTGTAGGTGGAGCACGTGCCCAGCTGGCCGTTCCCTCCGAGCCCAAACGCATCGATCTTCCCCGAGGACGGGACGAACGCCAGCGTGTGCTGCCTTAGAGGGGTGAACACACACACACACACGCCTTAGAGGGGGGAACACACACACATGCTCTTTTCAAGGGTATAATAGTTTTGCTTTTTTCATTCGTTTTTATTTTTTATATCGTTTTAACTTTGTTTTCAATTTTAGCTTTAATTCGTTTTTAAAGCGGGTTTGCTAGTTTAGTTTAGTTTTCGAAAATGCTTAGTTTTAGTTTAGTTTTTCTTTTTTTCTGCACTAGCCTCATAAGACTATCCTGATCTCACAAGCTCATGTTGTTTCACTCTGTGTGAAACAAACCATCCGTCCCACGTCAGGTTACTCCTGCGCAGGGGTGCAGAGGAGGATAGATTTCATATCCACCCAAAATACTAGGCTTATGTATTAAATGAAAAAGACTAAAACTAAGGACATTTTCTCTATAATTTTATTTTAGTTTTGTAAACACACAATATAGTTTTAGTTAGTTATCATTTTTTTGTAAAGCCTAGTTTTTATTTTTATTTCAGTTAAAGGTACCCCAAGGAGTTTATTTTTGGTTACGAAACAGTCTCATTTTAATGTGGGTGAATCTACATTAACCACACTTGTTTATGTGTCCATTTTCGACAAATGTCGTTTCTTGTATGTAGTTTATTTTTAGATTATTATTTTGTGGTCGGGTCGTCCAGAACTTCCTTGGAATGACGAAGCGGTTTACTGCAGTAGCCTACAGCGCCAACAAGATGAAGAATAATTTAAATATGACCGTTATATATTGTCAAAAGTAGCGTTACTAGTAAGACCTGTAATTACCTCGTCGTTCCGTCTTAAAAACACCCGGCTCAGGGAACTAAGGTTTACGCGGAGAGGCTCATGGGAAATGTGGTCTTTTTGGGCGGAAAACACTTCCGCGTCCCTAAACTCCTCGTAGGGCCTTTAACTTTTAGTTTTCGTTTTTTAGTTAGTTTTCGTTAACTATAACCTTTGTTCTTTTCACCATCGTTTTTTGCTAGCATATCGTGTTCTTTAATCACAAAAGAACTGATGTTGGTCCTGCAGAAACCCAATGAGTAGTCAGCCCCAATATGAACATGTTCTCACCTCCCACAGGCTATCTGTGTGACTACATTTCCCATGAGCTCAAACACTTTCCTGGGATTGATCTCATGGTTTGTAGTGTTGTGTCCCAGCTGGCCGTATCCGCCTGCTCCGAAGGTAAACACGCCTCCTTCCTATAAGTAACCAAAGACACAAAAATATGTTTTACATTTAAATGTTTGCAAATGGTAATAAATGGTGTTTATAACATACCGTGTGTTCAGTGTAAATGGTGTTTATAACGTACCATGTGGAGTACAAAGAACAAACAAGTGCCCAGTGAACATGTCGTCCCCCACCCATGATGCATATCGTCAGCATGTACAGTTGTTAAATGTGTTAGCGGTAGGGCCACACCCAACTCTGAATTGAGAGTCGAATCAGATTCGCCTTTTCAAACCAGAGATTCAACGATTTGTTCGTTCCTCCTTTTCCCCCCATAGGCTGTGTGTTAAAGACCTCTGGTTTAGCCAATGCAAACTAGCCTCTTGGCTAATTCTGGCTCATTTATGATTTATTGTACCCACGATTTATTGTCTATTAATGTGCATTGTCCCTGACAAATAAACCAATAAAATAAAAAATATATAAAAAATACTCAACACATTAAGCTCTGAACTCAGTATTTAGAAAGTAGACGGGCTCCTGAGTAGAACGGACTATACTTTTACTGAGACACCAAGCATCGTTTTTATATACAAAGCGAAATGTAATTTGCATTGGTAAAAAATTAACTGCACTAACGCACAGCACGCATTCTACATATACTAACGTACAGGGGTCAAATAATATCCCTCCCTCGATTTCAAATCCTATCTGTGAGACTTGGGAGTGAAGTTGAAGTTACCTTGGTTAGTGCCGCTGTGTGATCCTCACCACAAGAGATGTGAATCACCCTCTGTGACCTAAGGGACTTCAGCAGGGCTGGGAAATATCGATCTGAAAGAAATTCTCTTTTCTTTATCAATAGTATCCTTAAAGTGATCGTTCACTCAAAGTAGTTTGACTATAGTTGATTCCTCCAGACAGATTTTGGCTACATGTTTTGGTTACTTGAAAATGTGATATTTATAGATACACTTCTAGATTCAAATCAAACTAATCACTACCAGAAGTATCAGAGCTACCAAAGTGCACACCAAGAACCTGTCTGCAGAATGAGCAGCAGTCCCAGGAAGGTGATGTGTGAGGGACGTAGTTTGTCCCGTCTCACCGTTGTTGTCATTGAGGCCCAGTTGGCCGAACTTGTTGCGCCCCCAGCCGAACACGGCCCCAGAGAGAGTGAGGGCGAAGCTGTGAGCGCCCCCTGCTGATATCTGGGCGAACGGGATCCCCTGTAAAGACTGAATGACTTGGGGAGTGGAGATGCCTTGTCCATCCATTCCCAGTCCTAGTTGTCCATATCGATTTTGTCCCCAAGAAAAGACCTGGCCTCCTGACCCCCACCCAAAAGAGTGTTTTAAACAGTCATCAGATATTTCAAAAACATGAGGGAACAAGTGTAGTTTGATGAATAATGCTGTTGTATTTCTCCTCCTTACCCCTGGAGAGCGCGTGGGAGTGACGATACCCACAGGCTACCTGAGCGATTTGAACATCTGATAAACTCTTGATGTTTCTGGTGTGAAAGGAAACGGGAGGAAGGAAGAAAACCAGAACAGTGAAGTGAAGTTGCTGCACTTTTGGGGGAGGAGTTTCTACGGTAAAATGCAAATGAGCGTCGTGCCCATACATGTCATTTCCTGCATCGCATCTACTAACATTCTTCATGAGTAGGCAAGTTATTCTTCCAGGACTTACCTAGGCACACGGACACATTCTTCAAAGTTGTTAAGGCCCAGTTGTCCATCCGAGCCCAAGCCCCATGAAAATAGTTGTCCTTTGTCATTTAAAGCGAGTGTGTGGGCTTCTCCACAAGACACTGCCACAATGTTCTGCACATCTAGCGCCATAACCTGCTCTAAAGGAGAAAAAAAACATTTCAGATGTTTATGCAATGACTATCTGTTCAAATCAACTGTTTTGTTTGTGAAACAGAAACAGATTTGTTCATAAGGTGCAAATCGGTGTCGTGTGTGTTGTCCTTACCTGGCTTCTTCCGAGACTTGTCATGTCCCAGCTGCCCGAGGTCGTTGCAGCCGCAGGTGTACACCGTCCCGTCCCCCAGGAGAAACGTGGTGTGCCTTCGGCCACAGCCGACGTCACACACCTGCTTCCCATGGAAGAAGTCACATCTCCGTGGCTCCACCACAATCTCCTCATCGATCCCTCCTAAGCCCAGCTGACCAAAGGAAGCATTGCCCCAACACAGCATTGCATATGGCCCCATGCACAGGGCTGGGGTTCCTGTAAATGAATGAAGAAAAAACATTTATATATATATATAATATAATATACATACATAGTAGTCATGTTTCATGGACTGCATCATTGCTGACACCTGCAAGTGGCAGCAGAGTCTTTCTAAAATGGCCTCATCACTGTGTTACACCAAAGTAGCAGCTAGCTTAGCTGGTACTTTCCAGAATATGACCTCATCGTGGGCTGTGTGCTGAAATGACTTGGGGGGCAAAACAAGTCTATTTTAAACTGTGGCTCTCCACTTCAAGGTTTAGATCTCCTCTTTTCGTTTGAATAAATCTAAATCTTGGGAGTCAAAAGAACTACTGACGTGTGATTCGGCCTGGGTGCTTAGTCTTTTACAGGGGAAAGCATGTCATGTTTTACGTCTTATATAAACATGTTAGCTGCTGTAGGCTACTAGGGTTAGTCACTGACTGACCAGCTGGCCTCCACACAGACCTGGACCAGGCTGGCCTCCACACAGACCTGGACCAGGTCTAGCCTCCACCCAGCACAAGCTAGCCTCCACACAGCACAAGCTGGCCTCCACACAGACCTGGACCAGGTCTAGCCTCCACACAGACCTGGACCAGGTCTAGCCTCCACACAGCACAAGCTGATAAAGCCCGGACCGTCATCATCATGTGGACCAGCTGTTCACCAGCAGAGTGGGTGTCTAGCTAAGGGACTTCACATGTTCTAGTAAACAAGGCTGGACATGACCACTTACCCAGCTAGCTTTACTAGCTCGCTAACGTTAGCTAACTAACTACAGTTATCCTGATCCACATCCATCTGTCCAGCCACGTGACATAAACTACCGTTAGCTCAGTTAACTAATGCTATTCATGTAGCTAGTTAAGCAGCAAGCTAAACGAGCTAATCTATCTGTTAGCCTCTACCACACAGCATGAGTCTGATTGGACTCAGCTTACCTGTTGCTAGCCAGTACGAGGGAGCTAGCTGAGGAGATGAGGCCACATTCAGGTGGGCTGGGCGTTGTTGTTTTGATGTCCAGGCTAGTTAGCTTAGCTTAGGCTAGCTTGTTAGCAGGCTAGCTTGTTAGCAGGCTAGTTAGCTTGTTAGCTTGTTAGCAGGCTAGTTAGGCTAGCTTGTTAGCAGGCTAGTTAGCTTGTTAGCAGGCTAGTTAGCTTGTTAGCAGGCTAGTTAGGCTAGCTTGTTAGCAGGCTAGTTAGGCTAGCTTGTTAGCAGGCTAGTTACGCTAGCTAGTTAGCTTGTTAGCTTGTTAGCAGGCTACTCTTACCTGGTCACTAGGGAACAGCAGCTGCTTGGAGAGTAGTGTGCTCTCTATATTATACCTCCATGGTGCTTTCACACAGAATCACACAGAACCATCCAGAACACACGCGAACCCACGGTCATGTTCTAGTCTAGACTAGGGTACCTCGATTTGTATCACGGAGTAGCCCGGTTTCCCCATGCCCCTCGAGGCGGAGTTTCCCTTCTCAGGAGTTTACACCGTGAGGTAGTCTCGCGATGACAGACTGAGGTAGTCTCGCGATGCCAGACTTTTTTGGTTTTATTCTTGTGGGATATTGTATGGTATAGTTTCATTCTTGTGGGATATTGTATGGTATAGTTTCATTCTTGTGGGATATTGTATGGTATAGTTTCATTCTTGTGGGATATTGTATGGTATAGTTTCATTCTTGTGGGATATTGTATGGTATGGTTTCATTCTTGTGGGATATTGTATGGTATAGTTTCATTCTTGTGGGATATTGTATGGTATGGGGAGGGAGAGGAGTTTCAATGTAAACTCCCATAGATTTTCTAATATTCACTAAGAAACCATTTCGGTGAAGTTATCAAAACAAAAAACTTGTGAGTGTTTTTACATTAATAATCTACCAAGTGTGAGAATTTCAAACAGTATTTCACCTTCTTTCAAATTTTCGAAATTGCTCCATTCCTCCAGTCAAAGTCAACAATGGAATTTAAGAAAAATATTTTCATAATTCGGATTGTGATTGAAAATCAACTATGATCACCAGAATCAATAAAGTTTGTCTCCAAGTATTTGCCGTTTAAGGCATTCTACTAACTTTTCTGTGTCGACCAAGATATAATTTTTTTTTATAATTTATGTCTATACCATGGCTTGGTTAAATACCCCATTTGATCGCTAAAATGATCTGATTGATAATAGTAGGCATATTGTATTATAGTAGGCTAATAGGCTAGCCTCTGATTTAAAAAATTAAATAATTAAAGATGCTTTCATGGCTTCACACATAACTCAACTGTTTGACGTTGTCACAACCTTAACAACATATTTTATAACCCTTACCAAAATAAGTTTATTCAAGTATACTGTTAGTATACTTCTTTATACTTGAACGGACACATTTTGGCCTGACGGGAGCTCTGCACAAGTATAATGAATGTTGAAATACAAATCTAGCACTACTAAACACCTCAAGCTCTGCTGTCTGTGGATGTAGAAAGTACATGCGTTTCCCGAGTACACTTTTACTAGACTATACTGAGACACCAAGCATAGTTTTTGTTGTAAAAATCTAAATGTTCTTGTCAATGGAAAAATGAATTGAAAAAGCACCCCTCTTGTGGTGGATTTTGGTACTACCCCCGACGGACTGACTAATGCCAAAACACATCTTAAAGCCCCCCAAAACCACCCCCTTCGGCTGTCGCAGGGTGGGGGACAACAAAACCTGTCCTGGGGCAGGGAGAGAGATCTGCCCCTGGGCAGCAGATACCCACTGATCACCCCAACCCAGGTGTGTCCCCTCCGGCCTGACGACCCTCCCAGCTCCGCCCACCCGGACTCCCCTGCAAGGAAAACAATACCGAGGAAGTGGCAGGGAGGGGGAGGGGCGTCACGTGTTTATTTACATGTATACTGGCATGACCACGCTGTTCTGGAGCGCAACCCACTGACTGAATTCCTCTAAACCTGAATTACAGGTACTTCATACAACTGATGCAAGTTTCATAGTTTGTCATTGTCACTAGTCTCACAAAGACATTTTAAGGCAGCAGACATTTGAGCAGTAGCCCTACGGTAGCCTACCACCCAACAGACAACTCACAGGAAACGTGAACCCCAGAGAGAGACCTATGTTGTACATGTTAGGGGTGAGTAAACTCAGGGTCTGTCCTGATCCAGGAAATTACCATGGATAAATCCTAGACTGAAAAATGCTTTATAGTCTAATATTTAACTCTTGATCTTGATCTTGATTCAAGCTTGATCTGTGATCTGATCTTGATCTGAACACTTCTCTTGTGAACAGCTACTGTATAAAGAATACAGGTTTCGATTACTGTAGTTTTTATATATATGCCTACATACAGTAGCTCCTTGTTATAACATTCACCATTTATAGAGGTATCTTTGTTTCTTTGTCTCTCTTCAGATTATCATCGGTCTTGTCTTCATAATTATCTGCTTTTCAAATGGCCTGAAAGAGGTGAGTAGCATATTCATTATTTGCTGTATCTATTTCCAATATTATTTTATATAAATAAACAATAAAATAAATGTATTTAAATATTATACAAATAATTTCTAAAGATTTTCCATGATATGTCCAATTTGACAAAGGCTTGTATTTAGTGATGATCCTGCTTTTTACCAACTCCCTTAAACAAGTTGATCCCATCAAGGAAATAGGAATAATTAAAATCAGATTAAAGTCAAGGAATTATCAGTAATCCACATCACGTGCATTACGCCTGTCAGTTGTCACAACAATGTGTTGTCAGACTAAATGTACATACATTCAATTTAATATGAAAATCACAAAACTATGAATGAGTGTCTCATGTTAGACAGGTGTTGATGATTCATCTACCCATTAGTTTACTTTCATACCTCCTTCTTGTGGTAATTGGGAGATTTGTTTCCTAGTTCCTGGCTGACCTGTCATCACTTCTGTTTCTGACAGAGAAATTCACTGGAAGGGAGAAGTAATGAAAGACAAGGAAGAAATGAGAACTTGGTCAACAAGAAAAAGGTGAGGAGGTGTGTTTATGTATTTTTTGTAGAGTGGCTTGCATTTCATTATCATTGTGTAATGATTGTATATTTTCTTCCTTAGCAGAAAGACTTGAGGGAGGAGGACTTCACTTTGCTGGCCAAGATCCTGTCTGTTGGGCTGGTGGACGCAGATCCCAACTACCTCCACCATCTCAAGGGCTACAGAGACCTGGGGGGGGCGTCCGCATGAGGGGGGGTACAGAGACCTGGGGGGGGCGTCCGCATGAGGGGGAGTACAGGGACCTGGGGGGGGCGTCCGCATGAGGGGGGGTACAGGGACCCGGGGGGGGGGAGGGGGGGGGGGCTCCGCATGAGGGGTCCACACGCTCATGGAGGATGGAGAAATGGACAATGGACACCATTTTCACTGGAGGCATTTGAATTACATTTTCTGAAGAAGATTCATGATTGCATCCCCGGACAGGCAGCCTTTCTAGAATGCCAGGAAGCTGAACTGATATGAGGGGATGAATAAGGAGGCAATTAGGACCCACGGTGTCTGTAATCATTACAACAATATGCTACCCTTTATATTTGTTCAATTTGAGTTGATCAAATAAGATACAAATAGTACAAATTACAGCAGAATACAGTATACTGCTGTAAACAAACAACAACAACAAAAAACAAACAAAGAAAGATTAGGATAAAATTAAAGCTTAAAGGTGGGGTAGGTAGTTTGACGTCAACAAGGCCTCCGATTGGTCATCTTTTTCAAAAGAACCCGCCCTCCCTCCTGTCAATAATGATGTAGTCCCTCCCTCCAAACATGACTGGTAGGTGTGGCGAGATAGAGACCCTGATTGGTCAATACATTCGGGCGCGGTGCATTCTTTGAATCCAAAATACAGGCAGCGGTAAACACGAAGATCCAAGTTGATTCTCAGAGCACCTTTGTTACTGATAGCTCAAAGGATATTATGCCAATTTTACCAAATAAAGCCAAAAGCAAACTACCTATCCCACCTTTAAGGTTGAGATGACTATACATCCATCAAGAAAAGAGAGGCAATTATTACACAGCCGTAATATAGGTAATATAGGAGCATACAGTATCTAGCTACACCCTCCTAAAGGCAAACAAAGCATAAACCTAAACTATTTTTTTATATATATATTTTTTATTTCATATAGTGAGTAGTGACTGCTGACTCAACTCTTTAACCCTTTGTAATGATAATGTACAAACCCATCAAACCTGATTTACCTGTGATTTACATTTTTCCAGATGCTGATTATAATACTGTGATGAGTAAATACTTTAAAATAAAGAAAACACAAAAAGATCAACTGTATACATACAGTACATCAGTGTATTCATTGTTTAATTCTCATAAAATACCTTTGGTCAAGTGTCATATCATCACTTTTTGCCCACAATTCAGAGACGGATCTGCTAACCGTTTGAACCGTTGGAACGTTTTTGTTACAGTAGCTACATGACAAACATAACCGTACTGGACCCATTGATCACATGCTCTCAATCTTTAGGAGGTAGAAGTTCACTCTGGGAATCTGACAAACACAATCCATATATCACTGTGTCTTAGCCATTGCCGTGTCTTTACCTAGAGGAATAAGAGAGAAAAAGACTTATAAACATGTACATATTGTACCTATAATACATAATATAGTATTTCATTTCAAACCATTATTTATACTCATAAAGCACTGAGGTTTCCCTCATTTACAGTGTTGACGAGTTCACACAGATACACAAATAACAAAATAAATACAATATACAATAATAATAATAATAATAATAATAATAATAAACAATTACAGGTCAAAGTACAAATACCAAGAGCCAAATATTTAAACTCTGCGACTGAAGGAAGTATGTAAATATAATATGATGTAGTGTGTATTTCTGTGTCTGTCTGTGCTGTTGAGTCTGCCGGGTCACTCACCCCAGACCCAGCTGGTCAGGGTCCGGCCCAGTAGATAGAGGAGTGTCACTACAGACATGTTAAACACGAAGAGGCCCACCAGGCCAGAGGTGCTCAAGAGCCCCAGGAAAGGGTACACCCAGATCCCAACGGACAGGTACACCCATATCACCCTGCAGAAGAGGGTTAGAGGGGGTTAACTTCAGTCACTCTAACATGGTGGGAGTTGCTCTAGTGCTGATTGTGTTACTTACCAGCTCAAGTAAGCCAGGCCCACAGCCAGCAGCGCAGCGTTGTGTTACTTACCAGCTCAGGTAAGCCAGGCCCACAGCCAGCAGCGCAGCGAGGCCGATCTTATACTTACCAGCTCAGGTAAGCCAGGCCCACAGCCAGCAGCGCAGCGAGGCCGTTCCTAGTGTCGGGGTACGCGTGGGGCTGCACCACCAGCTCTCCCAGTAGGATCGGCAGCACCAACGAGTGCTTAAACATCATTTTAGAAAAAGGCTAGTGAATTTCATATATACTTTTTTGTGTTATTGAAACATTGTCATTACTAGCTGACTATCTATAGAGTGACTGATATTTTACAACACGTGGAAAGAATTGTCCCAATTTCAGGTAGTGTATACTGTAGCTTGTTTATGGAATTGTGTTTGAGAGGTTCAGTATACTGACCATAGCATGGTTCATCCAGGGGGGGAAGAACCCGTCTAACGAGGCGGGGTAGACCAGCTGCCTGTCGTAGGAAAAGATCCCCCAGAACAGAAGCACCACAAACTGAGAACAGAGAGAGAGGAAAGAGGAAAAGAAAGGTCAGTTATGTTGTTGAACATGTCTGTTTCCTGCTTCCTCATAGTCCAGTCTGTCTCCTGCTTCCTCATAGTCCAGTCCTGGCCTGTCTCATGCTTCCTCATAGTCCAGTCTGTCTCCTGCTTCCTCATAGTCCAGTCCTGTTCTGTCTCCTGCTTCCTCATAGTCCAGTCCTGTTCTGTCTCCTGCTTCCTCATAGTCCAGTCCTGGTCTCTCCTGCTTCCTCCTAGTCCAGTCCTGGTCCTGGGTTCTTCCTCCTAGTCCAGTCCTGGTCCTGGGTTCTCACCGTGCCCACAGGGAAGGCGAACACAGAGAAGAGCAGGTCGGTGAATCTTCTGAGAGCGTTACTCTTAGCGTACTCTTTGCCAGGCTGAAGATCACTCATAGCAGATGTCCCAAAAAACACCATCTGTAAAACCTGACATTTTGCAAAGAACATTGTTTTTAATCATTTGTTTTTCTGTCATTAGCATCTGAGTGTGGAGCACCAGATCAGTCTCTGTTGGATATACTACAGGACATGCATATCAACACAACAAACCATGAAACTGCCACGGTTAATTGATCATGTTCAAATTAAATAGGATGAAAGCCTTTTTACATATTGGTATTCATCCAACTCCTTTGAATCTAATATCTGAAATCAAATGCAGAATCTCACCAAATTTAAGAAAGTGAGGTACTTCCAGGGTCCACCATAAACAAATATTCCATCTGGTAACTCCTCTCCATCCTTGGCAGCGAGGGACATGAGGACAAAGACATACCAGCCGAACGCCAGTGAGTGGTAAACTGTTCTCAGTCCTGCAGTCATGTTGAACTACTCTGATTAGGAAATATAGGATCTATAACACAAATTTCACAAGCATCTACAGAATCAACCAACTGTTACTATGAACCCAGGCAGGAGTTGCGCTTCCATCTCATGTGGTGGGAACATGGGAATGGAGGTTTGCCAAAGAAAGACCCTTTGAAAGATTAGTGTGATTCAGCATAAGCTTCTTAAAACGTTTGCAAGTAGTAAGATTACAAAAGCACATAGACAAGGGGTCCAGTATCGACGTATGGGGCCACGTATGGTTTCAACTTTCACAATCCTTTGGCATGTGACTATAGGAGGAGGAAAGTTAACACAGTACAACTGGTTTGGTAATACAGTAAGTCATCTCTTATACTGTAAAGAGGAGAGATGACAACCACAGCTAGTCTGGTGAACAAAATATAAATAGCAAGAACACAAATTATAGAAATGCCCCCACAAATACAAACTTTCAAACAAGGTTAACAAAGTTTAACATTTTAATCCAAAATGACTGCAAGGACCAATAAAAAAACCTTTTCACTGGTATATTTGTATATCTATATATATAGATAGATATATAGATACAGGACCCTGGTGATATAGGACCCTGGTGATATAGGGCCCTGGTGATATAGGTGGTGATATAGGACCCTGGTGATATAGAGCCCTGGTGATATAGAGCCCTGGTGATATAGAGCCCTGGTGATATAGGACCCTGGTGATATAGGACCCTGGTGATATAGGACCCTGGTGATATAGAGCCCTGGTGATATAGGACCCTGGTGATATAGAGCCCTGGTGATATAGAGCCCTGGTGATATAGGACCCTGGTGATATAGGACCCTGGTGATATAGAGCCCTGGTGATATAGGACCCTGGTGATATAGGACCCTGGTGATATAGAGCCCTGGTGATATAGGGCCCTGGTGATATAGAGCCCTGGTGATATAGAGCCTAGAGCCCTGGTGATATAGGACCCTGGTGATATAGGACCCTGGTGATATAGGGCCCTGGTGATATAGAGCCTAGAGCCCTGGTGATATAGAGCCCTGGTGATATAGGACCCTGGTGATATAGGACCCTGGTGATATAGAGCCCTGGTGATATAGAGCCCTGGTGATATAGAGCCCTGGTGATATAGGACCCTGGTGATATAGGGCCCTGGTGATATAGAGCCCTGGTGATATAGAGCCCTGGTGATATAGGACCCTGGTGATATAGAGCCCTGGTGATATAGAGCCCTGGTGATATAGGACCCTGGTGATATAGAGCCCTGGTGACATAGAGCCCTGGTGATATAGGGCCCTGGTGATATAGGACCCTGGTGATATAGAGCCCTGGTGATATAGAGCCCTGGTGATATAGGACCCTGGTGATATAGAGCCCTGGTGATATAGAGCCCTGGTGATATAGAGCCCTGGTGATATAGGGCCCTGGTGATATAGGGCCCTGGTGATATAGAGCCCTGGTGATATAGAGCCCTGGTGATATAGAGCCCTGGTGATATAGGACCCTGGTGATATAGGGCCCTGGTGATATAGGTGGTGATATAGGACCCTGGTGATATAGGGCCCTGGTGATATAGGACCCTGGTGATATAGGACCCTGGTGATATAGGTGGTGATATAGGGCCCTGGTGATATAGGACCCTGGTGATATAGGGCCCTGGTGATATAGGTGGTGATATAGGACCTTGGTGATATAGAGCCCTGGTGATATAGGTGGTGATATAGGACCCTGGTGATATAGGGCCCTGGTGATATAGAGCCCTGGTGATATAGAGCCCTGGTGATATAGAGCCCTGGTGATATAGGTGGTGATATAGGACCCTGGTGATATAGGACCCTGGTGATATAGGACCCTGGTGAAATAGAGCCCTGGTGATATAGGACCCTGGTGATATAGAGCCCTGGTGATATAGGACCCTGGTGATATAGAGCCCTGGTGATATAGGACCCTGGTGATATAGAGCCCTGGTGATATAGGACCCTGGTGATATAGGTGATATAGGGGCTGGTGATATAGGACCCTGGTGATATAGGACCCTGGTGATATAGAGCCCTGGTGATATAGGACCCTGGTGATATAGGACCCTGGTGATATAGGGCCCTGGTGATATAGAGCCCTGGTGATATAGAGCCCTGGTGATATAGGGCCCTGGTGATATAGAGCCCTGGTGATATAGAGCCCTGGTGATATAGGACCCTGGTGATATAGGACCCTGGTGATATAGGACCCTGGTGATATAGAGCCCTGGTGATATAGGGCCCTGGTGATATAGAGCCCTGGTGATATAGGACCCTGGTGATATAGAGCCCTGGTGATATAGAGCCCTGGTGATATAGAGCCCTGGTGATATAGGACCCTGGTGATATAGGACCCTGGTGATATAGAGCCCTGGTGATATAGGACCCTGGTGATATAGGACCCTGGTGATATAGAGCCCTGGTGATATAGAGCCCTGGTGATATAGAGCCCTGGTGATATAGGACCCTGGTGATATAGGACCCTGGTGATATAGGGCCCTGGTGATATAGGGCCTCTGTCATCCGAGGCACCTACTATCTGCCCAGCTTAATGCACTCAAACAGGTCATCAATCTGCTGGACTGGACCTCACTCCAGACCCCTGCCGAAGAATGTACCTCCCTAGTTCTGTGAACATAACTCTACCAGCTGAAGCACTCAAGAGTGACCCCTTCTCCCTGGGCCTCTCCAGCACACGCACACAGACAGCCACGCACACAGACAGCCACGCACACAGACAGCCACGCACACAGACAGCCACGCACACAGACAGCACACGCACACAGACAGCCACGCACACAGACAGCCACGCACACAGACAGCCACGCACACAGACAGACATCAGATCTCTGACTCACAGGGTCTTCTAGCACAAGGCAGCATGATTAGATGTTACAGCACATTTCTGACTCCTCAGAGGACATGGCAGGTATCCTCTGGTAAGGATGGTTCTTAGCTTGCTCGATCGTCTCGTTGAGAGATGAGAGAGAATTTTTACAGCTCACTTTTCTGGCCCCCGGGTGAAACTGTTTTTTTTGCTTCCCTCTGGAATATCAAATCAATCAATTTAATGTTTAAACGTTTCATTTAAATCCACACGAGTTTCTCTGTTGTCCCACTCCTGAGCCAAAGTCTCAAAAATGAATAGAGGTGAATGGGTGGTGAATGGATAATGGGTGGTGAATGGGTAGGTGAATGGATAATGGGTGGTGAATGGGTGGTGAATGGATAGATGAATGGGTGGTGAATGGATAATGGGTGGTGAATGGATAATGGGTGGTGAATGGGTAGGTGAATGGGTGGGTGAACAATTGACAATGAATGGGGGGAATTTTTCGCTCCTGAGCCAAAGTCCATGAATGGAGGTGAATAGATGTCCATGTTTGGGTGGCTCTTTGGCGCCCCCCTCAGGTTGCAGCCAGCAGGGGGCGGTTAGGTGCACTCCCCTCCCCACACACCCCAGTCCAAACTCAGCGTCCAAATCCAGCCTCAGCTTGGTGGAAGCAGTCTCAGGTACAAAGATTAGCTGCTGGACGATGTCCACTAGCATCTCCAGTTGCAGGCTCTGCATCATGGAGGTATAATATAACTGGAGACGGCATTGAAAATGGCTGCCTATTCATTTCAATGAAAGTTGCTCACCGGCGCATGAAGCCATTTGACGTAGTGGCCAAAGCCCGGTATTGCAAGTCACCTCACGGCATGCGGCCCAAGAACCTTATTTCCCATGTTAGTGGATGATGATAGATAGGGCTAGAAAAGGAAAACAAAATTTTTCTCGGTATCATTCAGCATCAGAGACCAATCTAATCAATATAAACTTTTAATTCAATGGGGTTTTGTTTGTTTTTGAAGCCACCAATACCTGTATCGAGCCATTTGAAACATGTGCTGTGCACGAGCCTCGGGACGCTGGTCGCGCGTTCGTGAGTCCTGCGAGCTCGGCGGGAAACACGTCACCATAGGAAGACCCGCCCTACTCTGCCTCTGATTGGATAGGAAGTCATGTAATGACGTCGGCTAACATGCTAAGCTTTTAGCAATGAAGCTGCTATGATGATGCTAATCATAGATATGAACGTATGTCTATGATGCAAATGATCATGACATGTGGTTACTTTAGGACATCGTTGGAAAAGATCTAGAGGGTAAGTGGGTCAATGTTGAATAACTTAGCTAACATTATCTAATGTTACATTTCTTTATATTAACATCAACTATATTGATAGGCTAGCTATGCTAACGGTAGCTAATGCTAACGGCTTAGGGTTAACGTTAGTTAATGCTAACGTTACGTTCGGAGGTCTCATGTATTTCAATTTTAACATAATGTTGAGCATGATCAATGTGACATTGTTCATACATTGATTACAGTCTGTAATCTTGTCTGGCATTATTTAGCTATAATGGGCTGATGCTACTATAGCATTTGCCACATTATACATCAAATTAATCAAGCATAGTTAGTGTTATTACCTGAAGGCATTATTACCATTGCAAGTAAGCATGCCATGTATATGCCATGCCTGGAAATCAAATTAATAGTGTAATTTTTCCCCATCATAGCTCATTGTACACTGATATAATCATTCTCCTTGCCTTTGCTAATACTCATCTCTTTTATCAAACTTTGTGCTAGGAAAGAAATCTGGCTGTGATTCGGCGCTAGTGCTCATCCAGGCTGTTGTCATCTCCCGCCTGGACTCCTGCAACTCCCTACTTGCTGTCATCCTGCAACGTTGGCCATCAGACTCCTGGAGAAAGCTGCTGCTGACCTGGTGTTCAACGGCCCCATGCTCTTCCACATAACTTCCCTACTCCGTTCTCTGCACTGGCTCCCTGCGCTGTCCCATCCAGTTTAGGACTGTTGTGCAAGCCTACAGGGCAAATGAACAGCTCCCTCCGACCTCCAGGCTGTGGTCAAGCTCTGCTGCCTTGAGGTGATTGGTTCCCCAGTTGCTCCAAGCCCCCCTACGGCAGATTGGCGTGGCCATGGCTTTTTTCTGTCCTGGCCTCACAGTGGTGGGAACTGTCCACTGATGTCAGTACAGCAGAGTCGCTGCCCATCTTTCGCCGCATGCTGAAAATTCACCTGTTCAAGATGTGCCCTGGACCCTTCCTTTTAACACCTATTTTATTTGTTCTTGTACTTTGTCTTTAGCAACAGGTTAAGCTCTTAGACGCTTGTTTAGAAAGGAGATGCACTTATGAGTTCTAGCGAGCAGTGGTACTGTAGTGAAGCTGCAGTGTCACTAATGAAAGACTAATGGGGTGCACCTGAACTGCGGATGCTGACAGAGACTCTGATCACCCTCGGCTGGACTTGATTGCTGAGGGGTGGACTAAGAAAGCAGAGCCAGTCGGGCAGTCTGGGGAGCGGAGCTTCATTTCCGTCAGGGCAACTAGTCTGACGAAGCAATTGTTAACTTGCACTCACGGGAGAGGATAACATGCCTGTCTAGCCCAGCTTAAACTATGCGCCCATGTACCAGTGTGCCGACTCAGGGTGATATCTAGTGTGTTTGCAATTGAGTGTGCCTGCCTATACAGGGTGATCCAGTGTGGACTTGATTGATGTTGCACATGGGCGATTGGAACTAAACTAACCTTGCGTTGCATTTGTCTTTCTCTCTTTGGCTCTATCGTGTCCACTCTGCTGGCGCTGATGGATGGGTTGGACAGTCAAGGGGAGCCAGTGGTCCAGTTCCTGTTCATGCTTGGTTGTTGCCTACTCACCTTCCCATCTCCTGCATCACCTGCCACCTGTCTCCGCTCTGCCCAGCTGCACCTCATCCCTCATTACTCTTAGCATTAATACCAGTCAATTTCCCTTGGTTCTCTGTAAGATCATCCAGTCATCTACCAAGTCTGCTCAGCTCTTCTGTCTGCCATATTTTAAGTTGTTTATTGAAATTGAGTTAAAGTAGTTTGTATGGGTCAAGCATCCTCCAGTTTGTATGACTCAAGATCTGTTTACTGCCATGTATATGGTTCACACATACTAGAAATTTGACTAGGGTTAAGGCATACACTGGTGACATGTTTTTAATTGTTTTGTGATCACTGTCTTTGTGATATTTTCTGATGACCAAGCCTTTGATCTAAGCAGAGCCTTAGCACATTATGGAGGAACCATGTCCCTTTCTTTTACCGATCCCTGAAAGCAAGACCTGTGAATGTCCTGAACAGTGTGGTGGCCACATTTGTTGGGAATTTGGGTGGAAATAGTGTTGAACATCATTGCATAGTTTGACTGCCATTTCATACCAACAATAAGAGAAAGTGGAGAAGTAGGCTATACCTAGAAAATACTATAGGTGTGCAATTCGTTTGTACAGTCTGGTAGTTAAATGGTTAAAAATAGGCAAGCAATAACATTGGAGGGAAATGTATACTGACACTGATTGTTTCAGAAATGGTCTGAGACAAAATAATGAAATGTTATACATCAGTATTGTGAAACACTGAACATATTTTAATGACTGACAAGGAGAGAGGAAACAGTACAAGTTAATCAATAATAACTAGGCTCACTATGAACAGTGTGTATTATTGGCTCTGTTCTGACATCAGTGCACAGTTCATTCCACCACTGTGAGGCCAGGACAGAAAAGAGCCATGGCCGTTACAATCTGCCGTAGGGGGGCTTGGAGCAACTGGGGAACAAATCACCTCAAGGCAGCAGAGCTTGACCACAGCCTGGAGGTCGGAGGGAGCTGTTCATTTGCCCTGTAGACTTGCACCACAGTCCTAAACTGGATGGGACAGCGCAGGGAGCCAGTGCTGAGAACGGAGTAGGGAAGTTTTGTGGAAGAGCATGGGGCTGTTGAACACCAGGTCAGCAGCAGCTTTCTCCAGGAGTCTGATGGCCAACGCTGCAGGATGACAGCAAGTAGGGAGTTGCAGGAGTCCAGGCGGGAGATGACAACAGCCTGGATGAGCACTAGCGACGAATCACAGCCAGATTTCTTTCCTAGCACAAAGTTTGATAAAAGAGATGAGTATTAGCAAAGGCAAGGAGAATGATTATATCAGTGTACAATGAGCTATGATGGGGAAGAATTACACTATTAATTTGATTTCCAGGCATGGCATATACATGGCATGCTTACTTGCAATGGTAATAATGCCTTCAGGTAATAACACTAACTATGCTTGATTAATTTGATGTATAATGTGGCAAATGCTATAGTAGCATCAGCCCACTATAGCTAAATAATGCCAGACAAGATTACAGACTGTAATCAATGTATGAACAATGTCACATTGATCATGCTCAACATTATGTTAAAATTGAAATACATCAGACCTCCGAACGTAACGTTAGCATTAACTAACGTTAACCCTAAGCCGTTAGCATTAGCTACCGTTAGCATAGCTCCCTAGCCTATCAATATAGTTGATGTTAATATAAAGAAATGTAACATTAGATAATGTTAGCTAAGTTATTCAACATTGACCCACTTACCCTCTAGATCTTTTCCAACGATGTCCTAAAGTAACCACATGTCATGATCATTTGCATCATAGACATACGTTCATATCTATGATTAGCATCATCGTAGCAGCTTCATTGCTAAAAGCTTAGCATGTTAGCCGACGTCATTACATGACTTCCTATCCAATCAGAGGCAGAGTAGGGCGGGTCTTCCTATGGTGACGTGTTTCCCGCCGAGCTCGCAGGACTCACGAACGCGCGACCAGCGTCCCGAGGCTCGTGCACAGCACATGTTTCAAATGGGCTCGTTACAGGTATTGGTGGCTTCAAAAACAAACAAAACCCCATTGAATTAAAAGTTTATATTGATTAGATTGGTCTCTGATGCTGAATGATACCGAGAAAAATTTTGTTTTCCTTTTCTAGCCCTATCTATCATCATCCACTAACATGGGAAATAAGGTTCTTGGGCCGCATGCCGTGACGTGCCTTGCAATACCGGGCTTGGCCTGAAAGCCCATGGTGGCTTCAATGCGCCAAGCTGATCCTGGGGGCTTGCTCTGCATAGGTGTCCTGGTTCTGGCTTGGTAAGAGGGTGTTTGAGCCTCATCTGTCCTTCTCGGTCGAAAGTGGTTTCCTTCAGTGCCCCCTGGCTGTAGTAGTGAGTAATACAACCACCAGCCCATGTGACTATAACCCTGGCCTCCCATAGGCCAGACTCACCTCCATGAGAGCTCCCGAGATCAGAATGCTTTAGCAAAAAAACATTCACAGAAAGTTGCAAAGCTGAAAAGCAAACATGTCTCAATTAGTACAATTAAAAACTTTGGACGTTCATCCAATTATTAAGTGTACAGTATTGTTATTTTACTAAATAATGTCTGAGACTTGCATTAAATGGCTATATTGTTCAATCAATGTATTTTAAGGGGATTAATTCTGCTCCAATTAAGCCCCCCCCCACCCACCCCGCTAAAGAAACAGTTTTTATGTTGTTTTTATTTTATATGTATGTTTTTATTTTGCTTAAAGCAGAAAATACTGAGCATACAGTGAGCATGATAAACATATTGACATGGGAATGCACATAGATTCAGTCAAGACATCTGTGCCAGTTGATTCTGAAGACAGCTTGAACATGTGTGCACTTGCACTACAACTACAACACGAACAGAAATGCACATTAGAAATATGGACATACATAATCGTTGAAACAGTTGACTACAATTCATGCAAATTGTACTTAAGAGTGATAGTTTGTTTGTGCAACCTTTTGTGCAAACGCTTCTTTAAAACATATTCATCCTGAAACAATAAGGTTTAAAATACACATCAGTACAACTAGGCAGTGAGCTGAGAACTGAGGGCAGGATTATAACATGTTCAGCACATTGCTGTTGGCAGAGATAAGTAGATACGAAATACCAGAGTGACAAGTTGTAGAAAAGCAAATCACTTCTTTTTAAAATCACAGTAGCCCAGTATGTTTACTCATGTACAGAGATCAATTTACTGTGCATAATTATCATGAGTAATACATGAGTATTCTCATGCAGAAGTCTTTGGTTTAATACATGGCACTCGTGATATTAATTTGTAAACATCAGAGTTGTTTGCTGGTACAACATGTACAGTATATATAAGCTGATGCATGAGCAATTGTTCAAATCAAAATGAATTGTGATGTCACACTGTGATGGCTGTTGTTGGTATTACACAAACCCACCACCTGATCTGCACCCGCACAGAGTATTAACTCATAATACATTCACTTGATCCATCTAGTCAGTAATAATGCATGTTTTATAACTCAGTGGTTGTTGTTCATTCAGATGAATGGGAATGGCTGTTTGAGTCCCATGATGTGCAAGGACCATTGGCATGACAAAGCCTGGACCTCCCCTCTCCATCCTGGACCTCTCCTCTCCATCCTGGTCCTCTCCTCACCACCTCTCCTCTCCAGCTGGACCTCTCCTCTCCATCCTGGACCTCTCCTCTCCATCCTGGACCTCTCCTCACCACCTCTCCTCTCCAGCTGGACCTCTTCTCTCCATCCTGGACCTCTCCTCTCCATCCTGGACCTCTCCTCTCCACCTCTCCTCTCCAGCCGGACCTCTTCTCTCCATCCTGGACCTCTCCTCTCCATCCTGGACCTCTCCTCTCCAGCTGGACCTCTTCTCTCCATCCTGGACCTCTCCTCTCCATCCTGGACCTCTCCTCTCCATCCTGGACCTCTCCTCTCCATCCTGGACCTCTCCTCTCCAGCTGGACTTCTCCTCTCCATCCTGGTCCTCTCCTCTCCAGCTGGACTTCTCCTCTCCATCCTGGATCTCCCCTCTCCATCCTGGTCCTCTGCTCTCCAGCTGGACTTCTCCTCTCCAGCCTGGACTTAATCCAGTTGCCCAAGTGTCTACTATGTCACTATTATTTAAAAATCCTTAGACATCGATAGTCATACTTTTTAATCCGTGACCATCTTTCTCTGTGATATCTCCTCTTCATTTTCATCACTTGTTAAGGCGCCATCTATCACATTAAACAGAAAGAAAATCAAGGCATGAGTTGACAATTGAAGGCAAGCAGACATACAAGTATAAACAATCACTTTTTTGTTCAATTGATATGGACACATGAATGACACACTGGTCCCACCTCAAAGCGGCTGTAGACTCTCCTCTCCTTCCGCATGCTCTGGATCTTCTGGAGCAGGTTCTCCCGCTCTTCAGGGGTCCTGCCCCGGTGTTTCGACTTCGAGCGCTCCAGAGCGTCTCCCTCCTCACTCTCGCCCCTCTGAGCCCCGTCTTCTTTGGCATCGTCAGTGACAGAAGACTCTTTGACAAGCTCTGTTCTGCTCTGGCTGTTTGCAGATATCTGGCCTAGCAGGAGCTTCGTATCATCTCTGAGGTTGCTACTTGAAAGTACTTTAGCAGTAGAGGAAGCGTAGCGGGACTGGCTTGCTTTTGGGTTCTTAGGCTGAGGTGACGATGGGACGACCTGAGCTGGTGAACTCTCTGGTGGGGCCATAGTACTGCTACTCACTTTTGTCTCATCACTCTGTGATCCATGGCAGCCAGATTCCTCTGGTGCTTTATTAGCCGTCTTTGCCTCGACCTCCTCTGCTTTGCTCTCACCATTTAAGACAGAACTTTTTGTTTTTGACTCCTTACTAACGTCGGCTGGCGTTCCCTCGTTACTTTTTTCAACAGAGACAGTTGGCTCTGAGGTACTGGATTCAGCTGAAGAATCCCTTCTTGAGTTGCACTCTGTAAGGACTGATGAGGTAGACTCAACGATGGTCTGCATAGATGGAGAACAGAGTACTGTTGACTTGGGGCTGAGAGATTCAGGTGATTCTGTTGAGGTGGGCTCGGGAAGGGAGCTGGATTGGTCTGAGGGTGGGCTAGGGTAGGGAGAGATGCGGACGACCTCTGTTTGGTCACTCTTGGGAGGCACAAGTGAGACACTATCTGTGCCAGAGACAGGGGAAGTGCATGGTTCTTCTGCAGTGAGGCGAGGCGGATCTGTCTTGGGAGGGTATCCAGACTCTGTAGTACGATCAGGAGAAGGAAGGGGTTTCGTTGAGGACGGCTCTGGAGAGAAGTTGGGAAAAGTAATGGGTTTGTCTTTTTCTGGCTCATCTAAGAGGACAGATTGATCTGGACCGAGCTTTGGGGAAGAGCATGATTCTGTTGTTATAGGGTTCAGAGGAGAGCTTCTATCTTTTTGACAGGGGCTAGGGAATATATTAGATTCATCTGTGACATCATTTGATGATGAAAGCGAGAGGTTTGAAGAGGAGGACTCCATCGGGATGGGCTGTGAAGAAGAGCTGGACTCAGTTTGGGGAGGCTTGTAAGACAAAACAGACTCAACTTGGCCAGGTTCACCGGTGATAGATTCTCCTCTCTTGATCTTAGTTGGCAAACTGGTGGGAGAGGGGCTGTGAGATTCATTGGACTTGGATTGCTGTGTGACGGTAGAGGTTATGGGACTCGGTTCTGATGGAGCAGTTTTACAAGAGCTAAGTTCTGACAAAACAGGAGAAGTGACAGATTCTGACTGAATGGGCTGAAGAGAGGAGCTGGTTTCTGACCCCACCGGGGCGGGCGGTGGAGAGGTTGACTCTGTTTGGGGTGGCTGGAGAGAGAATATGAACTCATCTGAAGCAGGTTTAGGAGGGCTGGATTCTCCACTGTTGGTCCTCAATGGTGATTTGGTTAGAATGGGGCTGTGAGATTTGTTGGCTTTAATTTTTTCTGGCTTGGATGGGGAAGCTAACTCTTTTTGGCCAGCGGATAGACTGGATTGGATTGGGACGGTAGGACTGGTGGAGACAGATTCTGATGGAACAGCTTTAAAAGAATTAAGTTCTGGCAAAATGGTCAGAGGAGATAAGAGTGATTCTGATGGACCAGGCTGAGGTGAGGAGATGGTTGCTGATGGAACAGGAGTCGGGGAGGCAGGTGCTTCTGAGGGACTTGGGTAAGAAGAAGAACTGGATCCTGATGGGGTGGAAGACATAGTTGGGGTGGAAGACATAGTTGGGGTGGAGGACATAGTAGGGGTGGAAGACATAGTAGGGGTGGAAGACATAGTTGGGGTGGAGGACATAGTTGGGGTGGAAGACATAGTTGGGATGGAAGATATAGTTGGGGTGGAAGACATAGTTGGGGTGGAAGACATAGTTGGGGTGGAAGACATAGTAGGGGTGGAAGACATAGTAGGGGTGGAAGACATAGTTGGGGTGGAGGACATAGTTGGGGTGGAAGACATAGTTGGGGTGGAAGATATAGTTGGGGTGGGAGACATAGTTGGGGTGGAAGACATAGTTGGGGTGGAAGACATAGTAGGGGTGGAAGACATAGTTGGGGTGGAAGACATAGTTGGGGTGGAAGACAAAGTTGGGGTGGAAGACATAGTTGGGGTGGAAGACATAGTTGGGGTGGAAGACATAGTTGGGGTGGAAGACATAGTTGTGGTGGAAGACATAGTTGGGGTGGAAGACATAGTTGGGGTGGAAGACATAGTAGGGGTGGAAGACATAGTAGGGGTGGAAGACATAGTAGGGGTGGAAGATATAGTAGGGGTGTTGCATATTAATGCTGCAGGTTTAGAGGGTGTTAACTCATCATTTGAAATGGGGATTGATGAACTGGGATTCAATGCAGGGTTAAGGCCTACGCTTGACCCCTTGGTATCAGAACTTGAGTCCTTTGGAGTTGGAGATAATAAAGCAGCAGAAGATGTCAGTGGATGAGATGAGCTGGGTTTCTTTGTAGCAGGGCTTGCTGGACTTGGTTTCTGAGTTGATAGATTATGAGGGGACGAGGGTGATGTTTCTGAGGGGACAACGTTGGTTGGTGAGCTTGTTTCACTGCAGCTAGGTGTGCTATACTCCAGTTCAGCTGTCCTATTAAGGGTGGACTTAGATAAATCTGACTCCCTCAAGCCTGTCAGTGAACAGTCCTCTGAGGCCATGCCAGAGGTGGCAGGATCTTTGTTCATTTTGGCTTTCTCACTTTGGCTTTTCTTCAGTTCAATCTTCTCAGCATCAGTTGAGCCAGAACCTGCTTCCCCATGACTAGAGACATAACACCTGAGGAGGGGCTCAACTGCACGGTCTTTTCTGGGAGGATTAAGATCCAGCTCCTCACGGCTGGATGCCTGTTCTTTGACATTAAGATGTGATGTTGGGATGCTCACGTTGCTCTTAACCTCCTGTGAAGGTAGTGCTGTTGCAGGTGTGCTGCCTGCATCTGTTGGTGTAGCCGGTATATTGGCTGGTATATTTGGCTCACTTGGGGACACTGAAAGATCAGGTTTCTTAAGAGCTTTTTCAGCACTTTTCTCTAATTCAGCCTTGGCAGCTTTTCGTTGGGCAGCTAACTCTCTGAAAAACATGAGTCTATTATCTGGATCGTTCATGTCTAAATAGGGTGTATAGCTCACCAATGGCTGGTGTGTTGGTTGTATAGTTTTCAGCTGCTCGTCTTGAGATAGCTTGGCTGGGTGAACAGATGGTGAAACTTCAGTTTGCTCTGCTTCAACAGGTCTTGGCTGTTCCTGTATGTGTTTGACCACTGGAAGACTCTTTTGAAATTCCTTAACACCTGTATCATGAACTAAGTCATCAGAATTGGAAGACTCAGCAGTCGTGTCATCAGCAGTTAAAGATTTGACATAACGGCTCCATTCAAAAGGTTCTCTAGCAATGGATCTATGTTTGCCTAACAGGTGTGAGGTGAAAGATAATTTGGACTGGTCATCTTCGTTCTTGGTAGTTCCCTCATCAGGGGTATTTTCCGATTCCTGTGAGAAATGCTGCTCTAGTTGAGAGCTGAATATTAGTGAGGATCTCAACCTGGAACTTCTCTGGACTGCAGCGTTGTATCTCTTCCGGAATGAGTCTTGCCTTTGGACCACTTTAGGCTCCTTAACCTCCACCTCCTCTGTCTTGTCCCCGTCTGTGGTTGACGATGATTCTGATGGCGTTGTTGGTGTTGTTTTAGGTTCTGTTTCCATGGTGACAATGTCAACAGGCAGTTTTTTAACGTGCTCTGGGACAATTGGCCTATTGTAACAGTGGAGATGACTCATCCTGGGGACTGTTATAATCTTAGGGAGTTCTTTAGTACGGAACCTGTTGTCTGCCAGAACTGCACTTAATGGCTTTACTTGTGAGAGGTTGAAGAGGGGTTGGAGAGGCTCTTCAAAAGGTTCGGTTCCACAAGGTTCCCCTGACAGACCTTCCTCTCCTGTGTCATCTAACGCACTGAGGTAAGAGTTGATCCTCCAGTCTCGCATGCCCTGCTTTACGCTGAGGTCCTTACTGTGATCTTTGCCTGGCGCCTGGAAGAACGACTTCGGTTCAGGTGAGTTTCGCTGTATTGGGGAGTTCTGACCGGCATACGGCTCTCCAGCACTTTTCGCATCAAACGGGACCTCCTCTGAAGCTACTTTGTCAGAGTTATCGTCCATCTCTACTCCACTGGTTGATGCTAAATAATTGAGTACATGGTCATAAGAGTCAGGCTCCATATCTTGGGGGAACTCAGCCTCTGAGTACTGACCCATCGTTTGATACCCACAGCCCCTGAACTCATAGCCACCATAGCCTGGGTCTGGTCCGGCCCTCTGGTAGGGAGGGTGGTCCCTTTGCTGTTCCCTGTGCACCTGCCTCCCCTGGGCCTCAAACCTCTGCATGGGCTGGTGCTGCTGCTGCGCAAAGTGATGTGTTGGGAGACTCTCTGCAAAGCTGTGCCTCCTGAAGGCATCGGACTCCATTGTGTTGGGGGGCATTATGTGGTGACCTTGCTCAGTGAGAGATGGATCCATTCTTACCTGCTGGGCAGAGTATTTGTCACTGTACATTTCCAACTGGCCTTGGTCCAGTGACCTGGGGATAAGGTTGTGCTTCCCAAGGGGCATCCTTCTGTGGTCCATATCCATGCGGTCATCAAATGAGGGTCTGGCCCGTTCCAGGAATGTTCTTGAATCCCTGAACAGCGGAGTGGTTCCTTGTTTTGGTGCCATAATCCTATTGGTGCTGTACTGTCTTTCAGACATGCTGCTGAACATTGGCTTCGGAGCAAGAGCAACTTCCAATACCAATGGCTGGGACTGGGCAAATAGGATCCGAAACTCCTCATCAAAAGTAGTCACAAGCTGTCCAAGGAAGAGGTGAGCTATGCAGCGGTGGAGCTTTTCAAATGACCACATAAAGCTGCAAAAAGACAAATGAAAAAAAGACTGAATTTAATTGTACTGCAAATAGTAATGCAGTAATAATAGGCTAATGTTTTAAGTAGTAGCACCTATTGTATTTTTATTATTGCCTTCAGAACTAGATTATGTTCTTAGTCACTTGATTTAGAGGGAAGATGCACTGGTGAGTTCTGGCAAGTAGTAGTACATTGGCTTTTCCTACGTTAAATGCAATTATTTTTACTCGCTTTGGATAAAAGCTTCTGCTAAATGACTGTAATGTAATGTAATGAGATGTATGTAAATGTAGGTGTGTTCCACCTCACAGCAGCGGTCATGACGCCTCACCTGTAGTTTCCGCTGAGCACGGCTCTGCAGTCTGTCAGCAGGAACCGATCCATCATCTGGCCCTGGAAGGACTTTCCCGACCGACAGTAATAGGTCAGGCCAGACACAGTTCTCACTCGCATAAACTGCAAGAAAAAAAATCAATTTATTCCAACACAATTTGCTCAGGTCTCCAAAAACACTGCATCAGTCAAATGATAATGAACAAGAATGGGTAGTTCGATTCATTGACGTTGAGGGAGTGACCCTCTATGAGGTAGGAACAATATTCATTTATTTACATTAATAATAGATCATAGACAATAAGGCGAGAGGGCACTGTGGCATTAAACCCACATCTGGAAACATTGTTATTCAACCTCCACTCTCTAGGTGGCAGCGACGCACCAAACATACGAGACTCACCGGAATGTGCATCAGATTGACCCGACAACTGGAAACCATGTTAGTGAAATGGTGCACGTTACGCTCGTCCAGAAGGATATAGACAGCAACATTCCGCCTGGCAGCATCCAGGATATCAGCAAAGATGTCAACATCTGTGAACATGTCCATTACCACAGCTACCACCTGCAAACAACCAAGAGAGCACATCATTAAGAAACTATTGTCTATAAAATGAAGAGTTGTTTCAGACATGCAACACATTACATCATATTTCAACTGAACCCGGTGCTACATGTCATGTCAAGTAGAGAGGCTAGTACCAATCATCAGATCAGAGTGAAACATTGTATTTACTTTGTTATTACACAATGTCCTAAAAAAAAAAAGTACAGCAGCAATATGTGTTGTGTAAAATCACCTAGAAGTAAATGAGACCTACTTGTTGAGCATTCTTAATAAGTCGTCGAGCGTGCTCTTTGATACTGGGCATGTTGGGCTCCGAGGGGTTCACCAGCGTGGTGACCTCAGTGGGTCCTATGAAGCGATGGTGCTGAGGCCAGCCAAGGTCGAGGCCGGGGGCATCCAAGTCCGAGTGGAGGGGCCAGTATGTGTCTGAAGAGCCGTCGCCCCGGGGGTCCAGGTGCCGTGGCTCAGGTTGGGTGCTGCTCTGGTACGGCTCCTGTGTTGTGTGCTTAATGTAATCAATCTCTTGTGTGGAGAGGAAGTCAACCACATCTGCACTCTGTAGAAAATCATAATAGCCCTCCAGGTCCTCCTCTACGAGTGCATCAATAGCCAGGCGGTACTCCTCTCGGTAGTGGGGGGGCAGGTAGTTAGGGTCCAGGGGGTCATCCCCGGCTGAAGAGCATTGAGAGCGCCGCGCCATCGTGATATCTGAGAAGACATAACGGACAGACATTAGGCCCTATCCAGTCATGTAACTAGGTAGTCATTTAATGTCCATTGACCACTAATGCATACATTATCCTTGTGTAGGCCTGCCTATTGGGAATCTAGTCAGGCCCAAACGTCAATGTTAGACCAACAGTCAGGAGAAACTTTAGTTGTCGGTGACAAGTTGATGACATTTGTCCCTGAGTTACCTATCACCCAAAAACACGGAAAGGTTGCCACAGGCCAGGCAGAGAAGGGTGTGGTCTCCCCCTGGCGAAACAGTCACTTTATGCAAGTTCATATTTCACTGATGCGACACAGTGATTCATAAGTCTATGGAAATGAAAAAGATTACGAAACCATACAATGCTAGAGATAATAAGATAGATAGAAGATATTCCAACAGCCTACAATGAGTCACGAAGGCTACTGAACAACAAGGAAATATTTTAATGCCAAATATGGAAACAGATTTGAGTTGGCATGAATTGTCATAGCTGAGAGAAAACTACAACTATGGACTACTACAACAAAAGTCTGCCTATAGAAACGAACAAATAAAATCGATATCAGCTGTTTAGATGAACTTTCCTATAACCTAACCCTTGTTTTGAGAAGTTAGGGAACTCACCTCACAGCGCAACAATATCCCTTCAACTTAATCCAACCATCTGGTTATCCTCGACGCACTCATTCATTTTCCACAGTCGTATTCCTAGAACTGACAGGACTTCTCAAGAAAAAGATCTTTCTGTGTCTCGGTTTTATCACCTCAGCCCTGGAGAACCAGTTTGAAGTCAGAACCAGTTTGATGTCATGCCTGAGGCGACCGTTTAGAATGTTGGAGAGGCTCGAGCGTAGAATGTTGGAGATCCGAAACTGTCGTCAAACTTGCTCCGCCTCGCGCACTCCGCACTGATCCAACAGAGAGGCCTTCCTGCCCCCTAGACCCCTAATCTACTGTTCTTCTCTCCTTATCTAAAATAAACTTGGTTTCTGGTCGCGACAGTTCAGTATGAAGCTTTTCAGTTACACTACAAAGTTTCTTTTTTCTTTTTTTTTTTTTTACTTTGTTTATTGGATTTTCAGCATAACCAACAATTACAAAGGAATTGTACTTGAAAATTATCCAATAGGAACACACAACAAAACACCAAAGATAACACACAATAAATCAAAATGAAAAAACAAACACAAAATGAAAATAAAAATATTCATTCACCACTACGAAGTTTCTTAACCTTTTTTTTTAACTGATTGTAATGCCAACCGATAAGTGTGACTCAATGACAGATCCAGAGCTCCACAACAACACTGGAATAGACTTGAGACTTAGACCGTCGCCATAGCAACAGACCAGTGTTTGGAAGCTAGCTAGCATAGCATGTATGTAACGTTAGCTCAATATGTTAGCTAGTGCTATCTAGATAAAGCCTTTTTCTCATCACCCTGTCATCCCCTACCCCTATAGGGCAGTTTAAATGAGTTCCCGAAACAAAAGCCCAGGGAAGACTGGGGCCAAGGCACCACTGAAGGCAACTAAAACTTCAAAGGCAGGTAGGCAGATGAGACCTTTGATGTAGGTAGGACTAATAAACCAGTCCTTAATATATGCTAGCAAATTCTGTGCACACAACTTTATGTATGTTGATCTACATTATTTGACAATCGATGGGAAGGAAATAAAAATCATGTTTATGTTTAATCATGGCTGTGTGTCTCTGGACCTGTACCCTGTAAGGAGCATCCCCACGTTGCAGACAGAGCACCAGGAGGCCGGGCCAAGTCTGGAGGCAACACCCCCTCTGCTGTGACCACGCCAAAACCACCAGCAAAAACAAGTACTGCTGTGCAGCACTCAATCACCATCATCCTTACCATCCTCAAAGCACCCACAGACCTCCAGGCCCATTTTAAGATAGTTAGATTGCTTGTTGTAGTACCACCCTCTTATTTCTGTGATGCATATTCAGTGAGTGAACCTATACGGTGTAACATATCCCTTAATGTCTTGAAGCAAAGATTGGTGGTGCTCACTAGAGTTTTAACTGCACACAGCGGTTCTGCTGATAAAACAGGTTATCAACAGAACCACTCTCCTAGGTTCACAAACTCCTCCCTCTAGCCCCTCTTCAGACCCTTTGTACATATAAATGGACATTACTCAGCTCGTAAACTTCAGCTACTCTCTTATATAAGAATGGTTCAACAAGGAGGGAGTCCTGTCCAGTCCTGGGTTTAACTATAAATTATCTTTCTTACTCAAGTCAGGGCCTGAAAACAATCTCTCATTGTTCCCCCTGGGCAACACCCAACCCAGCGCTCGATGAGCAGGACTGTCGCAACATGAGACATGACGCAGGCGGCTTCATACTAAGCTGCTTCACTTACAGTACATACCATAAGCATGTTACTGTTCCTCCCCCTCGTAGTTAGTTGAACAGTAATGTATCCTCTTTTCGCTTGTGTCAAACTGATGTCCATGCAACATCATAGGCCTCAAATTCCCCACATTTACACTATAACAGATGAATACAACAAATCGGTTTGCATGAAATAGACACTTACACTGTATGTGAGAACAGCCACTAAATAGTTGTAGTCAAAGTCACTGTTAAGTACAAAGGGGTGTTTGTTTACTCAGGGCCCCCAAGATATAGTCAAAACATAAGATTAGGCTGAAAATGTGTTACGCTTGGGGCCACACTATACAGTTCAACTTAGAACCTAGCTCTTGGTCAACTATTCAAATGATCTGTAGTATTGTGTAACACGGCCCAAAATCTCTTGGCAATTGCATGCTGTTAAAGTGTGTGGTCCTGTGGCAGGTCTGGAGCCGAGCGCAGAGGACCGAGCTGCTGTCACAATCCAGCACGCCGTGAGACGCCTGCTGGCCACGCGAGAACTGACCAGGAGGAGGGAAGAAAAGCAGGACTATGAGGAGCTCATGGAGCGCTTGGAGAAAGAAGTACGTTACTGAAGAGTGACAGGGTCAATACCAAGGATTTCACACATAAACAATGATTATGTGTTCCTGAAACGTAACTATAATCTGAATGTTTTGATTTGTCTGAAGGCCTTTGTTGCCATAGTGCGCAGGGAACAGGAGGAGGAGGATCGAGAGAGGAGGAAGGAGGAGGAGGAGAGGAAGAGGAAGAGGGAGGAGCAGCTCCTACGGACGCGTCTTCTGGAAGCAGCGTTTGATGGAGAGGAAGAGGTGGTCTTAGCAGTTCTCAGGGAGGTGAGATGGTCTCAGAAGAGGACATGGTGCCAGAGCTTATGTGTACTGAAGTGAAAGAGCGTCTTTAATAGGCTCTGCTCTTAGTGATGATGTGGTAAATTCCAAAGATGATTGTGATTTTCGTCTGCCTGCTCGAGGTGTCTGAGAGGGACGCGGCGCTTGGCCTTGGATGTGATGAAACAGGTGAACGCCTTCGACGGCTCAACCAGCTCCGCATGGTAAACATCACGGATGCCAACGGCAACACCGCCTTGTCAGAGGCAGCGGGAGGCGGCCGGCCAGAGGTCATCGCTCTATTGGTGGAGAAAGGAGCAGACATTAACACACAGGTGAGAGCCCCCAGACCCTCACGCTCACGAAGACGGGGGGGGGGGGGGGGGGGGGGGGTTGAATTGTTTTATGCCGCGTTTGGTGGTCATCTTGGGGCAGTGCAAACCCGCTGAATTGTTTCATGTAATGTTGTGTTCTAGGGTGCGTTTGGACGGACGCCACTCTTCAGAGCCACGTTTGGCGGCCATCTCGGGTCAGTGCAAACCCTCCTGCAGCTTGGAGCGGACCCAAGAATCCACGCAGATGATGGCAGCACCCCGGAGCAGGTGTGTGTGCGTCTGCCTGTGTGAAAACTATTTTTGTGTCTCTGTGTTTGTCGGCTTGGCTGTGCATTTTCAAACATATTTAATGTCCTGGCGTTCTTATTGTACTGTAGGTGGTGTCCGGTGAGGCTATGGTGTCTGTCCTACAAGCCTGGGACCTGAGGGTCACTGACCGCATGCTGACAAAGATGAAGGCAGAACAACAGAGGAGGACAGAGGAAGAGCAGAAGCAGAAAGAGGCGGAGACTGACCGGTGAGACACACCCACTCCCTTAACTCCACCCACTCAGATCTTCATATCTAGACTGGCCGTTGTAAAAGACTGTTAACAAAGATCCTTTAACAATCAGTTTTCAACCATGTCTGATTTTCACCCGTGTGGAATGTGTTTATCTCTATCTTAATTCCCTTTGATCAATATGTATTTGCTGTAATGTGACCCCCCCTCCCCTGGCCTGAAGGTACAGCAGAGAGAGAGCAGATAGAGAGGATAGCTGATATTTCCCCACACATTGACAGACAGATAGAGAGGATAGCTGATATTTCCCCACATTGTTTACTGATAAGGGCTTCCGTGCAAACAAACAATGGCCTGTGTTTTCCCCCAGCCTGAGAGGAGAGGTGGAGCAGCTCCAGAGAGAGCAGGAGCGCTGCCAGAGAGAGGTGAGTTTCCCCCAGCCTGAGAGGAGAGGTGGAGCAGCTCCAGACAGAGCAGGAGCGCTGCCAGAGAGAGGTGAGGCACATCTGGACTCAATGATCCCACGGCCCTGTCATGACTCTGACCTCACTCTTGTGTGTGAGGATGATCCTCAGCTGCAGAAGGCTTCCTCAGAGCTGAATAAGAGAAGGACAGAACATGACACATGTGAGAGGAAGGGCATGGAGGAAGCTAACGTCACACTGCAGGTAACTGCACCCGAGGCTTACAGCAGCTTTCAGCTCGCTCTTTAAAGAATATTGACTGACTTTGATGATGTGTGTGTGTGTGAAAAACAGGCCGTTGATGATGTGTGTGTGTGTGTGAACAGGCCGTTCACCATGCGGAAGATGTGTTGACAAAGGCCCGGATAGCAGCTGAGCAGACTGCAGAACAACTATCCCAGGCTAGACTGACTCTGAGAGAGCAGTCAGGTGGAGGTGTGTATTATCACACCTCCATACTCTCTCTCTCACTTTCTCTCTATCGCTCTCTCTCTCTCTCTCTCTCTCTCTCTCTCTCTCTCTCTCTCTCTCTCTCACACACACACACACACACACTTTTCCCTTGAGTCATTCACAAATAGCCACTCCCATAGGTGTGTGATATTTTGCATATTGTTGTGTGATATTTTTGAATGCAGATGCGGTTGTTGAGCGTGGTGGAGTTCGTTGCCTGGTTCGAGATCTTGACCAAGTCCTCATGAAAGACGTAGGAGACAAGATCAAGCAGGATGGCAGGTCAGGACTACAGGGTTCCTGCTGGGTCTTGCTTCTTGCAATTATTATAAGTCGCTTTGGATAAAAGTGTCTGCTAAATGATTGTAATTTCTTAAAAAGTCTAAAAAAGTCTACAATTCAATAATCTGAATTTTAGGCCTAAAAAAGTCTAAAAAAGGTCTTAAATATGACTTTGCTATTTTGATAAGTCTTGAGAATGTATTGGATTAGGACGTTACTTCTATGTTGTGATAACTTCTCTGTTCTCTGTATCGTCTCATATTAAACGTGTTTGGGGGATGTTCGGGCTGTAAAGTGAGCAGTACGGTAATCACCCCCCCAACATTTCTATGGAATTCTTTCTTCTTTCATTGTAGTTTTCCTTCATACGTTTTCCCCCCAGTATGGCCATGAAATATATATTATAATATATTCAGACTGGTCTTAAAAAGGTGAGTCTTACATCGAAAAACTTGTTGAAACCTGCAGGAACTTCAGAAACTTGTTATTTTGCTATTCAAGTTTCACCTTTCAAATCAAATGTCACTCTTGCCCTCGGGTCTGCTGCCAACACAATTTCTAAACCAGTCTTTCAACTGGTTAGTAATGCTTTTTCAAAACAGCTCCTCTTTGTATCAAATTTGAATGTTTCAAACTTTCTGTGTTTGTTTGTGTGTGTGTGTGTTTGTTTGTGTGTGTGTGTGTGTGTGTGTGTGTGTGTGTGTGTGTGGTTAGGTGGCCCCTGCTTGTGGATCCCTCTGGTCAGGCCGCCACATTTCTACAGTACAGAGACACAAACTACCTGGACGCCATGAACCCTGAGCACATGCAGCCGGAGACCCTGAGACTGGCCCTACTAGCGGCCCTCAGGTGAGAGAGAGAGAGACTGGCCCTACTAGGGGCCCTCAGGTGAGAGAGAGAGAGAGAGAGAGAGAGAGAGAGAGAGAGACACTGAGGCTGGCCCTACTAGGGGCCATCAGGTGAGAGAGAGAGAGAGTCCTGGATTGATAGACAGTATGTTCATGTGTTGTGTGGTGATCATGCAGGTTTGGAAAGCCCCTGGTCATTAACATGATGGAGGTGGACCTGTTTGAGATGGTGGAGAACCAGCTGGAGCAGGTGAAGCCAGGGCTCAGTGGGCAGATAAAGAACAAGGACATTCTACAAGAGGAGAGGTAGAGAGTTACCAGAACAGCACAGAAACATCACTAAACACTAAATCACTGATGAACTTGAATTCTCTCACTTGAATCACTCAACGCAGATGTTAAGTGTGACCCACTTTTGAGTCATAAAACTGTCCTTGCCTGTCTCAATGAACTGTCTCTTCATTCAACTGTTTTTGCAGGTACTTGGGCCTAGTAAGGTCCTCAGATGGGCCTCAGTATGACAGAACTGAGTTCAGGTTGGACCGAATTGAGAAGTTCATCCTGGTTATGGTGACAAAACAGCGCCACCCACCAGACACCTTGCTCTCAGCATTTTATCCCATTGAGGTCATGTTACCTGAGCCAAGACGATAATAATGGGCAGGTAGGTCCACAGTGCTGTAGCAGGTGCCTGGGATGCAGCTGGTACATGGAGACATCTTATGAGATGCATAGATTTTGTTTTCTTACCATGTCAAATGTTTGGAAAATGTATGTATTGCTGTTTTGTTAATAAAATGGATCTACAAATGGTAAACATTGTTGAGTTGATTATCCTATTACCCAAGTCAAGATGATGATGATGATGATGATGATGATGATGAAGATGATGAAGATGATGAGCATGTGCGAAGACCCAACTCAAAGCAGCTGTCTGAGCCCATGATGAAGGTGATCCACTGCCATGGAGGGAGTCATCATCACATCCGCCTTTGACATGGGATTTGAGCCGTTTAGAAAAAGAGCAGTAGAAATATCGCTCTATTTATAGAACTGGATCTCAACCCAGTAACCATCGCTGCTCTAGTATGTTTTGTTATTATTATGCTTGTCCTATCATTTAGACTTTTACAGTAACTTCTATTGGCCAATGACAGTTTTCCTTATTTGTTGAAGGACCAATCATGTGCCAGTATACTCACCCGCGCTTTCTCGTGTTGTGACGGGAGAGGGACCCGGGCCAGTGAGACATGTTGGTCGGTAAAAAGACACTTTGCGTCCAGTAAAGGTCACTATTCATTCAGATTGAGAAGTTTTAAACCAAGTGAATCATCGTGTGAGCATGGCCGGGGTGATTAGGAGGCTGGATGAGACGGTGGTGAACAGGATTGCTGCAGGAGAAGTGATCCAACGACCAGCTAATGCGATCAAAGAGATGTTGGAGAACTGGTAAGGTTCATTATGTTCATAATAGCTAGTTAATGATATAGTTTACCTATCAGACTGGGTTATCTGGCCTACAACAGTTCAAACCTTATACTGCATACTGCTGGGTCCTTACAATGGTGGATAGCTAGCTGGCTAACAGCACTGCGTGCATCAACCAACATGCACTATGTTTACAATCAATCAATCAATCAAAGCTTTATTTGTGTAGCGCATTTCATACCCAGAGGCAACACAATGCGCTTTACAGAGAACAAGGGAGGTGGGCATACGACCCACCTCTACATATTCCAGAGGGAAGCAAAAAACAGTAATCACCCGGGGGCCAGATAAGTGAGCTGTAAAAATTCTTCCCTGAGCCCTCTCAACAAGGCGATGGAGCAAGCTTTCTTAGCCGGTAGTATGTTTGTCTACCGGCTAAGAACATTTATAAAGCAATACATTACATTAAATTACATTTTCAGAGTAAGAGAGGCTAATAACATCATAGGAGAGACATGGCAAACACTGGTGTATATCTGTGTGTGAATGAATGTCAATGAATGAGCCGCTGAACTAGCTAGCACTAGATTATCTTGAACTAGCGTGATTATCTTCTCATATCTTCTCATGTACTAGATTATCTTCTCATGTACTAGATTATCTTCTCATGTACTAGATTATCTTCTCATGTACTAGATTATCTTGAGCGTGATTATCTTCTCATGTTCTTTCACGTGTTTCAGTCTGGATGCCAAGTCCACCAACATCCAGGTGACTGTGAAGGAGGGCGGCTTGAAACTGATCCAGATTCAAGACAACGGCACTGGCATCAGGGTATGTTTCAGGTTCAAGTTAATATAATTATACCGTAATTTGGGTTCCGTTTCAATGTAATTTTGATGTCATTTGTGACTAGTATTTTATTCTGGTTCATCCTATTCTGTTTTATGCTTCAGAAAGAAGACATGGACATAGTTTGTGAGCGGTTCACAACAAGCAAGCTCCAGACATTTGAAGACCTCACATCTATCTCAACCTATGGGTTCAGAGGAGAGGTAGACCTAAGGCATATTGAGTGTAGTTGGTGACCTTATTGATTGTAATATGTACCTTGTAATATATAACTTGTAATATGTGTTTGTGTGTTTTGATTTCCAGGCACTCGCCAGTATAAGTCACGTGGCCCATGTGACCATAACAACCAAAACAGCCGATGCCAAATGTGCTTACAGGTATCTAACAGGTTTAGACTTTGGTTGCATCTGATTAGACTGTAGTTTGCATCTGATTAGACTGTAGTTTGCATCTGATTAGACTGTAGTTTGATCAGTCATCTATTGAAAGTGTCAGTGTCTCATTGCGCCCCACACTGTCCCCAGAGCCACCTACTGTGATGGGAAGCTGAAGACGCAGCCCAAACCCTGCGCTGGTAACCAAGGGACACAGATCATTGTGAGTTCATTGAGCAGCCACTGAAAGCTAACAAATGAGCTTGGTTGATATAGTAGAGCTAGCAGTGCTAGTGAGCGTTAATTGTGGAACCTGTGTGAGCAGGTGGAGGATCTGTTCTACAACGTGTCCACCAGGAGGAAGGCCCTGAGGAGTCCCAGCGAGGAGTACTCCAAGATCGTGGAGGTGATGAGCAGGTCTGTGCTCAGGCGGTTGTTAGCGTGGCTCATGTTTTTTTTTGAAGCTGTATCTTTATAGTCACAAGTCTTTGTTTTTGCAGATATGCCATACACAATTCAGGAAAAGGCTTGGCTGTTAAAAAGGTGAGGTTCCGTGCTATTCTGAACCATCTGGTTGATATTGTTTGTAGATCATTTTCCCGGGAAATCAGAGAGCGAGTTAGAGATTTGATTAGGGTTTCTGACCGGGGGTCGATGTTTGACCAGCCCTTTTGATCTGTTCCATGGCGTGCATGTTTGACCAGCCCTTGTGATCTGTTCCATGGCGTGATGTTTGACCAGCCCTTGTGATCTGTTCCATGGCGTGCATGTTTGACCAGCCCTTGTGATCTGTTCCATGGCGTGCATGTTTGACCAGCCCTTTTGATCTGTTCCATGGCGTGCATGTTTGACCAGCCCTTGTGATCTGTTCCATGGCGTGCATGTTTGACCAGCCCTTGTGATCTGTTCCATGGCGTTTGTTTTCAGCAAGGGGAGACCATAGCTGATGTCAGGACTCTGCCCAACGCCTCCATACTGGACAACATACGAGTGGTGTTTGGAAATGCAGTCAGCAGGTACTGCTCATTCAAATGTAGTCATCTGATGATGATTCTGATATCAGTGGTCTTCTGCTCTGTGTGATTCTCCATGCTTTTACTCGTAGTGTTACAAGAGTGTTTTGTTTCCCAGGGAGCTGATAGAAGTGTTTTGTTTCCCAGGGAGCTGCTAGAAGTGGGCTGTGAGGATCACAAACTAGCCTATAAGCTGAAGGGCTTCATCTCCAACGCCAACTACTCCGTCAAGAAATGCATCCTCATCCTCTTCATCAACCGTACGCACCACAGGAAAGCCACACTGTTTAGATTCCTTTCGTTCTATTATGATGATAATGGGGTCATTTATATCCTCCTTAGATCGTTTGGTGGAATCAAGTGCCTTGAAAAAAGCCATAGAGACAGTTTATGCTGCATACCTCCCGAAAAACACTCATCCTTTTCTGTATCTCAGGTAAGACGGATTCACGTTGGTTTAGTCCCGCCTGGGAAGTAGCTTGGTTATATGCAGCAGATTGTACTTCCTGTCCTTTGTTGTTGCCGTAGCCTGGAGATCGCGCCGCACAACATCGACGTCAACGTCCATCCCACTAAACACGAGGTGCACTTCCTTCACGAGGACTGCATCACTGAGAGTGTCCAGAAACACATCGAGAGCAAACTGCTGGGCTCCAACTCCTCACGCACGTATTTCACCCAGGTGACCTATAGTGACCCATAGTGACCCATAGTGACCCATAATGACCCATCCCTATAGCCTATTCTGGGTATCTAAGCATGTTAATAGTGCTGCTTTGTGTTACTGGTGTTTTTGACTAACCTGACGTGCTATTAATCTAAACTGAGTTGATGTTCCCAGTAAGTCATGTTGTGTTTCCTCTCGTAGACCTTGCTGCCTGGGCTGCCCTGCTCTGCTAGTGGAGACAGGAAGACCTCCACCAGCTCCCCAGCTGAGCCCAGCGAGCGCGTCTACGCCCACCAGATGGTGCGGACCGACTGTCGAGCCCAGAAGCTGGATGCCTTCCTCCGGCCCAAGGAGAAGCCGGCGTCGGCCTCTGAACCTGAGAGCAGGCCTCAGCCACCCGTGGACGAGAGCAGGCCTCAGCCACCCGCGGACGACGGGGAGGAGATGGACGACGCAGAGCTGCTGGAGGCCGTGGACGACCAGGAGGACGGGGGCCTGTCGGAGAGCAGGGAAGGACCCAGCGTGGGCGACGCACCCCTGGATCTGCCCAGGTGATTGTGTGTGTGTGTGTGTGTGTGTGTGTGTGTGTGTGTGTGTGTGTGTGTGTGTGTGTGTGTGTGTCTATCTGTTAACTATGATTGGATATAGCTATGCATCTCTGAAGTGTCTGTGTGTCTGTGCGTGTGTGTGTGCGTGTGCGTGTGCGTGTGTACTAGGAAGCGTCCCCGTGCTGAGGAGGACCTGACCGCTGCAGCGACCCCCAGGAGGCGGGTCATTAAGCTGAGCAGCGTGAGGAAGCTGAGAGAGGAGGTGTCTGAGCTCACACATAAAGGTAGGAGCTGTCTGGTCAAGTCTGGTCTGTTGGTTCTACCTCCCGGAGGTGGTCTTTACCTCTTGTGTTCCACGTGTTTGTCTGGTCTTCCTCAGGTCTTCAGGAGATGCTCCAGAACCACTCGTTTGTGGGCTGCGTCAACCCCCAGTGGACCCTCATCCAGCACCTCACCAAGCTGTACCTGCTTAACACCACCAAACTCAGGTCAGAGGTCACGGGAAGTCGTCGTGGCTCTTGGGAGCACTGGGCCTGCTTTGGCTGAGTAGTAAACATTACTTCCTGTGTCCCAGCCAGGAACTTTTCTACCAAATCTTGATCTACGACTTTGGGAACTTTGGCGTCTTGAAATTATCTGTAAGTATCACCACAAAACCTATTGAGTGAGAATTAAAAGAGGCATCAGAAGTAGGACTTCCTGTCAGCTGGCTGTGGTTGTTTCAGACTCCGGCGCCGCTGTACGAGCTCGCCATGCTGGCGCTGGACTCGGAGGACAGCGGCTGGTCAGAGGAGGACGGGCCCAAGGAGGGCCTGGCCCACTACATAGTGGACTTCCTGAAGAAGAAGACCGAGATGCTGGAGGATTACTTCTCGTTGGAGATCGACCAGGTCAGACCAGGAAATCTACCTCACTGTCAATGTTGACAAAACTGATCTTTGCTGTGTTACTAGTAAAACTAAGATGTGTTGTTTTTCTGTCAGGATGGAAACCTTACAGGGCTGCCGCTGCTGCTTGACCAGTACAGCCCCATCATGGAGGGTCTGCCCATGTTCATCCTGCGCCTGGCCACCGAGGTACAGACACACCCTCTCCTTAACCCTTAAGGGAGACCGTGCATTCTCAGTGATGGCACCTGGGCTATGGAACAAGCTTCCTCTGAACATCAAGTCCACCACCACCCTGGACTCTTTTAGAGCACAGCTTAAAACTCACCTCTTTGTCGCAGACGATCTATAATTGATGTCCTTGTCTTGTGTCTTAAATGTTGTTTAATTTTGTGTCTCTGCAGTCCTTTGTTTTTGTTTGTCTCTTTTTGTACCCGGGCTGATGTAACATTTGGTTGGGGGGCGCATTATAAATAAAAATAACATAACAACCCACCCTCTTCTGCATGAGAACGCAGAGCAGCAGCGCTGTGATTCGCTCCGTCTTTGTGCAGGTGAACTGGGACGACGAGAGGGAGTGCTTCAGAGACTTCTGCCTGGAGTGCAGCCAGTTCTACTCCGTCAGGAAGCAGTATGTCCTGGAGGCGGGGCCAGGAGAGGAGGAGCAGGTTCGTCACTCAGAGACCGACCTGGTGCTCTGGGTTTCTCTTCTCTCAGGGAGAAAGTCTGGGAAAGGGTTTCTACTACCCGGAGGAGAGAGGGGTAGGAGAGGGGGAGGAGGAGGAGGGGCAGGAGGTGGAGGTGGGGGGGCATTCTTCCAGAGTGTCTCTACCTAAACTGACCAAGAACATCAGACAGGCAACGCAAGTTGGCTGAGGCTTTTAAACGGCCAAAGCACAACTCTAAAAGCGGAGCGGAAACTGCTCTCCTTTTGGGAATATTCTAGCAGGACCTGCAGGTAGAACCAGCCGACCCGAGATGTCTCCCTCCCACGTAGGAGAGGCCCGACGCTTAGAACCCACCCGTCCATCTTAGAATAGCAGAGTGATCAATGAAGACCCTGTAGTAAATTGTCATGCAGGTAAAGCACAGACGCTTCATCATCATCATCATCCCTCGGAAGGACTCAAATAACCAGAGCTGTTTGTTTCTGCGTTGCTCCAGGAGGCGGAGCTGAGCTCGTGGCGTTGGAAGGTGGAGCACGTCATCTTCAAAGCCCTGCGGAGCCTCTTCAGCCCTCCCAAGCACTTCAGCGAGGACGGCAGCGTGCTCCAGATCGCCAGCCTGCCCGACCTCTACAAGGTGTTTGAGAGGTGCTGAGACCAGCTGGAACCACGGGCCCACGGGACAGAGGAACCACGGGACAGAGGAACCACGGGACAGAGGAACCACGGGCCCACGGAACAGAGGAACCACGGAACAGAGGAGCGCCCTCATCAGCTCCACCTACAGATCCCACTTTTATGTACATTTTTTAAATTGTTCCAGTTTTGTAAAGAATAAATGTATTTGTATTAAAAGCCTATCAGAATATATGGGGTTAAGCGAGTATACTGTATAACATGCTTGTGTGTGATGAGGACGCACTCATCTCCAAACTGCTTTGGACAAGACAAAGGACAGTGTTGGGACAACTGAACCAGACGGTGTTGAATGAGGAGTGTTGGGACAACTGAACCAGACGGTGTTGAATGAGGAGTGTTGGGACAACTGAACCAGACGGTGTTGAATGAGGACAGTGTGTTGGGACAACTGAACCAGACGGTGTTGAATGAGGACAGTGTTGGGACAACTGAACCAGACGGTGTTGAATGAGGACAGTGTTGGGACAACTGAACCAGACGGTGTTGAATGAGGACAGTGTTGGGACAACTGAACCAGACGGTGTTGAATGAGGACAGTGTTGGGACAACTGAACCAGACGGTGTTGAATGAGGACAGTGTTGGACAACTGAACCAGACGGTGTTGAATGAGGACAGTGTGTTGGGACAACTGAACCAGACGGTGTTGAATGAGGACAGTGTGTTGGGACAACTGAACCAGACGGTGTTGAATGAGGACAGTGTGTTGGGACAACTGAACCAGACGGTGTTGAATGAGGACAGTGTGTTGGGACAACTGAACCAGACGGTGTTGAATGAGGACAGTGTGTTGGACAACTGAACCAGACGGTGTTGAATGAGGAGTGTTGGGACATCTGAACCAGACGGTGTTGAATGAGGACAGTGTTGGGACAACTGAACCAGACGGTGTTGAATGAGGACAGTGTTGGACAACTGAACCAGACGGTGTTGAATGAGGACAGTGTGTTGGGACAACTGAACCAGACGGTGTTGAATGAGGACAGTGTGTTGGGACAACTGAACCAGACGGTGTTGAATGAGGACAGTGTGTTGGACAACTGAACCAGACGGTGTTGAATGAGGAGTGTTGGACAACTGAACCAGACGGTGTTGAATGAGGACAGTGTGTTGGGACAACTGAACCAGACGGTGTTGAATGAGGACAGTGTGTTGGGACAACTGAACCAGACGGTGTTGAATGAGGACAGTGTGTTGGGACATCTGAACCAGACGGTGTTGAATGAGGACAGTGTTGGGACATCTGAACCAGACGGTGTTGAATGAGGACAGTGTTGGGACAACTGAACCAGACGGTGTTGAATGAGGAGTGTTGGGACAACTGAACCAGACTGTGTTGAATGAGGAGTGTTGGGACAACTGAACCAGACGGTGTTGAATGAGGAGTGTTGGGACAACTGAACCAGACGGTGTTGAATGAGGAGTGTTGGGACAACTGAACCAGACGGTGTTGAATGAGGACAGTGTTGGACAACTGAACCAGACGGTGTTGAATGAGGACAGTGTGTTGGGACAACTGAACCAGACCATGTTAGATGAAAGAAAAAAAGGGGCGTGGTTAATCTGGTATAGTTTATTCATGTATCTCAGTTGCTGCCCCAGAGTCACAATCACTGGTCCTGAGCCGTGTGCTTTCTGAGCGGAGGACAGGTTGAGGAAGAAGTGGTTCTGTATGTAGTGCTTCTGTCTTCTGCTGATGAACTTTCTTTACTGTCCAAAAGACCTGCGATCATATGTGGTCTTCCGGGAGCTCAATGTGCCATAACCCATGCAAAAAAACATCTTCATATATACAGTTGTCATTTACACATTTATTTCCAAGAAATCTTTTAAATATCATTTTTGAAAAAAATTCTCAATGAAACCTCAGCAGACACAATTGGTTTTATATATTTTAAAATCACGACTGCACCTTTAAATACATTATTCTGTACCTGTTATCATTATTATTGTTGTTGTTTTGAGTTGTAGGACGTTAACCCCCTCATCCCCAGGTGAGAAGGCACTTCCTGTGAGGGATCCTGGACAGGTGTGGGGTCAGCAGCCTGGAGGGTTCCACCGTTTAAAAGCGCCGTTATACTCATTCATGCAACTTATCAAAAATAAACAAACAAAACAAACAATAGCTAAGCACCCAGCCAGAGAGAAATCAAACCATATGAATAACATGTAGTACAAAGCTCTGAAAAATAATGAGTGGAGAAATTTCCTTAGATTCATCTTCCCAAGAGACTCTTAATGTTTAAACAGGTTGGTGGCTCCCTTCCAAAGACACTGGTGCACAATGTGACAAACCAACGCTCATATCAATAAAAAACTAAGGATACAGCTCGGCCTGTGCTACCAGTGTGGTTTCAGCTCGGCCTGTGCTACCAGCGTTGTTTCTCCTAAGTGTTTTTGGTTTTGCTACACAACTTGAGTGTTAACAAGGAAGAATGGAAATGCTCTCCAGACTCAGCAAGGCAGGTCAGTCAACGGTCTGTGGTGCGAGTTTAAGGGCTTGTGTGGCCGTCTGGTCCGGTCCGGTCCGGTCCGACCCGGCGCCTCACTGCTGAGACAGCAGGGCGTTCCGGTTGGCCTTCATCTTCTCCAGGCGCTTCACTAGGTGGTTGTTGGTCATCTCCATCTCCTCGATCTTGTCCAGAGATGTACGCAGCTGTGGGAGGATGGGGGGCGAGGAGGGAGAGAGAGAGGGGTCAGGTCAGACATGTTCAGGGGGGTCAGGTCAGACATGTTCAAGTGGGCAGCACACATGCACAGGAAACAGACACTGGCCTTGTTTAAATGTTCTCTGAATGAATCCTCCCCCATTTACCTTGACATAATTATCCGTCTGCTAGAACTGGATCATAGATTTCCTCAAAGAAGGAAGCGAGGAAGGATGCATGTTTAGAGTGTTCAAACAAACCCACTGGTTTCGTCTCCTTACCTCTCTTTGCAGTTTCCTTTTTTCAACCTTTAGTTCATCCTCAACTTTCTCTGAGTTATCTGCTGATGTCTTGTACCGGGACACCTGTCCTTCTAGTCTGTTAATCTGGAACAGAAGAATGCAGCAGTAAGACCACTGAAGCACAACCAGAACTCAGAGGAACAAGTGATTCATTTTCCTTCTCCGGGGCGGAGAGTATAATGACTGGAACATGTGTGGTTTAGCTGGCAAACTCTCAGCCAGGGTCTGGGATGCTGACTGGAAAGAACCGGAGCGTTTTCCATGACTTACGTTTTGTTCCATTGTACCCATTTCCTGTTCTGCCTTTGAGAGCTTGAACTTGTATTCACTGATCTGTCTGTTTGCATCTCCTGCAAAGAGAATGAACCAGATATTTAGAATTTAAGTACAAGTGATTGTTAGGTTGTAATGTTGTTGTTTTTTGTTGTTGTAGTGTTTTATTTGATGTAACGAGCCAAGGGACTACAGACAATATGGTGTGTTTTTCTGGTTCTGTTGTGTTTTTCTGGTTCTGTTATGGTGTGTTTTGCTGGTTCTGTTATGGTGTGTTTTGCTGGTTCTGTTATGGTGTGTTTTTCTGGTTCTGTTATGTTGTGTTTTTCTGGTTCTGTTATGGTGTGTTTTTCTGGTTCTGTGTGGCAGAACGTGTTTGGGTGGAAGGGACAGGTCTCACTCTGCATCTCAATGATGTGCAGGTCTGTGCCGTTCTCCATCCTCTCCCCATCTGTGAGCACCCCGTCCATCTTCGAGTGTTTCTGCCTCTCCTCCTCCAGCTGCATCTTCAGCTTCCTGATCTGAGACACAGAGCACACAGCTGCAGTACCAGTGATGAAGGCCAGGGGGCTCTGCTGAGCACAGAAGGCCAGATTCATAGAGGAAGAACAACAACACAATAGTTACCTGGGCTAAGAGTTCATCCTTTTCGTCCGCAAGCTTTCGTAGCCTAACATCTAGAAACGAGAGACCAAAGACCAAAGTAAAGCAGTATTTCTCTTTCTGAGCTACAGAACAGATCCACACAGACGTGTCGTCATGGACCTGGACTCCTGAAGCTCACTCTGTGTTCCTGGACCCTTAAAGCTCATTCTGTGTTCCTGGACTGAGTTTCCCAGAGGCATCGTAGCGCTATGATGAACGCCATAGCTTACGATGAACGTAGCGCTACGATGCCTCTGGGAAACTCAGCCCTGGACTCTTAAAGCTCACTCTGTGTTCCTGGACTCTTAAAGCTCACTCTGTGTTCCTGGACTCTCACTCACCCAGCGGTCCCTCTCCAGCTGACTCCAGAACCTGGGCAGCCTCCTGGGTAACCAAGGTGATCCCTGATGCTGGCGGCTCGTGGTTGATGTCGCCGTTGGGCGTGGCCTCAGGGATGATGACCAGGCCGTGTTTCTGCGGGGAGAAGAGGGCGTGAGGGATGATGGCGGCATCATGGGAGAATGACGGAGATGTTTCTGTATTTCATGTGCAATCAATCATATAGTACAGTCAAGGAGCCCCTTTGCTTCACATGATGACAGTGGGCTTCATCCTAAATTGTAGATTAAATGTGTTTTCAACACATTTGGCATAAGGAGTAAGAGGTGGGTGTGTGGAGGAGGGGGGTGGGGGTGGAAAGGTGTAGAAATATGTTAATAATACCAACCAATTAACTTATTTACACTTTCATTTTGCTAGCAAGCTCATTCCTCTAGTCTACGTTCTCTTCCAGACTGAACCTGCCAGTCATGTGACCTACCTCTCCTGTTTTCCACTTCCCCTTGATGTCCGCCAGCTCATCTCTGAGCTCATCCCTCTCATTCCTAATGCAATCAAAGTACTCTTTCTGCCTCTCTAGGGCCTGGCCACGCACAGGGAGGGAAGACAAGAGCAGAGAACAAGGAGAGACACGATGAAGAGGGGAAGTTGGAGGGAAGAGACTGACGAGGCGTGCAGACTGACAGGCAGACTGACAGGCAGACCTTCCATGCACAGATGTGTGAGGTGGGACACGGTGGAACTGGAACGTTTCCTGACTAGGGCTGTCAACGTGTAAACGCTCGCAATGAATCTGGAAACTTTACCTCATGAAAAAATATTAACGCAAATTAATCGTATTACCAGAATTGACCCCAACTTTCTCCTGTAATTCCAAACAGCTGAATTACTGAAAGTCATGTGAAACGCTGATGAATCTGCAGTAATCCAGCCAGGTGAACACTCTGCAGTAATCCAGCCAGGTGAACACTCTGCAGTAATGCAGCCAGGTGAACACTCTGCAGTAATGCAGCCAGGTGAACACTCTGCAGTAATGCAGCCAGGTGAACACTCTGCAGTAATGCAGCCAGGTGAACACTCGCTGAGCGGGTTGCACTGAGAACACGACGGTCTGAGGAACCCTAACCCCCAAACCCTAACCCCCAAACCCTAACGCCCTAACCCTAACGCCCTAGCCCTAACGCCCTAGCCCTAACCCCCAAACCCTAACCCCCAAACCCTAACGCCCTAACCCTAACCCCCAAACCATAACGCCCTAGCCCTAACCCCCAAACCCTAACCCCCAAACCCTAACGCCCTAGCCCTAACCCCCAAACCCTAACCCCCAAACCCTAACGCCCTAGCCCTAACCCCCAAACCCTAACCCCCAAACCCTAACGCCCTAACTCTAACCCCCAAACCCTAACCCCCAAACCCTAACGCCCTAACCCTAACCCCCTAACCCAACCCTTGCAAGGTAAAGTTGGTTTCATATTGGACATTCAACAGACATTCACATCCAGCATGGTGAATTTCATTACAAAATGCTTCCAGATGGAAGTTTACATAAAATCAGTTCTTTGCACATATTGCAGTGATGTCTGACGACAGCTCTGATTCCTCCAACAAGCCTGGCCCAGCCCCTGAACCTGAATGTCAGACTACTAATTTATCATTCTAACACGTCGGCTATATCATCTCTCCCCAAAACATACAAGTAAATACTAGAATTTTAAACTTGTGATTAATCATGATTAATCACAGCCTATTATTGTGACTAACTCGATTAAAATCGAATCGTTTAGATTAATCGATTGACAGCCCTAATACTTACAGATGTGAACAACAACAACACATGCTAGAAGGAAGCATCACACAAGCCACAGCTGTGATGGAGGGTGGGGGGGAGAATCTGTCATCTCAGAGACGGGGCTCAACAAGTCTACCAGGAGGCGCAGGTATGGAGGCCATGCTGCCATCTAAGGGTGAATCATTTCAACTACAGACACTTCTATTCACTAGGATCTCTAGTGCATGTTACTAAAGCTTCTAAGACCATCACCCACCGACTCAACTAAACGTGCACACACATTCTGAATAGTTAACCTGTGGCTATGATGGACCACAGCATGTTAAAATGACGTTAGTGAACCCTCACATGCACGTTTAGGGAAACTCCAAACTGTGAATCAGGATCCATCTCCGAGCTGTTCTCTAGAGGGTCTCAGTCATGCAGCTGCTGTATGAGAGGCAACAGTCTTGGTGTCGGTCAGATTGGCTTTACTGACCTTTCCACTGCCAGTTCATTCACATTCAAGTTTAGCACAAAGCCGAGACATTCACTTTCCATGAGGTCAAGCTCATGAACTGAGAGCGTTGGCAGCCCAAACCTCAGAAGCTCAGAAGCCATCTGTTGTCTCTCATAACCGGAGCACCCCCCCCCCCCCCTCGCAAGGCCCCCTACGTTACCCCCATCTTTTTGTCCTTCCAGTTTATGGTTTCCTGCAGGTCAAACACCTCTCTGGTGAGGGTATCTAGCTTAGTCTGCATTCGCTGGCTCTCCTGGAGGAACATGGAGCCAGAGGGGGGAAGAGAGGAGGAAAAGGAAACAGAAACGTCAGAGAGACGACTGGACTGAACTGATCCAGGATCTAGGATGAAGCAGAGAACAGAGCGATAAACAGTTAGGACAGGAGGAGACCGGGTCACAGAACACAGGAACATGGCGGAGGCCAACGGAACAAGGAGGAGGAGACGTGGGGGGGGGGGGCACAGACCAGGGGAGGCCGGAGAAAGAGGCCCCCGCTTGACTTCCTGTGTGTGGAGGCGCTGACCCGCTTACAAGGTGTGGAGAGACCAGAGGTGTGGAGAGAGAGACTGGAGGTGTGGAGAGACCAGAGGTGTGGAGAGAGAGACTGGAGGTGTGGAGAGACCAGAGGTATGGAGAGAGAGACAGGAGGTGTGGAGAGAGAGACAGGAGGTGTGGAGAGAGAGACTGGAGGTGTGGAGAGAGAGACAGGAGGTGTGGAGAGAGAGACTGGAGGTGTGGAGAGAGACTGGAGGTATGGAGAGAGAGACAGGAGGTGAGGAGAGACTGGAGGTGTGGAGAGACTGTAGGTGAGGAGAGACTGGAGGTGAGGAGAGACTGGAGGTGAGGAGAGAGAGACAGGAGGTGTGGAGAGACTGGAGGTGAGGAGAGACTGGAGGTGTGGAGAGACTGTAGGTGTGGAGAGACTGGAGGTGAGGAGAGACTGGAGGTGAGGAGAGACAGGAGGTGAGGAGAGACAGGAGGTGAGGAGAGACAGGAGGTGTGGAGAGAGAGACAGGAGGTGTGGAGAGAGAGACAGGAGGTGTGGAGAGACTGGAGGTGAGGAGAGACAGGAGGTGTGGAGAGACTGGAGGTGAGGAGAGAGAGACAGGAGGTGTGGAGAGACAGGAGGTGAGGAGAGACCGGAGGTGTGGAGAGAGAGACAGGAGGTGTGGAGAGAGAGACAGGAGGTGTGGAGAGAGAGACTGGAGGTGTGGAGAGACCGGAGGTGTGGAGAGACCGGAGGTGTGGAGAGAGAGACAGGAGGTGTGGAGAGACAGGAGGTGAGGAGAGACCGGAGGTGTGGAGAGAGAGACAGGAGGTGTGGAGAGACAGGAGGTGAGGAGAGACTGGAGGTGAGGAGAGACTGGAGGTGAGGAGAGACTGGAGGTGAGGAGAGACTGGAGGTGAGGAGAGACTGGAGGTGTGGAGAGACTGGAGGTGTGGAGAGACTGGAGGTGTGGAGAGACCAGAGGTGTGGAGAGACCAGAGGTGTGGAGAGAGAGACTGGAGGTGTGGAGAGAGAGACTGGAGGTGTGGAGAGACCAGAGGTGTGGAGAGAGAGACAGGAGGTGTGGAGAGAGAGACTGGAGGTGTGGAGAGACCGGAGGTGTGGAGAGACTGGAGGGTTGGAGAGAGAGACAGGAGGTGAGGAGAGACTGGAGGTGTGGAGAGACCGGAGGTGTGGAGAGACTGGAGGGTTGGAGAGAGAGACTGGAGGTGTGGAGAGACTGGAGGTGTGGAGAGACTGGAGGTGTGGAGAGAGACTGGAGGTGTGGAGAGACTGGAGGTGTGGAGGGACCAGAGGTGTGACCCCGCTGGTCGTGTCAGTGCTGCCGTACCTCTATGAGGTCATCTCTCTGGCGGATTCCCTCCTTCAGCTCGTCCTGTTTGTGCTGCAGGACCGTGCATGTGTGCTTCTGCCTCTCTAGCTCCTGAGACCAGAGAGACCAGAGAGAGAGAGAGAGACCGTCAGGCGTACAGCAGATCACCCTGGGAAAACATTTCATACGTTAACTACCTCAAACTTCTGACCTAGACGATTAAAAACGAAGAAGTGAGACGAGGCGTTAGATACTGTACCCAACGTTCGAAGACGATGCATTAATGTATGTACCCAACGTTCCAAGACGATGCGTTACTGTATGTACCCAACGTTTGAAGACGATGCGTTACTGTATGTACCCAACGTTCGAAGACGATGCATTAATGTATGTACCCAACGTTCCAAGACGATGCGTTACTGTATGTACCCAACGTTCCAAGACGATGCGTTACTGTATGTACCCAACGTTTGAAGACGATGCGTTACTGTATGTACCCAACGTTCGAAGACGATGCATTAATGTATGTACCCAACGTTCCAAGACGATGCGTTACTGTATGTACCCAACGTTCCAAGACGATGCGTTACTGTATGTACCCAACGTTCCAAGACGATGCGTTACTGTATGTACCCAACGTTTGAAGACGATGCGTTACTGTATGTACCCAACGTTCCAAGACGATGCGTTACTGTATGTACCCAACGTTGGAAGACGATGCGTTACTGTATGTACCCAACGTTTGAAGACGATGCCTTACTGTATGTACCCAACGTTCCAAGACGATGCGTTACTGTATGTACCCAACGTTCTTAGACGATGCCTTACTGTATGTACCCAACGTTGGAAGACGATGCGTTACTGTATGTACCCAACGTTAGAAGACGATGCCTTACTGTATGTACCCAACGTTGGAAGACGATGCGTTACTGTATTTACCCAACGTTCGAAGACGATGCCTTACTGTATGTACCCAACGTTCCAAGACGATGCGTTACTGTATGTACCCAACGTTTGAAGACCATGCGTTACTGTATGTACCCAACGTTTGAAGACGATGCGTTACTGTATGTACCCAACGTTCGAAGACCATGCGTTACTGTATGTACCCAACGTTTGAAGACGATGCGTTACTGTATGTACCCAACGTTTGAAGACGATGCGTTACTGTATGTACCCAACGTTCTTAGACGATGCGTTACTGTATGTACCCAACGTTGGAAGACGATGCGTTACTGTATGTACCCAACGTTTGAAGACGATGCGTTACTGTATGTACCCAACGTTCGATGCGTTACTGTATGTACCCAACGTTTGAAGACGATGCGTTACTGTATGTACCCAACGTTCAAAGACGATGCGTTACTGTATGTACCCAACGTTCGAAGACCATGCGTTACTGTATGTACCCAACGTTTGAAGACGATGCGTTACTGTATGTACCCAACGTTTGAAGACGATGCGTTACTGTATGTACCCAACGTTCTTAGACGATGCGTTACTGTATGTACCCAACGTTGGAAGACGATGCGTTACTGTATGTACCCAACGTTTGAAGACGATGCGTTACTGTATGTACCCAACGTTCGATGCGTTACTGTATGTACCCAACGTTTGAAGACGATGCGTTACTGTATGTACCCAACGTTCAAAGACGATGCGTTACTGTATGTACCCAACGTTCAAAGACGATGCGTTACTGTATGTACCCAACGTTCAAAGATGATGCGTTACTGTATGTACCCAACGTTTGAAGACGATGCGTTACTGTATGTACCCAACGTTCGATGCGTTACTGTATGTACCCAACGTTTGAAGACGATGCGTTACTGTATGTACCCAACGTTCCAAGACGATGCGTTACTGTATGTACCCAACGTTCCAAGACGATGCGTTACTGTATGTACCCAACGTTCAAAGACGATGCGTTACTGTATGTACCCAACGTTCGAAGACCATGCGTTACTGTATGTACCCAACGTTGGAAGACGATGTGTTACTGTATGTACCCAACGTTCCAAGACCATGCGTTACTGTATGTACCCAACGTTGGAAGACCATGCGTTACTGTATGTACCCAACGTTTGAAGACGATGCGTTACTGTATGTACCCAACGTTCGGAGACGATGCGTTACTGTATGTACCCAACGTTCGAAGACGATGCGTTACTGTATGTACCCAACGTTCGATGCGTTACTGTATGTACCCAACGTTCAAGACGATGCGTTACTGTATGTACCCAACGTTCGATGCGTTACTGTATGTACCCAACGTTCGAAGACGATGCGTTACTGTATGTACCCAACGTTCGAAGACGATGCGTTACTGTATGTACCCAACGTTCGAAGACGATGTGTTACTGTACCTTCGACTTGTCTTCAACCTCCCTCTTCATCTCGGCCATCTGCTCCTCCATCTCCTCGATCACGTCTTTGAGGGTGTCCACCTGGTAGATGAGGTTGGCCTTGTCGTTGTCCATCTGTGCGTTCGACACCATGGCTTTCTTATACTTCTCCTCCACCTCCGAGAGAGACTCCTGGTAGGCAGGACACACACACATCCTGACAACAGCCACAGCACAGCCTCCATATGCACACCAACGCTCAATGGGACCAATGGTGAAGGTATATTAAACCAGTTTACCATTACTTCAAGTCCCAAATAATTTGTAGGATTTTAGTCTCACCTTCAAATAGGTTCTGAATTACAGTAAAAATAAAGACTTGAATACCAGTACAAAATGACTTAACTCATGATATCAAGTAATAAAGAAATCTATGCATTTGATGCATCACACACATGAACAAAGGGAAAGACAGCCAGCTTAAGTATTGTGTAAATGTTTCTCCAGCTGTCCATTCTCAGGGCATGAAAGTCTGTTTTCAGTATCACAATGACAGACAGGTGAGGTGTCACAGTCCAGTACAGGACAGAGCGCAGACACCCGCTGGCTCACTGGAATATGCTGAGATGGACAAGTGCTGAAACCAATCAGGCTTGAACTCCATAGTGCGTTGATTCATTCTGAGGAATGATGCAAGGCAGATAGCGGAAAGGCATCTAATATTCAGAGCAACAACCAAAACAATACCAAACACACAGCTACAAAGTTCATAGTGTTCCAGTTAGACCAAAGAGTGGACAGAACATGCCAGGAGTCGGGAGTGTTAGTAGACTGAGTGAACATCTATTCAGGGTGAGTTCAAAGGTGAAACCGGAGAGCCCTAAGTGAATGACAGATTGGGGTGGAACATGGACACTACAAACCAGACCATGAGACTGACCCCCTAGGAACATGGAGCAGGACAACATCTGGTGGTCTGGGGCTCTCAGCCCGGAGCCCCAGAACGAGGGCGGAGGAATGGCCTTGGTCCGGCACGACTAGTCAGTGTTAAGTGTTCTTTGGAGTTTATAAGGAGAAGGTCATAGGAAGGTCATGCAGAGGTCATGCAGTCAGACTGGGAGCGCGTGGGAGAAGCAACGGAGGGGTTAGGCTGGAACAGGGAGGTCAGGGGGAGGAGGAGGACAGGGGGGGGAGGAGGACAGGGGGAGGAGGAGGACAGGGGGAGGAGGTGGTCAGGGGGAGGAGGAGGTCAGGGGGAGGAGGAGGACAGGGGGGGGGAGGAGGACAGGGGGAGGAGGAGGACAGGGGGAGGAGGAGGTCAGAGGGAGGAGGAGGTCAGGGGGAGGTCAGGGGGAGGAGGTCGTCAGAGGGAGGAGGAGGTCAGAGGGAGGAGGAGGTCAGGGGGAGGAAGTGGTCAGGGGGAGGAGGGGGACAGGGGGAGGGGGAGGAGGTGGTCAGGGGGAGGAGGTGGTCAGGGGGAGGAAGTGGTCAGGGGGAGGGGGAGGAGGTGGTCAGGGGGAGGAGGTGGTCAGGGGGAGGAAGTGGTCAGGGGGAGGGGGAGGAGGTGGTCAGGGGGAGGAGGTGGTCAGGGGGAGGAGGTGGTCAGGGGGAGGAGGTGGCCAGGGGGAGGAGGATGACAGGGGGAGGAGAAGGACAGGAGAAGGAGGTCAGGAGGAGGAGGAGGTCAGGGGGAGGAGGTCGTCAGAGGGAGGAGGAGGACAGGGGGAGGAGGAGGAGGAGGTCAGAGGGAGGAGGACAGGAGAAGGCATGCTGAGAGCTCAAGCCCCTCTACCTTCAGCTCTTTGAGCCCCTGCATGTACCGCCCCTCTACATCCTGAATCTGCTCCTTGAGCTCATAGATGTCCTGCAGAGCACAGATGGGAGGAATGGGTGAGGTGAGCGCAGCGTCGGGGGAGGGGGGGCGGAGGATAGATTCAACAGCGTCTCAACACCTGGCAGAGACATGACCAGCAGGACCAGACATACGAGAAGGAAGGCCTAACAGGAAGTTCGTCCGGGCGACTGCATCACATCCCGTCTTTTCCGTGCGTAAACATGGAGTCAGTGTTACAGCAGACCCAGAGGAGGGAAGGAGACCGGCGCGGGAGACACCAGCAGAGGAGGCCTCAGAAACCTTCGCTCATTTTCATGTTTTAAAATTGTTATAAACAGGTTATTTCCTTGTATAACCCTTTTATATATAGTAATAATAATAATAATAATAATAATAATAATAATAATAGTAGTAGTAACACCAGACGGTATATTGGATCCTTGAAGCAGGAAGTGTAGGAGTAAAGGCCCCTCGTGGAAGGGCTCCTGAGTGTGTCAGGGTCAGGGTAAGGGTCAGGGTTAGGGTCAGGGTTAGGGTTAGGGTCAGGGTCAGGGTTCTTACCCTCAGCTCACTCAGGCTGGTGTCGGGGTCCACGATGCTGCCGGTGTCGGCGCTGCCGCGGCGTGACGAGGTTCCGCCCAGCGAGGCCAGCGTGGCGGCGGAGAGGCCCGGGGTGGTGCAGCGCGACGACGGCTGGAGGGCAACAACACACACACACACACACACACACACACACGCACACACGCACACACGCACACCACGCCACAGACACCAGGACTGTCATTCAACACTGCCATCTGACACCGTGCAGGTCCCAGCTGATGGGGGGTGTTGGGAGGTGTTGAGGGGAGATGTGAGATCACTGATCAGCTCAGAGAACCATGACTCCGTAGCTCCTGAGCGTCAGGCTGTCCTCTACTCACCCGGCTGAAGTCGGAGTACTGCTTGTCACTTTTGTCATCAAGCTGAAAAATAGAAAGTAGTAAAAGTTTAATAACATGCAGACAGGATCAGTGACTGGGACACGCCCCCACAGGGACTCATGCTGGAGGGGACCTGAATCAAGGTGTTAGTCAGCAGTACGAGTGGGGAGATGGCTGCATGTTCACAGATCAAACCGTACGTACAACCCCCCCCCACGGACAACCCCCCCCCCCACGGACAACCCCCCCCCCGCGCCAACACACACAAACACAACATTGAGACACCTCTATTAATGGAGACAAGGCACTTTCTGCAAATCTCATTTTATTGTCTTTTCAACACCATGCTGTTAGACTTTACAGTGGCCATAAAACATCTCACAGCCCATCAACAACATGAGCATCCACGTCAAACGCTGGCTGAGCTGATGGACAAAACCCATCCGTCCAAAAACCACGGTGCGTTAGCCGAGTCCGCGGCAGCTCGGGCGCCTTCCGCGGCACGCCGGTGCGAGGAGGCGGAGCCACTTACGGCATCCAGGTCCGGGATGCACAGGTCGTCCAGATCGGACACGATGCTGCCGCGCCGGTTGGAGCGGCTGAAATAGTCGGCCGCCGTCTCGCTGGTGTCTGAGAAGTCGGACGACTGACCAGTACAGGAGGAGAGAGGGAGGGAGGGAGAGGGAGAGATGGAGAGAGGGAGGGAGAGAGAGAGAGAGGGAGGGAGGGAGAGGGAGAGAGAGAGAGAGAGAGAGAGAGAGAGAGAGAGGGAGGGAGGGAGAGAGAGAGAGAGAGAGAGAGAGAGGGAGGGAGACAGAGAGAGAGAGAGGGAGGGAGGGAGAGACAGACAGAGAGAGAAAAAGAGAGAGAGAGAGAGAAAGAGAAAGATACAGCATGGACAGAGAGCAGGAAAGGTCAGAGGGAGGGAAGATGGAGAAGGAGCCATAGTAACAAGCATAGTAACGACCATAGTAATGATGGGGAGTGAAGGAAAGGCGTCAGACAGACAGACAGACAGACTGGTGGGGTCACAGTGCTGTTGACCCCAGAGCCAAGATCAGACAGACAGGCTGGTGGGGTCACGGTGCTGTTGACCCCAGAGCCAGGATCTCACCACGCTGTCTCTCCTCCCCCGGCTGAAACGCTCCTGGGACACCGTGCTGACGCTGTCATCATCAGAGGACTGGCAGGAGCACACACACACACGCATACGCACGCACGCACACACACACACGCACGCATACACACACGCATACACACACACGCACACGCATACACACACAAGCACGCACACACACGCACGCACACACACACACGCACGCACACGCACGCATACACACACACACACACAATGAGCACCCCGCCTTTAATGAAGAGGTGAGACAGCCTCCTCATGCGTTCCCTATTGAAGTCCTCTAGTAGCACTTTCTGCTAATTCATTATTGGATCACTCTAACAGCCCTAACGTATAAATACAGCAGTCCATGCAATCATCCAATCAGAAGATCATAGACAAAACAAATCCAGGCCGCCATAACCTTACATCATTAACCTGCACACAGCTGCCATTGATTGAACCCTCTAACTTAACCCTCCATTGACTGAACCCTCTAACTTAACCCTCTATTGACTGAACCCTCTAACTTAACCCTCTATTGACTGAACCCTCTAACGTAACGGATTCACACACTTCCAGGAAACACAGAGGACGATAGTGTTGGTTGACCTCTGCCCTCTAGCGGCTGTGTATCCCTGAGAGGAGGGGGGCCAGGAGGAGGGAGGGGCCTGTTAGCGATGCCGGTGTGTGTGTGGGGTTAGCTGACAGCGTGCAGGGTCGGGTGAGTTGGGTTTGTGTGGTGGGGGCTCACCGCGGGGCTGCTGCGGGTGGAGCTAGCTCCAGAGGAGTACCAGCTGTACTCGGACGGCTGTGGACAGACAGAGTATTGAGACGGGGACAGAGAGGAGGACAGGGACAGGACAGCGAGCTGCTGCTGCCTCGCCACGCGCTCAGATCATTTCACACTGGCCCAACAGACACCCACAACACTTACAGCTTTGGTACTGTGCGACCCATAGAGACCGGTGTCGTCATATACAGACGCCTGGAGGCACAAGAGAGAGAGAATCCACAGCTCAGCGTTGCTCTTACTCAGGCTAACATGAGTCTCAAGCCTTTCTCTGTTCCATGACTTTCTCCTGAGTAAATTAACATGAAATAAACTGAGAAGTAGCATCCATGCCTTCAATCCTGAGAGGAATATGACCCGTCTCATGCGCTGCTTGTGCTACTCAACAAACCCTTATCTCATCATGTCTCATTATGTCCATCACACTCCGCCCCTCAGCGGGGCTGAGACCTAAATAGAACGGGTCTAGAGGGACACCAGACGCCCCATCAGAGAGATGAGGGGACTAGACACACGCTAGGGGAGAGAGAGGGGGGGGAGGGAGAGAGAGACGGGGGGGGAGAGAGGGAGGGAGAGAGAGAGAGGGGAGAGAGGGGGGGACAGAGAGAGGGGGGGGAGAGAGAGAGGGAGAAGGGTGGGAGAGACGGAGGGAGAGAAAGAAAGAGAGAGAGAGGGGGGGGAGAGATAGAGAGAGAGAGAAAGAGAGAGAGAGAGAGAGACTGGAGCTAGCGAGTGACACTGACCATGCTGTAGCTGCGCGTCAGCCCGGGAGCCGTGGTGCTGGGGGCCGAGGGTACGGCCTGGGGGGGGAGGACAGTTAGAGGACAAACACAGTGAGGAGGAGGGATTGTGGGTAGAGGATGGCCAGGGAGGAGGAGGGATTGTGGGTAGAGGATGGCCAGGGAGGAGGAGGGATTGTGGGTAGAGGATGGCCAGGGAGGAGGAGGGATTGTGGGTAGAGGACGGCCAGTGAGGAGGAGGGATTGTGGGTAGAGGATGGCCAGTGAGGAGGAGGGATTGTGGGTAGAGGATGGCCGGTGAGGAGGAGGGATTGTGGGTAGAGGATGGCCAGTGAGGAGGAGGGATTGTGGGTAGAGGATGGCCAGTGAAGAGGAGGGATTGTGGGTGGAGGACGGCCAGTGAGGAGGAGGGATTGTGGGTAGAGGATGGCCAGTGAGGAGGAGGGATTGTGGGTAGAGGATGGCCAGTGAGGAGGAGGGATTGTGGGTAGAGGATGGCCAGTGAGGAGGAGGGATTGTGGGTAGAGGATGGCCGGTGAGGAGGAGGGAGTGTGGGTGGAGAGGTCAGCTGGGACATGAAGGCCCTTTCCCCGGCTGACGGCCAGAGCCTGGGTTACAACTGAGGATGAGGGTGATGATGAGGAGCAGGAGGAAGGTGCTGAGGAGTGAGGTGAGTCTGTCCCTGGCCACTGATGAGTCGGAGGTATTGACAACAGGGAAGTACTTTGCATGTGCTCAGCCATTCCTGGACACACCCATATTTGTATCTGAGGATTTCCTGCCCCTCGCAGACTCACCACCGATTGGACGGGATCATAGAACACTGTGACGTTGTTACAGACTTTGAATGCAAATATCATTTGGCATTTTGTCAGACAGTTGATACAGCAGGCAAATGGAAGAATATCAGCATGTGTGGAGCTATTATGTAGGGCGTGCCACTCTGAGCCTACAACACTAAAGCCCTTGGTGTGGTTAACAATGCACAATTGGACAATCTCAAATGGGGCATTATATCATCCAATAACCTGGTTTAGATAAGAACTCATCTCTTCAGATCAGCTAGCTTGACCTCAGTGGGTTGATATGTCTGGGGTCCAGCTAGAGAGAGCAGGAGAGAGCAGGAGAGAGCAGGAGAGAGCAGGAGAGAGACGGGAGAGACAGGAGAGCAGGAGAGAGCGGGAGAGAGCAGGAGAGAGCAGGAGAGAGACGGGAGAGAGCAGGAGAGAGCAGGAGAGAGACGGGAGAGAGCAGGAGAGAGCAGGAGAGAGCAGGAGAGAGACGGGAGAGAGAAGGAGAGAGCAGGAGAGACGGGAGAGAGCAGGAGAGAGCAGGAGAGAGACGGGAGAGAGCAGGAGAGAGAGCAGGAGAGAGCAGGAGAGAGCAGGAGAGAGCGGGAGAGAGCGGGAGAGAGACGGGAGAGAGCAGGAGAGAGCAGGAGAGAGAGCAGGAGAGAGAGCAGGAGAGAGAGCAGGAGAGAGCAGGAGAGAGAGCAGGAGAGAGCAGGAGAGAGAGCAGGAGAGAGACGGGAGAGAGCAGGAGAGAGCAGGAGAGAGAGCAGGAGAGAGCAGGAGAGAGAGCAGGAGAGAGAGCAGGAGAGAGAGCAGGAGAGAGAGCGAGAGAGCAGGAGAGAGAGCAGGAGAGAGAGCAGGAGAGAGCAGGAGAGAGAGCAGGAGAGAGAGCAGGAGAGAGCAGGAGAGAGCAGGAGAGAGAGCAGGAGAGAGACGGGAGAGAGCAGGAGAGAGCAGGAGAGAGAGCAGGAGAGAGAGCAGGAGAGAGAGCAGGAGAGAGAGCAGGAGAGAGACGGGAGAGAGCAGGAGAGAGCAGGAGAGAGAGCAGGAGAGAGAGCAGGAGAGAGAGCAGGAGAGAGACGGGAGAGAGCGGGAGAGAGCGGGAGAGAGACGGGAGAGAGCAGGAGAGAGCAGGAGAGAGCAGGAGAGAGCAGGGGAGAGCAGGAGAGAGCAGGAGAGAGCAGGAGAGAGCAGGAGAGACCCACCCGGGGCTGATATGAGGAGGTGGCGGTGGGAGGAGGCTTGCTGGTCCTCAGACTGCTGTAGCTCCTCTGATCCTGGTACAGTCCAGTCTGAGGGACACGGCCACACACAATGAGACACAGCAGAACCTCCAGTGTGCACACGTCTCTAACCCTAACACTAACCCCGCCCTAACCCTAACCCTAACCCCGCCCTAACCCCGCGTCTCTAACCCTAACCCTAACCCCACGTCTCTAACCCTAACCCTAACCCCCGCGTCTCTGTGGTCAACATGTTAAGAGCCCCCCCTAACCCTACCCCCCCCCCCCAACCATAACCCCTACCACCCCCCCAACCCTAACTCCCCCACCTAACCCCCCCCCTCCCCACAACCCCTAACCCCCCCCAACCCAACCCTAACCCCCCCCAACCTCTGACCCCCCAACCCAACCCCTACCCCCCCAAACCCTAACTCCCCCCTAACCCAACCCCTACCGCCCCCCCCCCCAAAACCTAATCCTACCCCCCCTCCCCCCCCAGCACAGTCACTGACCAGCAGGTCCTTCCTGGAGGCGCTGGTCACCGGGGTCTTCTTGATCCCATGCAGGTCGTTGTAAACAGAACTCTGTCCGTCGCACAACCACACAGGAACATGACTCAGAACACACACGGCTCGGTGACTACACACACAATACACACAGCATGAGGCTCTGTGACTACACACACAATACACACAGCATGAGGCTCTGTGACTACACACACAATACACACAGCATGAGGCTCTGTGACTACACACACAATACACACAGCATGAGGCTCTGTGACTACACACACAATACACACAGCATGAGGCTCTGACTACACACACAATACACACAGCATGAGGCTCGGTGACTACACACACAATACACACAGCATGAGGCTCGGTGACTACACACACAATACACACAGCATGAGGCTCGGTGACTACACACACAATACACACAGCATGAGGCTCTGTGACTACACACACAATACACACAGCATGAGGCTCTGTGACTACACACACAATACACACAGCATGAGGCTCTGTGACTACACACACAATACACACAGCATGAGGCTCTGTGACTACACACACAATACACACAGCATGAGGCTCTGTGACTACACACACAATACACACAGCATGAGGCTCTGACTACACACACAATACACACAGCATGAGGCTCGGTGACTACACACACAATACACACAGCATGAGGCTCTGTGACTACACACACAATACACACAGCATGAGGCTCTGTGACTACACACACAACACACACAGCATGAGGCTCTGTGACTACACACACAATACACACAGCATGAGGCTCTGACTACACACACAATACACACAGCATGAGGCTCTGTGACTACACACACAACACACACAGCATGAGGCTCTGTGACTACACATAGGAGTTAGTTAGTGAGAGTTAATCCAGGCACTCCTGAAAGTCATGGAGGAAGGATGCATGTATATAAACACCTTCATTAGGCCCATGTTAAGCTCTGACTAACACCGTCAAACGGTCCAAACATGCTGGCTTTTTAAATGACTCAGCCACTATAATAAAAGCTTTTTAATATATCCTTCCGCAATGACTGAGGAGTGCCTGGATTACCAGGGCCGTTTAGAGCTGCCTGGATTACCAGGGCCGTTTAGAGCTGCCTGGATTACCAGCTCTGCTCTTCCATGAGTGACTGTTGATTATATGAGCTGGACTCTGCTCTACTTTTATTAGTGTTCTCCTTGTATTATTCATGCTGGTCTATTGTTTATTGGTCTATTGTGCTTCATTTTATTGGTATATTGGCTTAATTTTATCTCGAGCTTCATCAAACTATTCACTACAAAAATCCCCTTTGAATCTGAGCACACCTGAAGTTCCTATAGACCTGAGCACACCTGAAGTTCCTATAGACCTGAGCACACCTGAAGTTCCTATAGACCTGAGCACACCTGAAGTTCCTATAGAACTGAGCACACCTGAAGTTCCTATAGACCTGAGCACACCTGAAGGTCCTATAGAACTGAGCACACCTGAAGTTCCTATAGAACTGAGCACACCTGAAGTTCCTATAGAACTGAGCACACCTGAAGTTCCTATAGAACTGAGCTCACCTGAAGTTCCTATAGACCTGAGCTCACCTGAAGGTCCTATAGACCTGAGCACACCTGAAGGTCCTATAGAACTGAGCACACCTGAAGTTCCTATAGACCTAAGCACACCTGAAGTTCCTATAGACCTGAGCACACCTGAAGTTCCTATAGACCTGAGCACACCTGAAGTTCCTATAGACCTGAGCACACCTGAGATCACCTGAGATCTATAGTCCTGTAGAAACAAGCAGCCTTTTCAACAGTGTGAACTGTTAAAACTACAAATTCTTCCTGTGTGACATCACTTCCCTGTCCTCTTCATCCTGAAACTATGTCACTTCCTTTTTCACATTATAAACTATCGCTCTCATTCCCCAGTCACTCACTCTTGCTTGGATTCACTTCCTGTGCTCGAGTCCGAATTTGCAAATCGTAACATAGAATAAACTTATTGTCTTTGTTTGAAACCAGCTTGACCGACCACTTGCGTGCTCTTATTTTTTAAACCAAGTTAAAAAATACTTTCATAACAGTCCCGTTAGTCTATGAGTGTTCATGCTCATCACACCAGTGGCGACATACGGTAGAGCGGGAGCTCTTGAGGGAGGCGCTACTGTTCTTGAGGGAGGAGCTACTGTTCCTGAGGGCGGAGCTACTGTTCCTGAGGGCGGAGCTACTGTTCCTGAGGGCGGAGCTACCAGCGAGGCCATCGGACTGAGGAGGAAACAGGATCATAAGAGATCAAATACCCAGAGGGCCGTGCGCTGAGGATAAGGGTGTGAATTAGTTATGAGAACAGCACTTCAAGACAAAGTTAATAAACCTGAGACATAATTTGGTACATTTTCATAGGAACATGCCAAGACATCTAACCTATTAAGTTCTCTATTTTCACCTTCATCTTACAGTATCAGTCACAGCTGGTAGGGCTCTTTCATAGTGAGATGCCAGTGATGTCATAGAACATAGAATAAGCTCAGCCTTGGAAAGACCAGCCAGTTACTGAGTCCTCCTGACACTCTGCTCTACATGTCTACATGTTTACAACAAACATGCATTCTTCATATTCCTGTCCCCAAACAGCCATGCCACGGTCCCTCCCACCCCAGAAACACACACACACACCCCAGAAACACACACACACACCCCAGAAACACACACACAGCCCAGAAACACACACACAGCCATGCCACGGTCCCTCCCCCCCCAGAAACACACACACAGCCATGCCACGGTCCCTCCCCCCCCAGAAACACACACAGCCATGCCACGGTCCCTCCCCCCCCAGAAACACACACACACACCCCAGAAACACACACACACCCCAGAAACACACACACAGCCATGCCACGGTCCCTCCCCCCCCAGAAACACACACAGCCATGCCACGGTCCCTCCCACCCCAGAAACACACACACACACCCCAGAAACACACACACACACCCCAGAAACACACACACAGCCCAGAAACACACACACAGCCATGCCACGGTCCCTCCCCCCCCAGAAACACACACAGCCATGCCACGGTCCCTCCCCCCCCAGAAACACACACACACACCCCAGAAACACACACACACCCCAGAAACACACACACAGCCATGCCACGGTCCCTCCCCCCCCAGAAACACACACAGCCATGCCACGGTCACTCCCACCCCAGAAACACACACACAGCCATGCCACGGTCCCTCCCACCCCAGAAACACACACACACACCCCAGAAACACACACACACAGCCATGCCACGGTCCCTCCCACCCCAGAAACACACACAGCCATGCCACGGTCCCTCCCACCCCAGAAACACACACACACACCCCAGAAACACACACACAGCCACGCCACGGTCCCTCCCACCCCAGAAACACACACACACACACCCCAGAAACACACACACAGCCATGCCACGGTCCCTCCCACCCCAGAAACACACACATGCTGGCTGCACACGTACGCTCAGGTCTCCCCTACGAGAGCTGCTGGCCCGGCTGCCCAGGTCCCGCAGGGAGGCGGACGACTTCAGAACCAGAACACACATCACAGCACAGTTACTCACACAGCACTGGAGGATATAGTACATTAACACACATCTACCCAGCTAGGAAACGCTCTTAACCAGACCAACACACATCTACCCAGCTAAGAGATGCTCTTAACCAGACCAACACAGTTACTCACCCAGGATATAGTACATTAACACACATCTACCCAGCCAGGAAACGCTCGTAACCAGACCAACAGTTACTCACACAGCACTGGAGGATATAACACACTAACACACATCTACCCAACTAGGAGATGCTCTTAACCAGACCAACACACATCTACCCAGCTAGGAAACGCTCTTAACCAGACCAACACACATCTACCCAGCTAGGAGATGCTCTTAACCAGACCAACACACATCTACCCAGCTAGGAGATGCTCTTAACCAGACCAACACACATCTACCCAGCTAGGAGATGCTCTTAACCAGACCAACACACATCTACCCAGCAAGGAAACGCTCTTAACCAGACCAACACACATCTACCCAGCTAGGAGATGCTCTTAACCAGACCAATCGTTTCACACATCAGCCTTTTTGATCTCTATTAATAGTCAAACCATTTTTTTTTTGTAAGTATCTTGTCCATAACTCAGTTGTGTACCGACCCTATAGCTTCCACTGCTACGGACCGACACTGCGTCATCAGCCAGGCCCTGCTGAAGAGAAGAGACGCAGGAGACAGAACCCAGTCAGCACAGAACACAGTCAGAACAGAACCCAATCAACACAGAACACAGTCAGCACAGAACACAGTCAGAACAGAACCCATTCATCACAGAACACAGTCAGAACAGAACCCATTCAGCACAGAACACAGTCAGAACAGAACCCATTCATCACAGAACCCATTCAGAACAGAACCCATTCAGCACAGAACACAGTCAGAACAGAACCCATTCAGCACAGAACCCAGTCAGCACAGAACACAGTCAGCACAGAACCCATTCAGCACAGAACACAGTCAGCACAGAACCCATTCAGCACAGAACACAGTCAGAACAGAACCCATTCAGCACAGAACCCATTCAGCACAGAACCCAGTCAGCACAGAACACAGTCAGCACAGAACCCATTCAGCACAGAACACAGTCAGCACAGAACACAGTCAGAACAGAACACAGTCAGAACAGAACCCATTCAGTACAGAACACAGTCAGAACAGAACCCATTCAACACAGAACCCATTCAACACAGAACCCATTCAACACAGAACCTATTCAACACAGAACCCATTCAGCAGGTCAAGAGAAATGAAAGCAGAGATGATAAAGAGTTGGAGCAGTGAAGAGGGATACAGACCCGACGATGGCTGCTGGACCTGCTGGTACCACCAGAACCAGACTGCCGGGCCTTGTCTGCATCCGCCTGGAGATGGAGGGGGAGGAGAGGATGGGAAGGAGGAGGGGGAGGGATGGAGGAGGGGGAGGAGGGGAAGGGGGATGGATGGAGATTGAGGAGGAGGAGTAGGGAGAGAAGGGGGAGGAAGGAAGGAAGGAAGCCAGGGGAGGATGATCCACTAGGACCCGACAGACACTGCGCAGCGTCACACTCACTATCATGCTCAACCAATCAACAAGCCTTCAACCAGCTATGCAGTCTGACCAGGGGTTAGTCCAACGCAAGGACACCTGGACACATGCTAAGGAATCACGCCTCAAAATCCATGCTATCATTCATGTGAGGAATTAGGCTGACTAATTACATTGCACAGGTTACTGTACACGCAAGATACATGTGTTTATAGCGCAATATGGAACATACTGTAAATTCCATGCAACAGTAACTCCTTGATAATTCAACTGATAAGTCACCGTTCAAACACACACTTTCCACCTACCTAAACACGGCAGAAGGCCAAAGCCAACTGCACAACCACACAGTCCCAGATTAAGGTGTCTCCAAAACAAATACACTACATTGACATATTTCTGTGGTGAGGCAAGATGCAGTTCAGTGAGGGAACTCCACACCTAGGACCAGGCCAGAGACACACAACACACAAGGCTAGTGGGTCAGTGAGGAGAGGGGGGTCCAGGCCAGAGACACACAACACACAGGGCTAGTGGGTCAGTGAGGAGAGGGGGTCCAGGCCCACCTAGGACCAGGCCAGAGACACACAACACACAGGGCTAGTGGGTCAGTGAGGAGAGGGGGTCCAGGCCCACCTAGGACCAGGCCAGAGACACACAACACACAGGGCTAGTGGGTCAGTGAGGAGAGGGGGTCCAGGCCCACCTAGGACCAGGCCAGAGACACACAACACACAGGGCTAGTGGGTCAGTGAGGAGAGGGGGGTCCAGGCCAGAGACACACAACACACAGGGCTAGTGGGTCAGTGAGGAGAGGGGGTCCAGGCCCACCTAGGACCAGGCCAGAGACACACAACACACAGGGCTAGTGGGTCAGTGAGGAGAGGGGGTCCAGGCCCATCTAGGACCAGGCCAGAGACACACAACACACAGGGCTAGTGGGTCAGTGAGGAGAGGGGGTCCAGGCACACCTAGGACCAGGCCAGAGACACACAACACACAGGGCTAGTGGGTCAGTGAGGAGAGGGGGTCCAAGCCTCCAGGCCTGGCCGGACTACTGTACCATCCACTGATGAATCTGCCCCCATTTCCTGTTGGACGAGTGGTGAGATAGCTGGACATGACAAGGAGGGAAGGGAGGGAGGGAGTGCCAGAGAGAACGAGAACACGCACACACACGCACGCACACACACACACACACACACACACACACACACACACACGCACACACACACACACGCACACGCCTCTTATCAAAGATCTCTCTGTGACACGAGGCCGGTAGGTACATAGGGAAAGGCGTGTAGTGATAAGTCGTGCAGCCAGACTGAGAGGAGAACATTCCTCCATGTTCTCAGGGAGCTGTTCTAAGGAGAACATTCCCTCATGTTCTCGGGGAGCTGCTCAGCGTCAGAGCTGGTCCAGAGCCTTGGGTACTAAACCATCACAGGACCATGTAAACATGAATATATATTATTACTATACCGGCTCACCAGAGGCGCAATATCCTCTTCCAGACCCTCATATCAATACAGAAAAATTAAATAACAATTAAGCACAAGGAAATATACAGAACAAGAGTGAATAGACGGATAGATAATTAATGAATTTAAGATGAATGAATGATTTAAGATGTTCTTCAATTTCCTCCTCCCTCAGGATCACCTCCAGGGAGGGGATGATGGGAGTTGTATTTCAGCTGTTTTTACATTTTCAGTAAATCATGTATTTACCCAGCTCTGGGCTGCATGATGAGGTCCTGACCCACCCAGCTCTGGGCTACATGAGGTCCTGACCCACCCAGCTCTGGGCTGCATGATGAGGTCCTGACCCACCCAGCTCTGGGCTACATGAGGTCCTGACCCCCCAGCCCTGGGCTGCATGATGAGGTCCTGACCCCCCAGCCCTGGGCTACATGATGAGGTCCTGACCCAATACCAGCTATGGGCTGCATGATGAGGTCCTGACCCACCCAGCTCTGGGCTGCATGATGAGGTCCTGACCCACCCAGCATGATGAGGTCCTGACCCAATACCAGCCCTGGGCTGCATGATGAGGTCCTGACCCAATACCAGCTCTGGGCTGCATGATGAGGTCCTGACCCAATACCAGCTCTGGGCTGCATGATGTTGATCTGTGAACACGCAGCTCTAGTATAGATACTGAGGAACAGTCCCCCACGACAGATGTCCTGAGCTGGAGAACTCGTGTGCGTGTGTCGTGTCCTTTAGTGTGTGGTGTCCTTTAGTGGGGCGTTTATAAGCATGTGTACCTCTTTCTGCTAGCGTTGGGTGTTTATAAACGTGTGTTGGGTGTTTATAAACGTGTGTTGGGTGTTTATAAACGTGTTGGGTGTTTATAAACGTGTGTTGGGTGTTTATAAACGTGTGTTGGGTGTTTATAAGCGTGTGTTGGGTGTTTATAAGCGTGTGTTGGGTGATTATAAACATGTGTTGGGTGTTTATGGGCGTGTGTACTGTACCTCTTTCTGCTGGCGCTCCAGCTCTCTCATCCTGATGTCCCGGGCCTCTGCCCGCGCCGCCCTCTTCGCCGCTAGCCTGGCCTCCGCCTGTGGGACGACAACAACAACAACAACACACGGTCGTCAGGTGCGGATGCCAACGGGCAGGTGGCATCGTCTGGGGACACGCCCAGCGCGCGAGGAACAAACGCACCCGCAGGACAACACAGAACAGAGACGCGCCGCACAATGGAACCATTATCCTCCTGAAGCCTCGCAGGGAACCATCTTTGTGCACAGGAGGAAGAATGGAGCAGTTTAGAGGCCATTGTTCGTGTGATCCAGGGGGAGCTGTGGGTTTAAACACCTTCCTAAACATGGGAGTGACCAATCAGGTGGAGGGACCATGGGAGTGACCAATCAAGTGGAGGGACCAGAGGGAGTGACCAATCAAGTGGAGGGACCATGGGAGTGACCAATCAAGTGGAGGGACCAGAGGGAGTGACCAATCAAGTGGAGGGACCAGAGGGGCTTCATATCTGAGGAGAGAGGTGGGGAAGGTGTGGGTCTGAAGGAAACAATGATAATGATACAAACAACCTGAGATCATGGCTGACACAGACCCATGGAGCGATCGATCGATCAACTTTATTGATCCCCTGAGGGGACATCACACACGTGAGCGCCATCCGCACCGCTCTGCTGTTGCCGTGTAAACGATACGCAAAACAAATCAACCAATCAGAAATAAATGTTTGACCCAGGGGTGGGGGTGAGTGACCCGCGGTCAGTCCAGTGGTCCGGCGAGACAGAGGGCTACTGTGCTGCTTCGCCTGGTCCACCAGCTCTCCAATGACTCCCAGCTCTCTAATCCACCCTGGAGGGAGTGCCTGGACGCCACATCGCCAGCAGCATGTGCTAACCATCAGTTTGGGGAGGGCTAATTTAAGGCCCTCAGAAGGGGGAAATGTCAGTGGTGAACAAACATAGTGACAAAGAGGAATCAGGCAGCGTAAACGACCCTAAGCTTCGAGCGGGTCCCGGTAGTGTGGTGGTGCTGTTCTGGATACTCATTACACTTCCCCGTCTTTCAGGTGCGGGCGGTGGCTGGTAACCATCACTGGGGGGTAGAGCCAGACCAGCCCGGTGCCTAAATAAGGGTTAGAACTACATGACACAGCCAGTAAATCAACTACAACCTAAACATAACATGGAAAAGGAGCGACATGGAAAAGTAAATGGTACAACACACCCCGTGATCCAAAACGCTTCAGCCTCTGAGAGTTCCAGCGTTCAATAAGTGGACAAATATTATGATGGATCCCCAATAGAGCTGGAGTATTAAATGTGGGCTAATACAGCACAGCGCTCCGGCAGCAGAGGCTAATTTAAGCAGGACACACCTCCCCCAACACACCCTTAGTAAGACTACACACACACTCTCTCTCTCTCTCGCCGCGCACACACACACGTGCACACACATGCGCGCACACGCACACACACACACACACACACACACACACACACACACACACAGACCTCCTGTTCACCCCCCAGCTCTTGACAGCGAGTCAAAACAGAAGAACTATGAACAATAGCTCCCATCACATTTCTAAAGCGATACGGCATTTTATCACCAGCAGAAAGCTGCTGGGAGCGTCCGCGCTGTAAACACAATCTCCCTGCTAACAAACAGGACACATTCCAGCGCTGCTTATCAGAGACGCCAGAAGAGGCTCTGCCTGCCCGGTCCTTCTCTCCACAGAGCAGGACAACACAGCAAACATCCCAGCAATGTGGGCTATTCTCCTGATTGAATGTCTCTAGGCTGTCACAGGCTGGGCTTCTCAACCCACATCTGTCACAAGTCATCACCATCCTTCATCTGGGGGTTGTCACTGGTCACTCACTCTCAATAGTCTGCAGACTCATGTTTCCATGTGTGGCCTGTCAGTATTGTGTCTCTTTATTGGTTGATCCTTTAGAAGAAGCACCGTCCATAACAGCTTAACTTCAATCATGACAATTAACACAATGTCTGATAGGATTGTGATAGGATTAGAACAGCGACACTGAGGAAGGCTTTGCATGGCTTTTGCAGCGGATCAGAGGAAGAATCGTGGGTGCATGACATCCCTACGCACACACACACACACACACACACACACACACACACACACGCACACACACACACACACACACAGCCGCTCCCTGTGCTCTGCACCTGTCGAGCGGTCTGACAGGATGACCTGCTCTGCACAGCAGCACAGCTGAGCTCTGTCTCCGTCTATCTATAGCTCCCCCCCCCCCCCCCCCCCGGCCCCACAGGGCCCACGTCATGAGATCCGGCCCCAGCAGCGTCAGGGGACCGGGGGGGAGAGACCGGGGGGGAGAGAGAGACCGGGGGGGGGGGAGACCCGGGGGGAGAGACCCAGGGGGAGAGAGAGACCGGGGGGTAACCTGAGCATGAGAACTGCACAATCATACACAACTCATCTCCTGGACGCTGATTATTAATAGACGTTACGTCTAATTACCTCTGCAACACACACACACACACACACACACACACACACACACACACACACACACACACACACACACACACACACACACACACACACACACACACACACACACACACACACACACACACACACACACACACACACACACACACACACACACACACAGAGGAATCATGGCTGAAAACCCAACAGCCTCTTCAACAAGATCAGTTCTCGTCAGATCAAGTTCGTTCAAACACCCCCGACAACAAACTGCAAAGCAGTGAGATGTGTTGCAACAGTCATAAACCCTGACCCTGTGTTCTACTGTATAAGCACCTGTCGATAAACTGTCTGATAGCCAGGCTCAACAATGTCTTTCACTTTTCTTTTCAAAATCTTTTTATTGAGTTTCAGCATTGCAAGTCAGCAATAATAACAGGAAAACACAAAATACAATCAGAATTGAACCCCACAGGGAGCTAGGTACGGCCAGGTACATGTCAAGTACACATCAAACAAGGATAAAGGTAAATGGCCGATATAAAGGCAATACAGTTAAGAGAACAAAAACAATGTCTTTCACTTTTGTGAGTGTTTAGCCTACTGTACGATAAATGTATTCATGTTAAATGACATATCTTTAAGGCCTGCCTCGTTACACTAATCATGGAAAGAGGAGACTATGTTTATCTATGTAGCCACAGAGGCCGTTTCAGCCAATGAGGCCAGTGCCCTGGTGAAGCTGGCAGCACGTGTCATGTTTACAAAGCAGCGGTCGCTGAAGCGTTACTCACTTATTGACAGCGGTAGTGATGTCCCCCCTCTGTCAGGCTACTGGCCCAGGGATACTCTGTTTCATAACTGTTCCACACCACCAGGCTCTCTAGCAGTACAGCTAGGACACTATTCCCCAGCGAGGCAAAGAAACGGCCTGGACTATGAACTAGGAGAGCCCCACCCACACACTAACGCCCAATGTGTATCAATGACAAAGTGAGTGAGTTAACTCTGTCTTGATCAGACATGGCCGTGATGTCCCTTGGATCCTGATCGTTTCCAGTCAGACTCAGTCACCGAATGCTTGGCTGGAGTCAGATCTGCGAGCAGGCCGCCGGCATTTAGAGTGACGATCTGCTCAGTAATGCAAGTGGTCTCCAAAATGGAGTGGTGATCGTGCGGGCTCAGATTCCCAGAATCCCTCTCAGCAGAGCGCTGGGCCAAGACTAGACAGACAGACAGGCAGGCAGGCAGGCAGGCTCTCTCAGCCAGCCGGGAGGGGACCGTGGCCGGGAGGGGACCGTGGCCGGGAGGGGACCGTGGCCTGAGCCCGAGGGTGGCCGCTGTGCTCTGGAGCTTACTCTGGGAGGGGGTGGGGGGTGACAGGTTGGAGGTGGCCTCCTATACCCTGCTAGCTGCCTGTCTTGAGTGACTCTACCTCCGTGAGCGTGCCTCATTCACTCCAGAAATACTGTGATTCATTTAGGACTGGCTGGGTCAGATGACTCATGTTTCTATGACAGGCTTCCATGACTATAAAGAGAGAAAATGCAGCCTTGTGTCCAGTGCCATGAGTCTCTATACACTCCACACTACAGAGAGCTCACACACCGCTGGATCAAAGACTATCAATCAATCAATCAATCAAAGCTTTATTTGTATAGCGCATTTCATACCCAGAGGCAACACAATGCGCTTATATACTGAGATGAACCTGGTCTAAAGTTCACTTTCACTTCTAGAGCAAGAAATCAGTTGTTTAGATGTAGTCATGTAGGTCTTTGGAAAATGTTTTTCCTTTGTTGTGTGATACAATACATTAGCTGCATAAAGTGAACTAAAACAGAAGCTTCTCTTCTGCGAATAGTCTTAAGCAGAACCAAAGGGGTAGGTCTATGTTCTTTGGCTCATTGGGAGCAGCGCAGGAATGACACCAGTGTGGTGGAGAAGATGGAATAATGTGGTCAGGACGAGTCCCTACAGGCCCGCCTGCCGCCCCGACAACACTTTTTTCCCCCCTTTTTCAGTAAATCCCTCCGAGTCCGTCCCTCTGCAGCCCAGACAGCTGTCTGCTCGCTGGAGCACAGGCAGGATGTGACTGGTGGAACCTGCGTATCCACATAACAAGCCCATCACAAACACAAGCAGAGCTGTGTGAACATGTGTGAGTGCCTCAGAGGGCTCTGAGCTGGAGGTGATCAGCCCTCTACATGCGCACTGAGCCCCACGCTTACAGAAATACAATCAACATGTCGTTTAGGGTCACTGTCTTTACAGGTTCTGATTTCTGATCTGAATTTGGAAGATGCAGGTCAAAGCGTGTGTGTGTGTGTGGGGGGGGAGGGGGGGCAGTGGGGGGTCTCTAGGACGAATGGGCAGAGTGGTGTGGTGAGTTAGCTTACAGAGTGTTGGGGTGAGTTAGCTTACCTCCCGAGCAATGCTACTCAAAGCCTCATCTTCTGCGGAGAACCTGTCCTTGAGAGGGGCGCGTTTCCTCCCCGGTCCTGGGGTCCCCATGTCTGCAGACCGACCGCTACTCAACACACACACACACACACACACACACACACACACACACACACACGCAAGGAGAGAGATCAACACACACACACACACGCAAGGAAAGAGATCAACACAACACACACACAAGGAGAGAGATCAACACACACACACACACGCAAGGAAAGAGATCAACACACACACACACACGCAAGGAAAGAGATCAACACACACACACACACACGCAAGGAAAGAGATCAACACACACACACACGCAAGGAAAGAGATCAACACACACACACACGCAAGGAAAGAGATCAACACACACACACACGCAACGAAAGAGATCAACACACACACACACGCAACGAAAGAGATCAACACAACAGTTGGCAGAAATCAGAAAACAAAAAGACTAGCGAGTGATTTTCTCTCATGCTGTCGTTAAGGAACAACCGACCCTAAACCACTTTTTAATGTGTAGAAAAGACAGATTCCATTCAGGTTTTGCTTGGACCATATAGGGGCGCTGATGTAATATTCATTATCTGCTCCATGACTAAGAGTTGATGTCCTGACCAGATACATTGCATTCCAACAAGCATGCTGGTATCATGATCAGCCAGTCACTGATGTCTGGCTCCTAAAAGACAGCAGGATTAACACTTGTGGCTGACACAGACCAGCTGTTAAAACTCACTTACTGACAGGCAAGCCATACAGTCTGAGATACCAGCAAAATATCAGATACAAGACAAAATACCCGACAAGTTCCTTTGAGGAACACAGCCAATTCTGTCTAAATATACACGTTTATATTTTTACTTGACTGACACGTTTTCACGGTTGATCTATAGAACTAGCTGCTATTGGTTGAAGATGGTTCAAAGTTAGATTTGGAAGACATAAATCTTATGACCCAACACTGGGTTAGACTGGAACTACCTTTCATATAGTCAGCTCTCATTCAAACACACTTTGGTCTAAAATGTGTTTCTGTTCTCATTCTAGTGGGTTTGCTCCCTAAATAGGTCCTCAAACGTGGAATAGGCAGAGCTGGTAGCAGGGAAGGGTTCAAGCCCAATAGGCAGAGCTGGTAGCAGGGAAGGCTCAAGCCCAACCCAGTGATGATGATGACGAAGCCGAGGCTTCACTTTTCTCTTTTCTCACTGGAAGGTGAATCAACTAAGCTTTCTAAAGAACTGGAAGGTGAATCAACTAAGCTATCTAAAGAACTAGAAGGTGAATCAACTAAGCTATCTAAAGAACTGGAAGGTGAATCAACTAAGCTATCTAAAGAACTGGAAGGTGAATCAACTAAGCTATCTAAAGAACTGGAAGGTGAATCAACTAAGCTATCTAAAGAACTGGAAGGTGAATCAACTAAGCTATCTAAAGAACTGGAAGGTGAATCAACTAAGCTATCTAAAGAACTGGAAGGTGAATCAACTAAGCTATCTAAAGAACTGGAAGGTGAATCAACTAAGCTATCTAAAGAACTGGAAGGTGAATCAACTAAGCTATCTAAAGAACTGGAAGGTGAATCAACTAAGCTATCTAAAGAACTAGAAGGTGAATCAACTAAGCTATCTAAAGAACTAGAAGGTGAATCAACTAAGCTATCTAAAGAACTAGAAGGTGAATCAACTAAGCTATCTAAAGAACTGGAAGGTGAATCAACTAAGCTATCTAAAGAACTGGAAGGTGAATCAACTAAGCTATCTAAAGAACTGGAAGGTGAATCAACTAAGCTATCTAAAGAACTGGAAGGTGAATCAACTAAGCTATCTAAAGAACTGGAAGGTGAATCAACTAAGCTTTCTAAAGAACTGGAAGGTGAATCAACTAAGCTTTCTAAAGAACTGGAAGGTGAATCAACTAAGCTTTCTAAAGAACTGGAAGGTGAATCAACTAAGCTATCTAAAGAACTGGAAGGTGAATCAACTAAGCTTTCTAAAGCCCGCTGGCTTCGACAAATTGCTGTCTGATGTTCTCTAACAATAACGAACCAGCTCCTTCTGGTTAGTTCGCTACTTAACCCGCTATAAGGTTAGTTAGCACGGGTAAAACAACGCTAGACTGATGAACATAAGGTCAGAAAACGCCCTGAATTAGATCCCGCTTGCCTTGCACTTGGATCGGGTCGAAGGTGGCTTGCTGGCTTCCATCATATAGTCACCTAGTTAGACTATTATCTAACAACACTAGTCTGACATGTTCCTCTTTTACCTCACGAATCAGCTCGATAAGGATATTCAAGTGTACTTCGCATGTATGAAACCTAGCTTAGCTACCTAGTTCTAGTGAGCTAGCAGGCTAGCGCTAGCTCACGTTCTCAGTGGCCGGGTGAGGTCTTACCCTGGTTTGGGATCAAACACACACGAAGTTTATTCCAGAAACGTCCTTTCCAGTGAATGACCCGGTAACACCGAGCTTCAGAAGGCAGGTCCCGGTGAACCAGCTCGTCCCTGTGGAGGTAGAGGGCTGAAGGCAGGTCCTCTTCTAGCCGGTGAACCAGCTCGCGCTAGCAGGACTCCCTCTGTGTGACAGCACCAACTGACACTCTCCTCACGTCACGCTCCCACAGAAACGTCTCCTCGAAGCTTCAAACTGACCTCGATATTTCCATGTGATCTGTTCTTTTCTTGTTTAGATTACAAGTATAGATTCGTTCATTTTCGTCTAAAGACCGGTAGAAGGTATTTTTTTCCTCCAACTTCACAACTGGTGGTTGGTTTTTCCACCCCTCTCTCCTTCTCCCTGTCCAGCCACGGCCAGTGTCTCTTTACCCACTTTTCCCCTGGAGTCAAGTGAATAGGGAGAACGATTCTTTCCAGTGAACCGAATCAGTTTGTATTGAGTGAAGTGAATAGGGAGAACGATTCTTCCCAGTGAACCGAATCAGTTTGTATTGAGTGAACTGAATAGGGAGAACGATTCTTTCCAATGAACCGAATCAGTTTGTATTGAGTGAAGTGAATAGGGAGAACGATTCTTTCCAGTGAACCGAATCAGTTTGTATTGAGTGAAGTGAATAGGGAGAACGATTCTTTCCAGTGAACCGAATCAGTTTGTATTGAGGGAAGTGAATAGGGAGAACGATTCTTTCCAGTGAACCGAATCCGTTTGTATTGAGTGAAGTGAATAGGGAGAACGATTCTTTCAAGTGAACCGAATCAGTTTTAAAACGATTCAAATATTTGATTCATCAACATGAAATAAAAATCGAATTAATCATGATACACTTCGAATTGTATGGCTAATATTTATATAATTGGAATGGCACTTTTGTTTGAAAGCGATTAAACATATTGTATTAATGAACTAAACGATTCAGTCAATGCATCAAATCTCAATTCTCCATCGACATGCCACGAACGGCCGCAAGGGGGCGCATTTTTATACCCGTGTTTTGATGACAGGACGCCGTTCGGGAAAAGTTGCTTGTCATGCATACGAGCGCCCCCCTCTGGAGTGGAGTGGAAACTCTTGTTCTATCAATACATCCATGGTTTCTACCTACACGGTAGGTTATAGGCAAATCTCTGTGGTTGTGAGATACATAGATATATTTTTTTTTATAATGCCCCTTTCCTCTGATACAGTGGGACATAATTAATTGTGAGACTATTTGATCGGGGGATATAAAACACAAACCTGGCAACCTTGCCCAGTCACGTATGTATTTCCAACATGGCCTCCTCGTCTAGTCCAGAGTGGAGAGCGGTCTGCGAGAAATTCACTTCTGCTCAAAACCTTTCTGATGTAGAATCAAGGAAGGACCCGGAGAACGACCCGTTCCGTTCTAAATACAAGGCGAGGGAGCTGCTGAAGGAGATATACTGCTCCTTGAAGAACTTCTATGTCGGAGAACATGAGAACGAGAGTAATGAAGCCGCAGAGACAACAGAGGAACCCGTGGACGGGGAGAAGGAGGATGCTTTCGGGCGAGGTCACTGTGGAGACTCCCCGGCCGGGTTACGAGCAGCCAAACTCGGGGCGGTGGAGTATTATCTGGGTGTGAACCATGTAGAGACAGAAGAGTTGTCTGCCGGAGAGGAGCATTTAATGAACTGCATGAAATTGCTTGAGAAGTGCAGCATCTCATCGGATAACGTGTCGCTGTTCATCCAAGTCAGGGTAAGACTGACCCTAACCCTAACCCCTAACCCCTAACCCTAACCCTAACCCACTCTGTATCTACACACCTGTATACTATATAAACTACTCTACACACTCTGTATCTACACACCTGTATACTATATAAACTACTCTACACACCCTGTATCTACACACCTGTATACTATATAAACTACTCTACACACTCTGTATCTACACACCTGTATACTATATAAACTTCTCTACACACTCTGTATCTACACACCTGTATACTATATAAACTACTCTACACACTCTATATCTGCACACCTGTATACTATATAAACTGTTTGTCTGTCATCTTGGTTTTGACAGAATCAGCTGGGCATTCTGTGGGCTGGCAGAGATGAGATCGAGAAAGCTCAAGGGTTCCTGGAGACCGCTGAAGCCATGTACAAACGCTTCATGAAAGAGGTGAGTTAGATGGCGGACCTGGTCAGTGAGCTCATTTAAATGCATCATGCTTGTGGCCACTTCTGCACGGCTGTCTGCGTCCTTCTCAGATTGGAGTGTTTCAGTTTCTCTGTGTTTTTATCACATCTAACAACACAGGATGGGCTACCTCCCACAGACCCGACAGAGTACTTTGCAACACAGGAGGACTTGTTGTCACAGCAAGAAAGGACCAAAAGGTAACACAGCCACTAATGCCTGTCTGATGCGTCGTGAACCCAGTGAACCTTGCAGAAAAGTTACTTTCTAAATCTGATCCCCAAATCCCGTGTCAGCTGATGGTCCACCCATTTCAAATGCAGTACACACCCAGGGGTGGTTGTAGTGGGGCTGGAGAAGTGTGTATTACCTTCAGAACGAATTGGCAGCAGTGTTCTTTGTGTCCTTAGAAAAACGAGAAAATACTCCTTGTAGCTGGTAATACTCTCGAATACTCCACTGTGAAGGCTGATCACTGATGTCAGTCCCATTAAAGTTACTGATTACACCATTGCTATGGTCTGTTGGAGCAGGTTTGAGATGGCCTACACCCACACGCTGTACTACCTGGCCCAGGTGTATAAGAACCTGGAGCAGTTTGAGAAGGCCGGCTCCTACTGCCACTGCACCCTCCAGAGACAGCTCCAATTCAGCCACTTCAGCCCTCTGGAGTGGGCCATCAACGCCGCCACGCTGTCCCAATACTACATCACCAAGGTAAACACTCTCAGAACTACATCACCAAGGTAAACACTCTCAGAACTACATCACCAAGGTAAACACTCTAGGAACTACATCACCAAGGTAAACACTGTCTCTACTACATCACCAAGGTAAACACTGTCCCAGAACTACATCACCAAGGTAAACACTGTCTCAGTACTACATCACCAAGGTAAACACTCTCAGTACTACATCACCAAGGTAAACACTCTCAGAACTACATCACCAAGGTAAACACTGTCCCAGAACTACATCACCAAGGTAAACACTGTCTCAGAACTACATCACCAAGGTAAACACTGTCTCAGTACTACATCACCAAGGTAAACACTCTCAGAACTACATCACCAAGGTAAACACTGTCTCAGAACTACATCACCAAGGTAAACACTCTCAGTACTACATCACCAAGGTAAACACTGTCTCAGAACTACATCACCAAGGTAAACACTGTCCCAGAACTACATCACCAAGGTAAACACTGTCCCAGAACTACATCACCAAGGTAAACACTGTCCCAGAACTACATCACCAAGGTAAACACTCTCAGTACTACATCACCAAGGTAAACACTCTCAGAACTACATCACCAAGGTAAACACTCTCAGAACTACATCACCAAGGTAAACACTCTCAGTACTACATCACCAAGGTAAACACTGTCTCAGAACTACATCACCAAGGTAAACACTGTCCCAGAACTACATCACCAAGGTAAACACTGTCCCAGAACTACATCACCAAGGTAAACACTGTCCCAGAACTACATCACCAAGGTAAACACTCTCAGAACTACATCACCAAGGTAAACACTCTCAGAACTACATCACCAAGGTAAACACTCTCAGAACTACATCACCAAGGTAAACACTCTCAGTACTACATCACCAAGGTAAACACTCTCAGAACTACATCACCAAGGTAAACACTCTAGGAACTACATCACCAAGGTAAACACTCTCAGAACTACATCACCAAGGTAAACTGTCTCAGAACTACATCACCAAGGTAAACACTGTCTCAGAACTACATCACCAAGGTAAACACTCTCAGAACTACATCACCAAGGTAAACACTGTCTCAGAACTACATCACCAAGGTAAACACTCTCAGAACTACATCACCAAGGTAAACACTGTCTCAGAACTACATCACCAAGGTAAACACTGTCTCAGAACTACATCACCAAGGTAAACACTGTCTCAGAACTACATCACCAAGGTAAACACTGTCTCAGAACTACATCACCAAGGTAAACACTCTCAGAACTACATCACCAAGGTAAACACTGTCCCAGCATCGCCACATAGCCAGGGTACACATTCGTACATAATGTATACTGTTTGTTGACAAAGTGTGTGTGTGTGTGTGTGTGCGCGCTTGTGTGTGTGTGTGTGTGTGTGTGTGTCAGAGTCGCTACATGGAGGGCAGACACTGCCTTGCGGCGGCCAGCGTGGTGGCAGGGCTGGCTGGGGATGCTCCCTCGGAGGCGGCTGCTGAAGAGAGTAGGTCCTCCTCTGCTGTTCCTGTGTGTGTGTGTGTGTGTGTGTGTGTGTGTGTGTGTGTGTGTGTGTGTGTGTGTGTGTGTGTTTTCACCCATCATAGTAAAGGTTTGGGAGTATAAGGCTGTTTGTCCACCGGAGGGCTGTATGTAGCTGAACAGCGCCAAGCTTACAGCTGCTTAGAGCGCACTAGACCTGGAGTTGAGAGCTGGCTAGGCTACCGATGTTTTATACCTATGTTAACAACAAGTGTCGTCTTTTGCAGACTGTAGGTTAACTAGCCAAAAATAGCTAGCTAATGTTAGCTAATGTTACTGTTCACTGTTTCTGCAGTTTCATCAAAAACCGACCGTTGTCATTGTCACAACAGCCTTTTACATCCTGCACTCTAACCCAAAAAGTTACACTTTTTTCAGCTGCAAAAAAAGCCTAGAGCTGTTGGCGCTATAATGCTAAAAAGCTCTTGGAACACAGCTCTCGTCTCTATAGCTCTCGTCTCTATAGCTCTCGTCTCTATAGCTCTCGTCTCTATAGCTCTCGTCTCTATAGCTCTCGTCTCTATAGCTCTCGTCTCTATAGCTCTCATCTCTATAGCTCTGGTCTCTATAGCTCTGGTCTCTATAGCTCTGGTCTCTATAGCTCTCGTCTCTATAGCTCTGGTCTCTATAGCTCTGGTCTCTATAGCTCTCGTCTCTATAGCTCTGGTCTCTATAGCTCTCGTCTCTATAGCTCTGGTCTCTATAGCTCTGGTCTCTATAGCTCTCGTCTCTATAGCTCTCGTCTCTATAGCTCTGGTCTCTATAGCTCTGGTCTCTATAGCTCTCGTCTCTATAGCTCTCGTCTCTATAGCTCTCGTCTCTATAGCTCTCGTTTCTATAGCTCTCGTCTCTATAGCTCTCGTCTCTATAGCTCTCGTCTCTATAGCTCTGTCTCTATAGCTCTCGTCTCTATAGCGCCCCAGAGCTCATTACTCGTTGTAAACAATGAGAAAACAGCGCCAGCTCTTAAACCCAGCCGGTGGACACGCCCCCTAAGATGGCAGGGCTCTTCTCCCTGGTGCATGCTACCTTTGGCTGGCTGGCTTGTGAAAGAGAAACGTTGTGCTTCTCTGGGCTTAACATCCCTCTACCCAACATCCACACCTCCAACCTGTTCACCTGTCCAGTCCTGTCTCCTGCTCACCTGTCCTGTCCCCTGCTATCTGTGTCCAGTCCTGTCCCCTGCTCACCTGTCCAGTCCTGTCCCCTGCTCACCTGTCCCCTGCTCACCTGTCCAGTCCTGTCCCCTGCTCACCTGTCCAGTCCTGTCCCCTGCTCACCTGTCCTGTCCTGTCTCCTGCTCACCTGTCCAGTCCTGTCCCCTGCTCACCTGTCCTGTCCTGTCCCCTGCTCACCTGTCTTGTCCTGTCCCCTGCTCACCTGTCCAGTCCTGTCCCCTGCTCTCTGTGTCCAGGTGAGGCGGAGCGAGAGAGGAGGGAGCAGCTGAGACAGAAGAGAGCGGAGATCTCCAGGTGTTGGATTAAATACTGCCTCAACCTGCTGCAAGATGCCAAGAAACTTCTAGAGGTAACGCTCAATGAACAGGTTTCTGCCTGTGGGGAACTATCTTGGTTTTTGTCTGTGGGGGGCCATGTCTGTGTCTGTGTCTCACTCTCCGCCTGGGTTTCCTGCCGTCTCCAGGACAACATGGGGGAGCTGGACGAGGAGCGTCAGGAGGAGCTGAGGAGGACCAGGCGTGAGGCCGAGGAGGAGGAGGAGAGAGGGAGGAAGAGCGCCGTCCTGTTCGACTCCAGCGACACCTTCGACTCCATCTGCGGCCTGGAGGAGAAGGTGAGCTGCCTGTTCCCGCTGGACTTCCTGGAGGCTCGGGCCGTGTTCCTGGTGGGTCAGACCCACGTGACCCAGGCCAAGGACTACTTTGAGATGGACGGCCACGTGACGGACCACATCGAGATCCTGCAGGACCACAGCGCCCTGTTCAAGGCTCTGGCCTTCTTCGACGAGGACCCGGAGCGGCGCTGTAAGATGCACAAGCGTCGCGTGGACCTGCTGGAGCCCGTCTGCAAGGAGCTGAACGCCCAGTACTACCTGCTCATCTGCCGCCAGCTGCAGTTCGAACTGGCCGAGACCTTCTACGAGATGATGGACCTGAAGCTGGCAGTGGCCAACCGACAGGACCAGCTGGACGCCCACACCGTCAAGAAGTTCAACCACCTCTGCTCCTGCTCCATCAGGTAGGAACCACTCCTCCCCTGCTTGTTCTTCATCCAGTCCATCATCCACCATTAGATCAGGCTGTCATGTGACCTGAGTTCTACCTACCCAGACATGACCTACTGTACCGTCGTCTGTAAAACTGGTGATAGTTCCTCTTGACTGTATTTCAGTATCTATGCGGTTAGCTAATGTCTTAGGTTTATGTTTGTCCGTGCTCACGACTAAAGAGACAGCTCTCTGACAAATATATCTATGAAGTAAGGATGCACTGATATTAACATTTTGGCTGACACCCCGATAACAGATATTAAAATGTATGTCATGGCCAATAACCGATATTTACCGATGTCGATATGTTCTGTATAAAAACATGTTTCTATGATAATTAAATGTTATACATTCTAAACTAGAAAAACCGTGTAGCGGCTAAATGCCTCCGCCCAACAATGCAAGTTGCAGTTAACCTAACAAACCCTGACTAACTGCTAACCTAACCTAATCCTAACGCTAGCTAGCTAACACTAACTCTAATGCTAACACTAATGCTAACGCTAATGCTAGCTAGCTAAAGCTAGCATTACTGTTAGAATTAGCGTTAGCTAGCTAGCATTAGCGTTAGCTAGCATTAGCTAGCTAGCATTAGCGTTCAAAAGTGCCTTTTGTGATGTCACGGTGACCTTGACCTTTGACATTTGAATACCAAAATCTAATCCAATTAATCTAATTAAGTCCAACTGGACATTTTGGCCAAATATGTACAAATTCTGTCAAACCGTTCTTGAGATATCGTGTTCAGCAGGCCAAAAACACCTTTTGTGAGGTCAGTGACCCTTGACCTTTGACCTCCACAATGTAATCAGTTAATCCTTGAGTCCAACTGGACATTTTACCCAAATATGAACAAATTCCGTTAAGCCTTTCTTGAGATATCGTGTTCAGCAGGCCAAAAACACATTTTGTGAGGTCACATTGACCTTGAACTTTGACCTTTGACCCCCACTATCTAAGCAATTCATCCTTGAGCGCCAGTGAACATTTGTACCAAAGGTGAAGAAATTCCGTCAATGCGTTCCCGAGATATTGCATTAACAAACATCGGACGGATGGACATACGGACAACCCGAAACCATAATGCCTCCGGTCAGGCTATCGCCTGGCGGAGGCATAAACACATGGAAACACCGTCTCTATTACCACAACATTCGGAATAGCCAATTAATCATAGATTTACTGCATTGTTTCCTCTCAAAAACAGCAGCTAGACAGAAATAATTATCGGCTGTTCACATCGGCCCCGTTTTGCACATCGGACCGATACCGATATATTAATTAATGACTAACATCGATACTGATATGATTGCCGATATATCGTGCATCCCTACTATGAAGGTGGCTCATGAGCTGTGACCTTGTGACCCCAGGTACTACCAGATGTTCCTGGACTCCATCCGCAGTCCGGACGGGAAGGTTCCGGACCGTCTGGAGGACGAGGTCCTGCGGCCGGCGCTGGTTGCCAGGTTCAGGGTGGCGCGCCTCAACAGCCGTCTGATCTGCGCCAGCCCGGACAGCCAGCTGGAGAACCTCAGCCTGTCCCTGGAGGGCTACCGGGCGCTGGTCCAGTACTGTGAGGACCACCCCGAGGCCTGCGCCGCCGTCGAGACGGAGCTGGAGCTCAGCCAGGAGATGGTCACCCTGCTGCCACTCAAGATCAACAGGATCAAGGCCAAGATGGCCGCCGACCAACTGACTGACTGACTGTCTCTCCGGCTTTGAGATGTGGGCTTGTTCTCCAGAAAGGCCTCCTGCCTCCATCCCTCCAACTGGGTTGTTCAGAGCACGCGTCTCCATGTTTGTTCAGAGTACGCGTCTCCATGTTTGTTCAGAGTACGCGTCTCCGCTCTTGTCACTTGTAGAACGATGTCAGACCACAGATGACGTCAAGCAGAGGAGATTGGAAGAAAACCCTTTCTCTCAAAGCGCACATCCAGACGGGATGTCTGTTTCCTTTGTGCTCTGGTTAGTCCCAGGTAGACCCTCACACAGTAGACTCCATATAACTGATCCCCCTTCATCTGCTGTTCACCTGTCTCTTGATCTACAGGATCTATATGTTCTGCTTGGTCATTTACATTCAATCTGGACCAATATAACCCAAGTCACTGTAATATGCATGATGCTAATTCTACCTGTGTTTACTAATTTATTGTATTCCTCTGACTGCTTGATCTGAACTGTCATGTTCTGTGTAGATGGCCTATTTAAACAATGTTGTGGAAAAGTTAGATGACACTGATTTGATTTGTTATCTTTGTTTTATTGTTATCATCTAATTAACTGAAATAAAGAATACATGCAAAGCTCCTTCAGTGTGCCGTGTGTTGCTGTGTTTGAGGTGAGGTGTGTGTGTGTGTGTGTGTGTGTGTGTGTGTGTGTGTGTGTGGCTGTGTTTGAGGTGAGGTGTGTGTGTGTGTGTTGTGTTTGAGGTGTGTGTGTGTGTATGTTTCTGTGTTTGAGGTGTGTGTGTTGTGTCTGTGTTGCTGTGTTTGAGGTGTGTGTGTGTTGTGTTTGAGGTGAGGTGTGTGTGTGTTGCTGTGTTTGAGGTGAGGTGTGTGTGTGTGTGTTGCTGTGTTTGAGGTGTGTGTGTGTGTGTGTGTGTGTTGCTGTGTTTGAGGAGAGGTATGTGTGTGTGTTGTGTTTGAGGTGAGGTGTGTGTGTGTGTTGCTGTTTGAGGTGAGGTGTGTGTGTGTTGCTGTGTTTGAGGTGAGGTGTGTGTGTGTTGCTGTGTTTGAGGTGAGGTATGTGTGTGTGTTGCTGTGTTTGAGGTGAGGTGTGTGTGTGTGTTGTGTTTGAGGTGAGGTGTGTGTGTGTGTTTCTGTGTTTGAGGTGAGGTATGTGTGTGTTGCTGTGTTTGAGGTGAGGTGTGTGTGTGTGTGTTGCTGTGTTTGAGGTGAGGTGTGTGTGTGTTGCTGTGTTTGAGATGAGGTGTGTGTGTGTGTTTGAGGTGAGGTGTGTGTGTGTTGTGTTTGAGGTGAGGTGTGTGTGTGTTGCTGTGTTTGAGGTGAGGTGTGTGTGTGTGTGTTTCTGTGTTTGAGGTGAGGTGTGTGTGTGTTTGAGGTGTGGTATGTGTGTGTTGCTGTGTTTGAGGTGAGGTGTGTGTGTGTGTGTTGTGTTTGAGGTGAGGTGTGTGTGTGTTGCTGTGTTTGAGGTGAGGTGTGTGTGTGTGTGTGTTGTGTTTGAGGTGAGGTATGTGTGTGTGTTTCTGTGTTTGAGGTGAGGTGTGTGTGTTGTGTTTGAGGTGAGGTGTGTGTGTGTTGCTGTGTTTGAGGTGAGGTGTGTGTGTGTTGCTGTGTTTGAGGTGAGGTGTGTGTGTGTGTTGCTGTGTTTGAGGTGAGGTGTGTGTGTGTGTGTTGTTGTGTTTGAGGTGAGGTGTGTGTGTGTTCCTGTGTTTGAGGTGAGGTATGTGTGTGTGTTTCTGTGTTTGAGGTGAGGTGTGTGTGTGTGTGTTGCTGTGTTTGAGGTGAGGTGTGTGTGTGTGTGTGTGTTGCTGTGTTTGAGGTGAGGTGTGTGTGTGTGTGTGTGTGTGTTGCTGTGTTTGAGGTGAGGTGTGTGTGTGTTGTGTTTGAGGTGAGGTGTGTGTGTTGTGTGTTTGAGGTGAGGTGAGGTGTGTGTGTGTTGCTGTGTTTGAGGTGAGGTGTGTGTGTGTGTGTTGCTGTGTTTGAGGTGTGTGTGTGTGTGTGTGTGTGTGTTGCTGTGTTTGAGGTGAGGTGTGTGTGTGTGTGTTGTGTTTGAGGTGTGGTGTGTGTGTGTTGTGTTTGAGGTGAGGTGTGTGTGTGTGTTGCTGTGTTTGAGGTGAGGTGTGTGTGTGTGTGTTGCTGTGTTTGAGGTGAGGTGTGTGTGTTGCTGTGTTTGAGGTGTGTGTGTGTGTGTGTGTGTGTGTTGCTGTGTTTGAGGTGAGGTGTGTGTGTGTGTGTTGTGTTTGAGGTGAGGTGTGTGTGTGTTGCTGTGTTTGAGGTGTGGTATGTGTGTGTGTTGTGTTTGAGGTGTGGTATGTGTGTGTGTTGTGTTTGAGGTGAGGTATGTGTGTGTGTTGTGTTTGAGGTGAGGTATGTGTGTATGTTGCTGTGTTTGAGGTGAGGTATGTGTGTGTGTTGTGTTTGAGGTGAGGTGTGTGTGTGTTGTGTTTGAGGTGTGTGTGTGTTGTGTTTGAGGTGAGGTATGTGTGTGTGTTGTGTTTGAGGTGTGGTATGTGTGTGTGTTGCTGTGTTTGAGGTGAGGTATGTGTGTGTGTTGTGTTTGAGGTGTGTGTGTGTTGTGTTTGAGGTGAGGTATGTGTGTGTGTTGTGTTTGAGGTGTGGTATGTGTGTGTGTTGTGTTTGAGGTGAGGTATGTGTGTGTGTTGTGTTTGAGGTGAGGTGTGTGTGTGTTGTGTTTGAGGTGTGTGTGTGTTGTGTTTGAGGTGAGGTATGTGTGTGTGTTGTGTTTGAGGTGAGGTGTGTGTGTGTTGTGCTTGAGGTGAGGTATGTGTGTGTGTTGTGTTTGAGGTGAGGTGTGTGTGTGTTGTGCTTGAGGTGAGGTGTGTGTGTGTGTTGCTGTGTTTGAGGTGAGGTGTGTGTGTGTTGCTGTGTTTGAGGTGAGGTGTGTGTGTGTGTTGCTGTGTTTGAGGTGAGGTCTGTGTGTGTGTGTGTTTGAGGTGAGGTGTGTGTGTGTTGCTGTGTCTGAGGTGAGGTGTGTGTGTGTGTGTTGTGTTTGAGGTGAGGTGTGTGTGTGTTTGTTGTTGTGTTTGAGGTGTGTGTGTGCTGTGTTTGAGGTGAGGTATGTGTGTGTGTTGTGTTTGAGGTGAGGTGTGTGTGTGTTGTGTTTGAGGTGAGGTGTGTGTGTTGTTGTGTTTGAGGTGAGGTGTGTGTGTGTTGCTGTGTTTGAGGTGAGGTGTGTGTGTGTGTTGTGTTTGAGGTGAGGTGTGTGTGTGTTGTGTTTGAGGTGTGGTATGTGTGTGTTGCTGTGTTTGAGGTGAGGTATGTGTGTGTGTGTGTGTGTTGTTGTGTTTGAGGCAAGGTATGTGTGTGTGTTGTGTTTGAGGTGAGGTATGTGTGTGTGTTGTGTTTGAGGTGAGGTGTGTGTGTTGCTGTGTTTGAGGTGAGGTGTGTGTGTGTGTGTGTGTTGCTGTGTTTGAGGTGTGGTATGTGTGTTGTGTTTGAGGTGTGGTATGTGTGTGTTGCTGTGTTTGAGGTGAGGTGTGTAGATGTTTAGACCGGACAGCAGAGGGCGCTCTGGTGCTAGTGACCCATTGATGAACCCTTCAGAGGGGAAATGGCGATGATGACATCAGGGAAGGAAGAGAGGTTGCTTTTTCCTGTAGGGGCAGAACTCTACATGAGACAGATTCTAAATACTCCTCACTTTGACCATGGGCTTCTATAAGATGCAGCATCTTCAAATAGTGTCAAGAACCACAAAATGGTGTCAACAGGTTGAGTGAACAGCCGTTATACTGTTGTGTTCACTGGCTTTCAGTGTGATGAAATTCTGAATCTCTTAACCGCCGGTTTCACTGGTAGTGAGTTGTAAGATGTATTCTAACCACAGATGTTATTGATTGATTATGCAGCTTTTCACTTCCTTTAAAAAAAAAACCCAGCGAGTCTTGACAGGACATGCGTGGGCCTGCATCCTGAGGCTTCATGACATGGCTGCTGCAGATGTGCCAGATAAACAGGTCTGTACTCATCAGCTATGAACAGAAATAAAAATCCCACTCACATGTCCCCTGATCATTTATCCCCAGGCCCAATTTAGCAGGAATTTAGCCGCCTACCAGTGTCGGTTGGTACATGGAATTTCAACACGCCTGTTTCATAAAGAGTGATGTCCTAACCGGGTTTCACCATGTGACCTCTTAGTCTCTGCAGCTTGGGAAATGGCCGATGTTAGAGAGGAAGCTTTTAGTGAATTTAACGGTTTTTGGCAGCAGCCTCTGTGTCTTTTTAAGCTGCGTAGCTGCTTCTCTACGTGATGTGTCCGTCCATCCGTGTGTGTGTGTGTGTGTGTGTGTGTGTGTGCGTGTGTGTCCGTTCGTATCATGGGATTTAGACCAATCAGGAGTAGCCAATGCCGCAGAAATTGCTCATAAACCTGCACCACTTACTTCACCACCTGGGTGTGATTAGAGTGCATACCGTGAACAATATGACTTCTACTTTGCATTTCAGTGCCTCTAACCGGTCACATCTTCTTGAGAAGGCTCTAAAAGTCGCCGTGCTCGTCCTGCAGTGCTGGTCTCTGAGAAAAACAAAACTTTCATGAGTTGAATCATTTAATGTCATTATGACTCAAGTTAGCATGCAGATGAATACCCTTTATCTGCTCTTCATTTAGCTTTGAAATGTGAGCCAGACTAACCAATTCTGACAAATGCCTGTTGCAGCAGTTCATAGCATACTGAGGTGGGGCCACTAACATACCAGACAGATGAGCAGGTGAAAGATACGCAGGAAAAACTACTCACAATATCTTGTCACATCATATCAGAATGTGGGAGACTTGTGGAGATGAGGGGATCGGGCGTGTCAAGTCAGTTTGGGGATGAGAGCAGGTGTAGGCTGTACAGCCCTCATGACGGACTACTGTAGTATACAGTAACAGTGAGAGAAAATGAGTGAAATACTTCCATTTTCTCAGCTTTTAGAGGCAAAGAGTACATTTGTGATGAACTGTCATCCCAGTCCTGTGAATGGAGGCCCTGGACTCCTGTGGAGACATCCAACTGTATGTGGGGCGGCTGCCAATAATCAAGGGTCGTCGGTTCGAATCCCGCCTCCTCCTGTCCACATAATGAAATGTCCTTGGTCAAGACACTGAACCCCAAATTGCTCCCAATGAGCAGGCTAACACCTTGCATGGCAGCTGATGCCATTGGTGTGTGAATGAGAGGCCATTGTAAAGCGCTTTGGATTAAAGCGCTGTATAAGTGCAGTCCATTTACCATTTGTATATCCAGATCAGGTTCTCTCAGCAAGGGGATCCTCCCAAGGACCCCCCACGCATACTGGACCAGGAACCCCACTTCTCCACTCTCTCCCTCCCTCTCTGCACCCATCCACTCCTCTCAATCAATCAATCAATCATCAATCAATCAATCAATCAATCAAAGCTTTATTTGTATAGCGCATTTCATACTCAGAGGCAACACAATGCGCTTTACAGAGAACAAGGGAGGTGGGCATAGGTGAGCCTGGACCTGGTTAGGAGGTAGGAGGGAGAGAGAGAGGCACTAGGGGGAGAGAGAGGGGGAGAGAGAGGCACTAGGGGGAGAGAGAGGCACTAGGGGGAGAGAGGGGGAGAGAGAGGCACTAGGGAGAGAGAGGCACTAGGGGGAGAGAGAGGCACTAGGGGGAGAGAGAGGCACTAGGGGGAGAGAGAGGCACTAGGGGGAGAGAGAGAGGCACTAGGGGGAGAGAGAGAGGCACTAGGGGGAGAGAGAGACACTAGGGGGAGAGAGAGGCAGGGGGAGGGAGAGAGGGGGAGAGAGAGGCACTAGGGGGAGAGAGAGGCACTAGGGGGAGAGAGAGAGAGGCACTAGGGAGAGAGAGAGACACTAGGGGGAGAGAGAGAGAGGCACTAGGGGGAGAGAGAGGCACTAGGGGGAGAGAGAGAGAGGCACTAGGGGGAGAGAGAGGCACTAGGGGGAGAGAGAGGCACTAGGGGGAGAGAGAGGCACTAGGGGGAGAGAGAGGCACTAGGGGGAGAGAGAGGCACTAGGGGGAGAGAGAGGCACTAGGGGGAGAGAGAGGCACTAGGGAGAGAGAGAGGCACTAGGGGGAGAGAGAGGCACTAGGGGGAGAGAGAGGCACTAGGGGGAGAGAGAGGCACTAGGGGGAGAGAGAGAGGCACTAGGGGGGGAGAGAGGCACTAGGGGGAGAGAGAGGCACTAGGGAGAGAGAGAGAGAGGCACTAGGGGGAGAGAGAGAGAGGCACTAGGGGGAGAGAGAGAGAGGCACTAGGGAGAGAGGAGGCAGAGGGTTAGAGGAGGCAGAGGGAGAGAGAGAGGGGAGAGAGAGAGAGAGGCACTAGGGGGAGAGAGAGGCACTAGGGAGAGAGAGAGGCACTAGGGGGAGAGAGAGAGAGGCACTAGGGGGAGAGAGAGGCACTAGGGGGAGAGAGAGGCACTAGGGGGAGAGAGAGGCACTAGGGGGAGAGAGAGGCACTAGGGGGAGAGAGAGAGAGGCACTAGGGGGAGGGGAGGCACTAGGGGGAGGGGAGGCACTAGGGGGAGGGAGAGGGGAGAGAGAGGCACTAGGGGGAGAGAGAGGGGAGAGAGAGGCACGAGGGGGAGGGGAGGCAGATTGAAGTGAACAGGGTGGCTGTTAGACTACTATGCTTCTGAATCCATGAAGAGGAAGACGAGCCCACAGCAGCACGGAGGCGACGGCGTTGGGCTGAGTCTGGTGTGACCGTGGGCAGGGAGGAAACCGCAGCCTGAACACCGTTTAGCCTGAACACCGTTTAGCCTGAACACTGTTTAGCCTGAACACCGTTTAGCCTGAACACTGTTTAGCCTTTCTCTGTCAACGAGAGACAGTAGAGTTGTATTCCTGCCTCTGTTCTCTCACAGAGAATAGAAACATCTAACGTGTGGGAATATTTCATCTGTATTTTGCCGATAGTCCAATCATTTGATTTAATCCTATGAATAAAAGAAAAACTATGTGCGTTATTTTTAATTAGAAACTGGAACAAGAAAGATTCTCACAGATTTTCCCAGTAACTGTCCAAAATTAATCGTCATTCATTCATCATTCATGTGTCACAGTATCCGCTAGGCCCGCTGTTAGTCTGTCATCGCAGCTCTACAGGAACCTATAAAAGTGTGACGGAGGGAAACTTTTGTGGGTCATAAACATGTGACAATACATTTACTAGGTCACTGATCAGCATATCAGTCTCTGGCTCTTCAGCTGAAACGTTGCTCGCTGGTTTGTGAGACGGGCGGTGGTGGGTGAGTGGCCTCATTCCTGGCAGCGCCGTGTTCATGGTGAGAGACGCAGGCTGTGAGAGTATCTAGAGCACCGCCATGATGGTGACGTCCCATAATGCAACAGGACTCAACCATTTGTTGAGAAACAATCCGACTCTACAATATAGAGTAATATGTGTCTTCTCATTATTGATTTACTTGTGTGATGCAGAGGAGGGGTGTGGTTACTGAACAGCAGGAGAGATGTTATGGATGTTATGGAGATAGAGATATTATGGATGTGGGGGCGGCTGTAGCTCAGTTGGTAGAGCGGGTCGTTCAATGATCGAAGGGTCAGTGGTTCGAATCCCAGCTCCGACTGTCCACATGTCGAAGTGTCCTTGAGCAAGACACCTAACCCCAAATTGCTCCCAATGAGCAGGTTAGCACCTTGCATGGCAGCTACCGCCATTGGTGTGTGAATGTATGTGTGAATGGGTGAATGAGAGGCCATTGTAAAGCGCTTTGAGTGCCACTAAGGTGGAAAAGCGCTATATAAGTGCCGTCCATTTACCATTTACCATGTGTGACTGTTGAAGAGTAGTTGCTGGTTGTCTTAGTGGGTTGGATGTGTGTGAGGAGAGATAGAGAGGAGGAATGTGTCATTTCCTGTGGGCTGAAATCATACCCACCGATATGACCACTTCCCGTCACATCGAATTTGCGTCAACTGGAAAAAACATGTAGAGACACATACACACACACACACACACACACACACACACACACACACACACACACACACTCATGCTCTTAAGGCCATTCAAATGCATCAACTACTCACACACACAGTTCATCAGGCAGCTTCTCGTAGTCCTGCACTAGAGCCCACATCACCAGCCTGAATGTTTCACTCTGGATGGTTTCACGTAATCACAGGTCCTGGATCCGTTTCGCTCGCCTCCCTAATGGTTAAGGTTATGGTTTTGGAGAGGGCAAACTTGTCCGAGGTCTGTGCATAATACTCAACATCAGCCATATTCAAAGCACTTCAAAGAAGCACAATTAAGACAAAAATACACATCTACAAATTAGATATGCATATTTGTAAATGTGTATTTTACTCTTGATTGTGCTTCTTTGAAGTGCTTTGAATAATGATGTTAAGAACCTACCTGATATTCCAACAGTTCATTCCCTCAGCAGCTGCCCACCAGAATAAACAGACTTGTCTGAACTGTTGAGCCTGGCTCTCATCAACAACAACAATTCCCAAACACCCTCTCAAGCCCCTGACGCACAACCCGGCCGCCCAGCCGGTACACACTGAACCTTCCATCCAAATATTTGTCAGGCACTTGTCAGAGCGCTGTGGACCAGGTCACAGAGTGGGCTGCGTGCGCTGGAAACTAAATTCCTCTGAAGGACAACTTTACTCCTGAAACCTCTGTGTTATTTTTGAGAGTTACAGTAAGAGTCTCTGTTAGTTCATCTTTGTTGGCTGAGGTCTTCTAGAACAGATCCCTTTCTCTAACATTCTAGAACAGATCCCTTTCTCTAACATTCTAGAACAGATCCCTTTCTCTAACATTCTAGAACAGATCCCTTTCTCTAACATTCTAGAACAGATCCCTTTCTCTGACATTCTAGAACAGATCCCCTTCTCTAACATTCTAGAACAGATCCCTTTCTCTGACATTCTAGAACAGATCCCCTTCTCTAACATTCTAGAACAGATCCCCTTCTCTAACATTCTAGAACAGATCCCTTTCTCTAACATTCTAGAACAGATCCCTTTCTCTAACATTCTAGAACAGATCCCTTTCTCTAACATTCTAGAACAGATCCCTTTCTCTAACATTCTAGAACAGATCCCTTTCTCTAACATTCTAGAACAGATCCCCTTCTCTAACATTCTAGAACAGATCCCTTTCTCTAACATTCTAGAACAGATCCCTTTCTCTAACATTCTAGAACAGATCCCTTTCTCTAACATTATCCACTGGTCTGTTGGTCAGAGATCCTTTAATCACGTGTTTCTCACATTTATGTAGGTTTCACCGATTTTCACCATTTTCTTCTGTCTCACTTTCAGTGATCTGGAGTGTTGTTCTCTGGTCTGTGATCTGGAGCGTGTTTTTCTCTGGAGCGTGTTGTTCTCTGGTCTGTGGTGAAGGCCAGCGTGTTTTTCTCTGGTCTGTGATCTGGAGCGTGTTTTTCTCTGGAGCGTGTTTTTCTCTGGTCAGTGATCTGGAGCGTGTTGTTCTCTGGTCAGTGATCTGGAGCGTGTTGTTCTCTGGTCAGTGATCTGGACGTGTTTTTCTCTGGTCTGTGATCTGGAGCGTGTTTTTCTCTGGTCTGTGATCTGGAAGGTGTTTTTCTCTGGTCAGTGTTTAAGGCCAGCAGACAGTGTTTTCTTGAACCTCTTTTAATGTGGTTCTGCATTGTGGGATTACTGCTCTAACCAACCCTACTGTAGCTCCTGACCCACACCTCAGAATACCAGGCTGGACCGCCACCAGAACCAGGCTCATTTGCCCACTCAGTCCAGTGGTTTAATATGATGAACGTGTCATTAGAACAACACTACATTATAGGATAGAGTTTCAATCAATCAATCAATCAATCAAAGCTTTATTTGTATAGCGAGTTTCTCAGTAATTTAATTTTAACAGCTGATAACGTTGCAGTATAACAGTCAGATCCAGTAGACATCTTCCCCTGAGCCTGGGAACTAAAGCCTACTCCTGTCTGGTCCTCCTGCCTCCCCCGTACCCCCCCCCACCCCACACACACCCCACACACACACCCCCCCCACCCCACACACACCCTCCCTCTCTCCCTCCGTACCCCCCCCCACCCACCCCACACACACCCCACACACACCCTCCCTCTCTCCCTCCGGGTCATTAGGTCATAGACAAACGTTCCATCATGGACATTTAGTTATAGCCTATTATATTGTCTGTAGTCTGGAAATATAGTTTCAACAAGAGAAAATATATATCATAAGAGCATTTGGGAGTTTGTAGACTTTCCACACATAATTACAGGTTTGATTGTCAATAAGAATGTATTCAGAAGAAGAAGATGTATTCAGAGCGCTCTTCCTGCAGTGGGTTGCGCAAGTGCAAAAAAGTAGCAGATAAGGTAGGAGGCTAGGGCCTAGGGCTAGGCTATAGAGAGAAGTCTAGGGCCTGCTAGGATAGAGAGAGAAGTTTCCACCGCGGATGTTCCTGCGAAGACGTGGGCTCTGAATACAGGAAACAATGACGCATAAAAGGGCAGGGTTTGAGAGTATTGAGCGATTATAGTCTGATTGAGAGAATATCCACATACCACTGGAGTAGCCTGTATTTATTACGAACACATCGACGTGTTGCCTTTTCAGATATCCAAAATAATGATGGGGTTACGGATGAAGATGTTCCTGTCATTTGGCATTCTCTGTTTTCTTCTGGATAACGGACTTGGTAAGTAGGCTTCCTCATAAATAAACACTTTGTGCGCTTTCCGCTTCAAGTTCAATTGTTGGTCGAATATATAGTTAACGCGTCAAACGTTATGGAAATTGTTTATCTCGTGACATTTCACTTAAACCATAAACTGATAGATCATCTTCGCGTGTCATCATTGTGTCTGATACCAAAAATGTGCTAATTTGTGGTTCATATTCATATTCAGAAGTAAACTGTAGCCCGTGGAAAATCACCTAATTTGGAATTTTAGTAACTATCCTAAAAACATGAAGTTAATGGCTGTTTTATTCTATGCAAGAGGTTTTCTTGGCGTTTATGAGTTTTTACCTTAACTGTCTAAAAAAGTATGAAGTTTCAGGCCACCTGTCGTTTTTGAAGGAACTTTAGATGTGAAAGCTCCGTTATGATAGTTCGCTCATTCTTTAGTCCGTCACATACATCCACTACCAGAGCCCGCCACCTGGGGGCGCTAGACACAATACATTTTTCCATCGACAATGACATTTTGCTTTCTACATTTTGCTCTTTTGGTGTCACTCTTGGATTGAAACAGGGTGAATGGAACTCAATGGACAGAACTTACATTAATAATCCTTTGATAGCTGCAGACGATAGGACATTTCACAAATGCAGGAACATCTGCTTCATGTTGTCACAACGCACGCCAAAAACTGACTGGCACACATTGCATGGATGGATAATTAGGTTAAAAAAGTGCTCAGAGGCCCTTCTACCCCCCCCCCCCCCCCCCCCGAAATATATACAGTTACAAACATGTAGCTGGAAACGGTTCTGTTTGTTTCCATAGGATTATGGAGCCTTTTTACAAAGGGTTCTTCTACTGTTACAACTGGTTCTATACAGCACCTTTTTAGAGTGATGTGATGATGACCAGCTGGTCCATAGCCCTTAGGAGTGCTGTGATGAGGACCAGCCAGTAAACAGGTCCATAGCCCTTAGGAGTGCTGTGATAATGACCAGCTGGTCCATGGCCCTCAGGAAAGGCAGGGGCGGTTCACTACTCAGTACACACTGATGTGACATCACACACTTTTAACCTTTTTTCCCCCAAAATGTTCACAATAACATGGTAAACGTTTGTGCTTGCCAAGAAGGGGACTGAGGTGTGACCCCCCAGGTAAGACTCATTAATAACATCAGCATCCCCCCCCCTGTGTGGTGCAGGTGCCCCGGCCAGAGGAAGGTACATGTGGCTCAAGTGTAATCCCAACGGACTGGACCCCAACTGTGTCAAGCAGAAAGGACCCTTGATGGACATATCTGGACTTCCAGACAGACTGCCAGCATCCGCGGTCAAAGACCTGTATGTATACACTTCTGGGACTAGCAGCACTGTTAACTATCCTATGACAGGCAGCTGTAGCAGCATCACAGTTGCTTACTGACACTGCTAACTATAGGATCATTGCTTACTGACACTGCTAACTATAGGATCATTGCTTACTGACACTGCTAACTATAAGATCATTGTTGACTAGCATCACGGTGAACAAGTGTCACTGTTGACTGCATTACTGTTCAGTACTTTACACCAGGATACAGTCAGACGTTGTGACTTTTGTACAGTATGTAACATGCCAGGAAGTGATGACGAACAGGTGTATCATTTTGGTGATAGTTCACCATCTCATCTCTCTATCCTACCGCTTGTGTGTCTTTTGGCTTGGTCTGTAAGTCTGTAGCCTGGTCTGTAAGTCTGTAGCCTGGTCTGTAAGTCTGTAGCCTGGTCTATGTACGTCTGTAGCCTGTTCTATGTACGTCTGTAGCCTGGTGTATGTACGTCTGTAGCCTGGTCTATGCATGTCTGTAGCCTGGTCTATGGAAGTCTGTAGCCTGGTCTGTAAGTCTGTAGCCTGGTGTATGTACGTCTGTAGCCTGGTGTATGTACGTCTGTAGCCTGGTGTATGTACGTCTGTAGCCTGGTGTATGTACGTCTGTAGCCTGGTCTATGTACGTCTGTAGCCTGGTGTATGTACGTCTGTAGCCTGGTCTATGTACGTCTGTAGCCTGGTGTATGTACGTGTGTAGCCTGGTCTATGTACGTCTGTAGCCTGGTCTATGTACGTCTGTAGTCTGGTCTATGGAAGTCTGTAGCCTGGTCTATGTACGTCTGTAGCCTGGTGTATGTACGTCTCTAGCCAGGGTTGAGAGTATAGTGGCAGACACATATTTCCATTGTAACTGATATGATGATGAAGGTAAGTGTTGATTCTGTGTTGTTCGTACACCTCACAGTAGAGGTGTAAAGGACCATTTTTTTGGATTGCTGATAATTGCACACCGCTCAGAAGGTTTTGTGCTGCCTTGGAGGTGTAAACCACACACACCAATACGCCCTACAAAACACCCTGCGAAAACATCCTACAAAAACACCTCTTCCTCTCGTCAGCAACGTCTCTCCATGTCGACACAAACCATGAAACCATGACCGTTCTGAAACTACCATTTCAATATCCCTTGTACGTTTTTTGTGGTTGGCCTTTACACGTGACTGATTGAATATCACCCAGTGCATGTTTGCACTTTTTTGTGTGCTGATTTAAATGGATTGTAATGCAACAGCAATTAAATGAAGTCAAACTTTATTTGTATAGCACATTTCATACACAGAGGCAACACAATGCGCTTTACAGAGAGCAATGGGAGGGGGGGGGCATAGGTCCCACCCCTACATATTCCAGAGGGAAGCAAAAACACAGTTTCATCCAGGGGGCCAGAAAAGTGAGCTGTAAATATTAGGGATGCACCGATGCATCGGCCGATGTTGGCCTTGTTGACTGCCATCGGCCCATTGGCAAATAAAATGACATTCACCAATGGTAGTGGCCGATGTTATGTTGCAACAATTACGGCTTTTTTTCTTGCAAAACGCTTGCCCCAGAAAGTTCCATTCCAGCTACACTGTGGATACGTCGTTTTGCTTTGCACAAAAATGTACTGTATAGCCTAATCTTAAAATATGATGCCAGAAATAGTTCACACCTAGATAAAGGTACCTATTATGCAAATGTGAAAAATTGGCGTTTTGGAAGCAAATACTTCATTTCTTTGTTTCCCTAGCAGGGGGAATAAAAATAAAATAAAATAAACATTGGCCATCGGCATCGGCCGGATTGTTATTTTAAACATCGACATTGGCATAGGCCCAGAATTTTGCAATCGGTGCATCCCTATTAAAAACTGTTCCCTGACCCCTTTCAATGAGACGATCGACCCAGCTCAGCAATGATGACTGTTTGATTTCATTCATGGATATAGCAGTGAATCCAAGGGATCACATGCAAACGTGTAAACACTTATTTCCACGGCCAGAACAGGGTCATGCTGAGCTGAGATGCTGGTCTGTCTCACTGGGAATAATGATCAGTCAGCAGTCTGAATAACTATAGAAAAAGCTTTTAAAGGAGTTTTCCCTTTACTACTCCTTTAATCTAAATCTCTAAACTATTGATATGGATGAATACATTTCATGGCGCAGTGAGAGTGTATTCTCTATGTGAGCATGTGTTCACACGGGAGAACAGAATGTTCTAGAGCTTCACCACAGAGGAAACCTCCTATCATCACACGCTCACACGGCTTCCTCTCCTCTGGTCCCAGAGCTCAAACAGTCACATGACCAGAGACCACAGATATACGCTCAGAGAGGAGGCTGCTGCACACTGATGGTCACTGATCACATCTTCTGAGTATACAAACTGATCTCTGATCACATCTTCTGAGTATCACATCTTCTGAGTATAAAAACTGCAGTGATGTCACATTTCTTTTAATTCTCTGAAGTTGGTATCATAAACAATCTCTCATATCTGTGATGATGATTCAAGGTTTACTGCTCAGTCTTTCTTGCTGTGAGAAATGTTTGACTCAAGACAGTTCAAGTGAGAACCACGGGGCTAGGAGAACCACCGGGCTGGGAGAACCACGGGGCTGGGAGAACCACCGGGCTGGGAGAACCACGGGGCTGGGAGAACCACCGGGCTGGGAGAACCACGGGGCTGGGAGAACCACCGCGCTGGGAGAACCACGGGGCTGGGAGAACCACCGGGCTGGGAGAACCACGGGGCTGGGAGAACCACCGGGCTGGGAGAACCACGGGGCTGGGAGAACCACCGCGCTGGGAGAACCACGGGGCTGGGAGAACCACGGGGCTGGGAGAACCACTGGGCTGGGAGAACCACCGGGGTGGGAGAACCACGGGGCTGGGAGAACCACCGGGCTGGGAGAACCACCGGGCTGGGAGAACCACCGGGCTGGAGGACGTGGAGGAGGACGTGGAGGAGGACGTGGAGGCTAGGGGCTAATGGCTCTGTGCTTTCTGTTATTGTTCCAGAATGAATAAAAACTCTGCACTAGAACTGCAGGAGCCGATGGGGGGGGCAGAGGAACAGAGGAAGGAGGAGCCAGAGGAGGAGCAGGATGGTGATGTGTATGAGGCTGATCCAGAGGAGGAGGAGGAGGAGGAGGAGGAGCCTCTCCCGGAGGTGGTGGAGCCAGTGGAGGAGCAGTCTGGGGAGGGCTCTGCAGCCGGACCCTTCCTGAATGACCAGGGTTCTGGGGAGCAGTGGGCAGACTACTCCAGCTACGCCGTCCCCGGGGAGGTCATGACAGGTCAGGTCATGCCTCCGGTCCAGGAGATGAAAGAGGAACACCTCATTCTGTAATATCACCTTTCTGATGTTGTTTTAAAAGTGATTCCTCATCTGGCAACATCTCTAAAGATTTAATGAACAAGTCAAAGATAGATCAATTAACAATTAAGTTCCACTGGAGGATTTGCTTTAGCAGCTTGTGGAAGGGCTGTATGATAGATAGGGTTTGATAGCTCATGTCTATGAAAGCAGTGCTCAAAGCTTCTTTTGCACCTGTAATTTCCAAAGAGATGACAGTATTGCTGTGCTTCTTTATTTTTGATATGATGAGAATTTATATTAATTAGATTTAACCAGTGGCCTTTATACTCATCACTATGTATGTATTATGTATTGTGTTTGTTTTGATACTGTAAAACAGTTACTCAGTGCAGTATTATTCACTTAAAGATGGAGGGATGGTTTCCTGGACTGTGTTTTAGACACATGACTTCCCTGTTGTAAATGTCTTCAGTGGTCACCATTATACATATCTATCTACTTATTTCTGTCACCTGCGTGAAAATGAGAATTGGATGAATAATGAAATAAACCAGTATGACAAATAATGGTTGAATCAATATGTACTGTAAATAAATGCTTTAACATGTCAAATATTTTCTTACACTGTAGTGACGGCATGAGAGGGCAGCATGGATACAATAATACATGCTTATCAGATAATACATTAATGACTTTTTTAAGGGAGAGAAGCCATTGATGCTCGAGAGACACCGACACTCAAGCCGTGTCATCAAATGTCTCTATCATCCACCCAGCAGGTCCTCGGGGGCAGCCAGCCTGCAGTCCTTCACCACAGAGGGCGGAGGGCATATTGTTTTGGGCAACAGGCTATGCTACTGTTTTACTAGTGGAGATAGGAAGTGAGGGGTCCCCAGTGTGTGTTCCTGAAATACCCCAGGGTGGAGTTACATCCGTGCGTTGAATATTTCCCTCTACTTTATCTGTAATGGTCCAGATATGTACTGTAATCAGATGTGTAAACCATGTACTCAGAAATCTGTCTTCTGATATCTGGAAATTAGCTTTATGTCTTTAGAGTGCAATATTGCTTGTTGAATGAGATGCCTTTGTCCGGGCGTTATAAATTCGGCCCTTTGTCCTTTCTGGATGTCATGGTTGTCATCAGATTAAATCAAAACAACTGACAACTTGAACTGCAAAATGGTAAGCCAATTTGTGTAGAGCAATACCCATTCCACCAACTTCACACTCAACATGGCTTCCTTGGGTCCTTCCTTGGGTCCTTCCTTGGGTCCTGAGTAACACACCTGCTGAATCTGAACAGTACTTCAGTACGGTAACAGTAACAGTACCCGCTTCTCAAGACAATGTAAACACAGACATCCAGAGACTCCTCCCATCACACGGTAGACCAGTGTCAGTTCTGCACATGCCCTGTAACTCATAACAAATTCCTTATAAAGGCTTTTGAGTATTATTACATGTTTATTAAAGGAGTAGTTCGGTATTTAGGCTAACGACAGACTGTGCACTCATGAGATAATATCTCAAGATGCACAATTCGTCAAAGTTTGTATATGGACGTTGTATATGGTCGCAAATAACCTTATAACAGGGATTAAAATGCACTAAATAAAATGAATTTACTCATACAGGATACTTGAGATAACTCCATTCCAGCTACCCAGCTCCACGTCTTGTGTGTGTCAACGGGAGTAATGACCACATTCTGCGTGATGCCAGAGAAGGTTCATTCCAGTGAGTCCGGTCCAGGTGTTGTGTGTGTCCTGCCCCAGTTTGCAGGTTGCTGGTGCTCTAGATTGGCTTGACATGCAGACCCGGTCGGGCACTCAGCACACTGTAGTGGCTCGGTTCGGTTGATCTGGGATGTTTGGGCTCACAACAGACTATCGTCACACATCAGATTGAATTCACCGTTAGCCTACCACAGGGTTCTCAACGTAGGAGCCAGCACAACCACACAACCTTGTTAAAATGAGGACGAGAAATACAACAGAATAGAATAAAAGAACTTACTTTATTACAATTGCGGCAAAGGGACAGTTACGCAGACACACAAAGGGTATCTGAATAAGCGCACTCCCCGTCGGTCGGGAGAGCATATTTATACTGGCTAGGATGCTATGCTTGTTCCACACCTCGTGACTACATGTCTGAGTACCTGATTGGTTGAAACTACTGTCTATCATGTTGGTCATATGAGCTCACTCCTGTCTAGCCGAGATGGATAAGGATGTTCTGTTAATTACATTTTTGCTGCAACATGGACAGGCGTTTCTTTGTTAGTTGGCCTTGGCCGTCAGCTTATCTGCTACGAACAGAGATAATAACACTTTTCATGCGCACGATGTGTTCTGGAAAACTACAGAAGTGCACAGCAGTATTGGAGCTTAACTTAGGCCTACATAGAGACAGGCCTTGCATTTCAACAACCATAATAGCACTTTATCAAGAATACCTTTCACAACACTGGGCTGCCTTTACAGTTAGATGGACACATAAACTATTTCACTATTCGCTGTCAAATGTCTGTCGTTTGTTTCAACTTCCCATTCGGGTCACATGACGGTCCGAAGTATGACGTTGGCAGCAATAATAATATAACTCGACTCTCCTCGACTAGTTATTTTGTCAAAATAAAAGTTTTGCAAGACACGGCTATTCATAGCTCTAATCTACCCGAAATTCTCTCTGGGTGATTATTACATGACCCTTGTTTAATATGAAGCGGATTGTGGTTAAATGTAACGATCTGTCTTTTGAAACGACTCCGCACTGAAAAGGGATTTGGACTTTTATTTTGAAACGTCCGTGTGATGTGTTGATTGCTGGGAGCGTCTCATCAGAATCACGGGCTGGGAAACATACAGGCTGCTACTGACCCATAACCAGCTGACATGGTGAGTCGGTTAGAAACCCCTCTATAAGAATAATATTCACTATCTAGAATAATATTCACTATCTAGAACACATCTAACGTGAGCGACTGAGCCCACTTTTTGAAATTGTAACATAAGTAGGAAAGGTTATGCTACCTGATGATAGCTAGGCTAGCAGTGCTAGTGCTAGTGTAGCTAGGGTTAGGGTTAGCTGATAGCTAAGCTAGCAGTGCTAGTGTAGCTATGTATCAGTGCTAGTGCTAGGTTAGCTAGTGCTAGGGTTAGGGTTAGCTGGAGGCCTTAGCTGACATTTACCAGCTAGCATTCAATCACAGCTATTTTAGTTGGCTGCATTGTTTGCTATGTGGTCTAAAGTTAGGTCAGTTATTTAGGGGCTAGCTTAGTTAGTTCACGTCGTTAGATAGCGGATTTGCTTGCGACAAGTTGCCCCTCCAGTTCAAGTCCCCTGGGGGTTAGGGTTAGGGTTAGGGTTAGGGTTAACCCTGGGCTGGGTTAGGGTTAGGGTTAGGGTTAACCCTGGGCTGGGTTAGGGTTAGGGTTAACCCTGGGCTGGGTTAGGGTTAGGGTTAACCCTGGGCTGGGTTAGGGTTAGGGTTAGGGTTAACCCTGGGCTGGGTAAGGGTTAGGGTTAACCCTGGGCTGGGTTAGGGTTAGGGTTAGGGTTAACCCTGGGCTGGGTTAGGGTTAGGGTTAGGGTTAACCCTGGGCTGGGTTAGGGTTAGGGTTAACCCTGGGCTGGGTAAGGGTTAGGGTTAACCCTGGGCTGGGTAAGGGTTAGGGTTAGGGTTAACCCTGGGCTGGGTAAGGGTTAGGGTTAGGGTTAACCCTGGGCTGGGTAAGGGTAAGGGTTAGGGTTAACCCTGGGCTGGGTCACGACCATCAACACATCTCAAATGAACGAGCTGTTGAGTTATTAGTCCAGTTTAGTCCCTATGTGTGTGATTGAACTTGTAGACTAGGTCTAGTCCAGTTTAGTCCCTATGTGTGTAACTGAACTTGTAGACTAGGTCTAGTCCAGTTTAGTCCCTATGTGTGTAACTGAACTTGTAGACTAGGTCTAGTCCAGTTTAGTCCCTATGTGTGTAACTGAACTTGTAGACTAGGTCTAGTCCAGTTTAGTCCCTATGTGTGTAACTGAACTTGTAGACTAGGTCTAGTCCAGTTTAGTCCCTATGTGTGTAACTGAACTTGTAGACTAGGTCTAGTCCAGTTTAGTCCCTATGTGTGTAACTGAACTTGTAGACTAGGTCTATTCCGCATTGGCAGGCAGACCCCTGATCCTATGTGTGTGATTGAGCTTGTAGACTAGGTCTGTTCCGCACTGAGGCAGACCCCTGATCCGTGCACCTTCTCTTTCAGAGTTTTCTTGGTGGTTTGTTCGGCCCCTTGTGTGAAATCGATGTCCTCCTGAATGATGCGGAGTCCAGAAAGACCGCTGAGCTCAAGACGGAGGATGGGAAGGTCGAGAAGCACTTTCTGTTCTACGATGGAGAGTCAGTGTCCGGGAAGGTACGCGCTGCCTTAGCTAGTAACCCTAACCCTGACTCACTATCTGTTCTACGATGGGGAGTCAGTGTCCGGGAAGGTAGGCGATGCCTTGGCTGGTCTGAAACCTCAGCTGAAGACTCACTATCTGTCTGTCTGTCACTTACTGATCAGGACAATAATAGACATTTCATCCCCATCAGTTTTGTGCTATGATTGCATACATAGGCTATGGGAAACAAACCCACGACCTTGGTATTGCAAGCACCACAGTTCAACTCTAGGTTAGGGAATATCATATTTTCCAACAGTATTATCATGGCTATCACAAGCCTGTACGTGTCTGATAATTGATAATCAGTTGGTCTGTTTCTTCAGGTCAATCTGAACGTGAAGCAAACTGGGAAAAGACTGGAGCACCAGGGAATACGCATCGAGTTTGTGGGCCAGATCGGTGAGTCCAGCCTGACAGCCTGGTAGAAGGGCCGACCACTTTGAATCCACACACTTTCTCCACAGCTGCTAGTTGCTTCTCAAACCAGACGCATTGTGAGTTGTTGTGCAGGCTTAGCTGAACATGTGCTGGTCATGTGGACGCCGAAGTCCACGCTAGTTCTGACTGCGCTAGACTATCCTCACAACGGGCTTATCTGCCTTATCTGGTATCCTCAGTTGACACGACAAAATTCATTAGTTCAATTGTGTTACTTTGTAGATTCAAGATTCAAGATCCGTTGTGTGTTACATCCACCATACAAGACGAGTATAATAGAGTAAAGTTGTTGGGTTTGGGCTTCCCAGCCTTGCAGCGACAATAACAATAAAATACAAGATAATAAAATGAAAAGCAATGCAATATCATACATTAGAGCAGATGATCTGTGTGTTTAGGGCATCAAAATTCAAATGTGCATTGTTGCATGTTATGTTTATGCTTATTTTGGATCGCCATTAGACAGCTAATCTCCCCCGGGTTCACAAAACGCCAGTGTGTTTGTGTATGCACAGGCTGTGTGTGTGTGTGTGTGTGTGTGTGTGTGTGTGTGTGTGTGTGTGTGTGTGTGTGTGTGTGTGTGTGTGTGTGTGTGTCACAGCCAGACACGCAATAGTCTGTTAGTGCCCATTGTTTGAGAGAGAGAGGGGGAGGGGGAGGGTGTGGGCGTTCTGTTGAAACTTTTTTTGACCTTGCTTCCCTCACAAGGTAGGCTGTTTTGCAGATGGCGTGTGTTCCATCTCTCTCACACACTGTAGTAGTTCCACAGAGCTGACATGCTTTAGATCTACGCACTGCAACAGTGACTTGGTTTAGGTTTAACGAGCATTTGACAATGACTTGGCCGTCACTGATGGGTCGTGACCGCTGACTAGAAAGCATTATCGAAATTCCCCGATGTCATATTTACTGAATATCATCTGATTCTGATGGCTGGCTGATGGAAAGGGGCACCCCTAGTTTTGGGGTACTGGGTTAGTAAATCCACTTCATCCAGAAGTTAGAAGGAAAGTCTCTTGCTTTGCTCTCAAAACATCCTGAGGTGAAATGTTGTGTTGCAGAGCTGTTCAGTGACAAGAGCAACACCCATGAGTTTGTGAACCTGGTGAAGGAGCTGGCTCTCCCCGGGGAGCTGACCCAGAACAGGAGCTACGACTTTGAGTTCATGCAGGTGGAGAAGCCCTACGAGTCCTACGTGGGAGCCAACGTCAGACTGAGGTACGGTAGGCTCATTCACCTCAAACACATTATATACACAAATTCACACGCCCACACACATGTATTATTTACCAGGGTCTGGAGCCCCGCCCACCGTGCTGTTTCCTGTGTATTTCCTGCAGGTACTTCCTCAAGGTGACCATAGTGAGGCGCCTGTCTGACCTGGTCAAGGAGTATGACCTCATCGTCCACCAGCTGGCCACCTACCCAGACGTCAACAACTCCATCAAGATGGAGGTTGGCATCGAGGACTGCCTACACATAGAGTTTGAATACAACAAGTCCAAGTAAGTTCTCTCTAGTAAGTTCTCTCTAGTAAGTTCTCTCTAGTAAGTTCTCTCTAGTAAGTTCTCTAGTAAGTTCTCTCTAGTAAGTTCTCTCTAGTAAGTTCTCTAGTAAGTTCTCTCTAGTAAGTTCTCTAGTAAGTTCTCTCTAGTAAGTTCTCTCTAGTAAGTTCTCTCTAGTACTGTAAGTTCTATCTAGTAAGTTCTCTCTAGTACTGTAAGTTCTATCTAGTAAGTTCTCTCTAGTAAGTTCTCTCTAGTTAGTTCTCTCTAGGAGGAACAGAAGCTGCATAGAACCTGGCCCTTGTTCAGAACCAAACTCATTTCCTATCTCGACCCTACAGAGAAAAATAGGACTTGACAACTTGCATAGTATTATTCCACCTTTTCAGATTCACAGAACCCAGTGTTAGTGTACATGGATCTGGACTGGGCCTTGGACAGTCAGAATATTGGTTGTGTGTCCCCAGCATGGATGTATTAATAGAACTGGTGACGGTGACTACATTGACGCCTCGTTCTTGAGTGAGACATTTTGAACAGGCCACCGACCCCTTTTCACATGCGCAGCTGTGCTTTTCTCATGTTTTAATCACGTGATTTGTTGACCCGGCCGCGTCCACTAAGTTAACATGTTCATGTGGATGTTTAATGCGCGTTCAGCGCTCTCCCCGCTGTATTGCATGTCCCTGCATTAGCATTGTTAAGTGAAAAACAAAATGATACAAATAATAATTGCATGGTGCAAACCCGTCATGAACGCGGCGGGGTCTGAGAAAAGCACAACTGCTCATGTCAAAAGGGGCGGATTCGGCAAGATGGCGCTGATGAAAATGTTTGAGGAAGTAAATGTCAGCCTGTCCCCTCGGTCCCCAGGTACCATCTGAAGGACGTGATCGTAGGAAAGATCTACTTCCTCCTGGTGAGGATCAAGATTCAGCACATGGAGCTGCAGCTCATCAAGAAGGAGATCACTGGACTAGGTGAGACCAGCAGAACTATGCTGGAATAGGTGAGACCAGCAGAACTATGCTGGACTAGGTGAGACCAGCACAACTAGGCTGGACTAGGTGAGACCAGCAGAACCATGCTGGAATAGGTGAGACCAGCAGAACTATGCTGGAATAGGTGAGACCAGCAGAACTATGCTGGAATAGGTGAGACCAGCACAACTAGGCTGGACTAGGTGAGACCAGCAGAACCATGCTGGAATAGGTGAGACCAGCAGAACTATGCTGGACTAGGTGAGACCAGCAGAACCATGGATAGATGAAGAACGAGTCACTGAGGAGTTCATGGAGTTGTTTTCTCACTTCACCCACAGAGATAGAGCTGGGTATCGAGTCGAATTTCAAGAATCGATTCGATTCCGATTCACAAGGTTTGGAATCGATTATCACGATTCAATTCGATTCGATTCAATATCGATTCGGTTAGTGTTACTAAAACCAGTTGTTTTTTTCCTGTAACCTTAATTACATGACTGCCAAGTTATGCAACACATCAATACTAGGGCTGGGTATCGATACTGATTTCCAAAAATGAATGAATGAATGAATCATTGAATTAATTAATGAACTATTCATTCCTTCATTTATTCATTCATTCATTAAATGAAAGATCGATTTTGGGATTCATGAATCGATTCTGAATCATTTGATTCAGAATCGATGAATCGATTTTTTATACCCAGCCCTACACAGAGCACAACTCATGTCTGGTCATGTGACCCTCGTCCACAGGGCCGAGCACAACCACGGAGACGGAGACGGTCGCCAAGTATGAGATTATGGACGGAGCCCCTGTGAAAGGTACTGGATAACAGCTGGTCCCCTCAGGGCCCCTCAGGGTCCCATTACTGCACATTAAATGTCCTTCTTCAACCAGCGTTTCCTCCATCAGAGGCATTGGCGTTGAATCATAGATGAGCATTTTACTCATATTTCCTGTTGTATTCATTCAGTTCATTGTGCCTTGTTCAAATTGGGTTTTTGTGTGTAAAAGAAACAAACAACCTTTGTCTTATGTTTGGTGGTGTTTTAATTTGTTGGATGTGATGGTTATGGTTGGCAATGGCAGTTTTCCCTTGGTCCTAATGCTTGTGGTGTTCCTGCAGGAGAATCCATTCCCATCAGGCTGTTCCTGGCTGGATATGACCTCACAGCCACCATGAGAGACGTCAACAAGAAATTCTCTGTTCGCTACTTCCTGAACCTAGTTCTGGTGGACGAGGAGGACAGGAGATATTTCAAACAGCAGGTACACACACACACACACACACACACAGACACACAGCAGGTAGACACACAGACACACAGCAGGTAGACACACAGACACACACACAGACACACAGCAGGTACACACACACACACACACACAGACACACACACACAGACACACAGCAGGTAGACACACAGACACACAGCAGGTAGACACACAGACACACACACACAGACACACAGACACACAGCAGGTAGACACACAGACACACAGACACACAGACACACACACACACACACACACACACACACAGACACACAGACACACACACACACACACACACACACACACAGACAGACACACACACACACACACACACACAGACACACAGACACCCGGCTTGCATTTGCTGTACACTGGCTGACCGTAACACAGATTACAAAGACACTGCAAACATCAGGTCCAGAGTACTACTGTACTGCACATGTACATTAAGACCTGTTCTCTGTGTCAGCATCCAAGGTCACCTGGGTAGAGAACACGTTGCATGTTGTTGATCTGACCTGTCTGCTCCTCTCTCTCTCTCTCTCTCTCTCTCTCTCTCTCTGCTCCTCTCTCTCTCTCTCTCTCTCTCTCTCTCTGCTCCTCTCTGCTCCTCTCTCTCTCCCTCTCTCTCTCTCTCTCTCTCTCTCTCTGCTCTCTCTCTCTCTCTCTCTCTGCTCCTCTCTGCTCCTCTCTCTCTCTCTCTCTCTCTCTCTCTCTCTCTCTCTCTCTCTCTCTCTCTCTCTCTCTCTCTGCTCCTCTCTCTCTCTCTCTGCTCCTCTCTCTCTCTCTCTCTCTCTCTCTCTCTCTGCTCCTCTTTCTCTCTCTCTCTGCTCCTCTCTCTCTCTCTCTCTCTCTCTGCTCCTCTCTCTCTCTCTCTGCTCCTCTCTGCTCCTCTCTCTCTCCTCCTCTCTCTCTGCTCCTCTCTCTCTCTCTCTCTCTCTCTCTCTCTCTCTCTGCTCCTCTCTCTCTCTCTGCTCCTCTCTCTCTCTCTCTGCTCCTCTCTCTCTCTCTCTCTCTCTCTCTCTCTCTCTCTCTCTCTTTGCTCCTCTCTCTCTCTCTGCTCCTCTCTCTCTCTCTCTCTCTCTCTCTCTCTCTCTTTGCTCCTCTCTCTCTCTCTGCTCCTCTCTCTGCTCCTCTCCCTCTCTCTGCTCCTCTCTCTCTCTCTCTGCTCCTCTCTCTCCCTCTCTCTCTCTGCTCCTCTCTCTCTCTGCTCCTCTCTCTCTCTCTCTGCTCCTCTCTCTCTCTCTCTCTCCTCCTCTCTCTCTGCTCCTCTCTCTCTCTCTCTCTCTGCTCCTCTCTCTCTCTCTCTCTGCTCCTCTCTCTCTCTGCTCCTCTCTCTCTCTCTCTCTCTCTCTCTGCTCCTCTCTCTGCTCCTCCCTCTCTCTCTCTCTCTCTCTCTGCTCCTCTCTCTCTCTCTCTCTCTGCTCCTCTCTCTCTCTCTCTCTCTCTCTGCTCCTCTCTCTCTCTGCTCCTCTCTCTCTCTCTCTCTGCTCCTCTCTCTCTCTGCTCTCTCTCTCTCTCTCTCTCTCTCTCTCTCTCTCTGCTCCTCTCTCTCTCTCTCTCTCTCTCTCTGTCTCTCTCTCTCTCTCTCTCTCTGTCTCTCTCTCTCTCTCTCTCTGTCTCTCTCTCTCTCTCTCTCTCTCTCTCAGGAGGTTGTGTTGTGGAGGAAAGCTCCTGAGAAGATGAGGAAGCGTAACTTCCACCAGCGCTACGAGTCTCCTGAGCCCCGGCCGACCGTCACGGCGGAGCAGCCTGAGATGTAGGACCAGGACCGTCTCCCCAGGACCACCAACACCGAGACCCACGCTGATTCTGCTGAACGCTAAGCCAGAAGAGACGAGGGCGCCAGGATAGATAACGAGCCAGCCAGTCATTAGCTTCCCCTGCCCTCCACCGTCCCGGGTGCCAGCGTGCCTCCTGCCACACCTGAAGAGACTGGGTCTCCACCGACGGCCGCTGCTAGCTTTCTATCAGCAGTCTGGAGGGACTCCTCTCCTCCTCGTCTGACTGTCCCCAGCCTAGACACCCCCGGACTCCTCTCCTCCTCGTCTGACTGTACCCAGACTAGACCCCCCCGGACTCCTCTCCTCCTCGTCTGACTGTACCCAGACTAGACCCCCCCGGACTCCTCTCCTCCTCGTCTGACTGTACCCAGCCTAGACACCCCCGGACTCCTCTCCTCCTCGTCTGACTGTACCCAGCCTAGACACCCCCGGACTCCTCTCCTCCTCGTCTGACTGTCCCCAGCCTAGACACCCCCGGACTCCTCTCCTCCTCGTCTGACTGTACCCAGACTAGACACCCCCGGACTCCTCTCCTCCTCGTCTGACTGTACCCAGCCTAGACACCCCCGGACTCCTCTCCTCCTCGTCTGACTGTACCCAGCCTAGACCCCCCCGGACTCCTCTCCTCCTCGTCTGACTGTACCCAGCCTAGACCCCCCCGGACTCCTCTCCTCCTCGTCTGACTGTACCCAGCCTAGACACCCCCGGACTCCTCTCCTCCTCGTCTGACTGTACCCAGCCTAGACACCCCCGGACTCCTCTCCTCCTCGTCTGACTGTACCCAGCCTAGACACCCCCGGACGGGAGACAGCGTCTGTCCTCTATTAGAGCACTCTGTTTCTGGCCCTACTCCCTCTGTAAAAGATGCACTTGATTCGGCCCAGCACTGGGATACAATCACAACTCTAATACTTGTAAGGAAAAGTCTCCGTGTGCGCAGGCAGACAGGCAGAATGTGATGAGTTGTTATGTCATGTCTTATGCTGGCAGTGGGGAAGGTCTCAAAAGGTCAAGCTGTAAGGAAATAGGCATTCTTTGAGCTCCAGAGGTGCCATATTTATAATCCACTGCAAGATGTAAAAGATTTATATCCCTTAAGTTATTTAGTGTTGATGCTGTAGATTCACTCTTTGTCCATTTCACGTGTCTTGCCATGCAGCAAGATGACAATGTGTTTATTTGTTTTCATTTTCAATGACAAATATACTGTATAATTAATAAATGATTTTACTTTTAGCATTGGATAGGAGGCACTACAAAAATCCCCTTTGAATTAAATATGCAACATTTTATTTGATATCAACGGTTCGTACTCACACTAAGACACTACCTGTAAACCATGACGACCAATGAAGATGTTCAAAATTCAACAGGCACTTAAACACTTGTTTAATATTGTCAGAGTAGATTGTTACTATCTCCCTCGCCAATACTCTTGAAACAAGGCTGCTCTTCAATCCTGTGACAATGTTTATGCTTCTTTCCTTCTGAACACTACACAGGCACTGTTTGCTTTCTGTTAAGTGCCTGTAAGATTATGGAAGAAACTGTTTTGCCAAATGCCACCTCCCCCCCCCCCACCTCCCCTCCCCACCATGTCCACCTCTACACTACCGTTGGTTTATGTATTTGGACGAACAATTTGTATATAACCTGCCTCGATATATCTATTCATCCGTTATTAATAAAAGATGCACATTTATACTGTATTGGAGTGGTGTTGTCTTTTACTCGTATTATTAGGTAAATAATATGGTCTTTGAGACACTTGTGGAGCTGTATGCGTCATGTAGATTAATGTTGAGTTTGCACAAAACTATTTTGTTTTAAGAAGGACGTTTCCCACATAAGGGTTCCCCAAGATTATTCAAAATGTGTTCATTGACGACGCTACCCTTTGACCCTCGGGGTCCTTCTTTAACAACTGTAGATTGACTTACTGTGACCGGAGACATGCCAGTCAGTACGATTCTAAATTTATCAAAATATTCCCCCCAAAAGTACATCATTTTCACGTTTAGTCGATTGCATACACAAATTAAATGAATATTCCTCAACGCACCACTACAGACAGAGTAATAATTAAATTCCCTCTCATATTCTCTGAATAATTGTTTTCAGGCATATTTTGGACCTCTATCAAAACAAGGGTCCTCCTCCACGTTGTATCCCAGAAGGAAGCTGATGACCGTCCTCTGCAGCGATGAGAGTGTCTGGAGCAAAATACTAAGAATAATGATACAACAAGGGACATCAATACTTATGAAACCCGGACAAGACAACATTTGTGGACAATAACTGGACCATGATGTCAGTCCACCGCTGTGTGTTCCTGTTCTCCCGGGTGTCGCAGAGAATACGCGCCGTGTCTGCAGGACACACAAACTCCCTGGTCAACCGGCCCGGACATGTTGGATCTATAGCATTAAATCCTCCTTCGACCTGTCCTGTGTCCCCGAGAAGAAGTCTTTGTTCTAGCAGCTCTTCCCGACCCCCGGACACCTCGCTGTTCGTCCCTCTGAGCCTGAAGAGCGGCCTGGCCGGGGACGGGAGTGTGGGGGTGGAGCTCACCAGGGCTCTGGATAAGAGTGCGTGAGAGATGGAGATGCTGTAATAACCTATCAGATGACCTGTTATACAGCTGTCATTATTGTTGTTTGTTCACATCTTAACGGTGTGGCTGGCTGTGAGCTGTCAACAGGGAAACGGGGGGATGTTTCTTATTGCCGAGTTTCTCCATTGGGTTAATTCTCAGTTTGACCTGTCTGTCTGTATTTCTCCCTTATGTAGCTTTCATTGTGTTTAATTACAGATTAAATGTCCTGTCTGGTTATCATGTCCTAAAGCCCTGTTATTTGTCTGTCTGGTTGTTATCATGTCCTAAAGACCTGTTATTTGTCTCAACAGGCGAACTTCTGAAAGTGTTGAATAAGTTCTACAAGAGAAAAGAGATTCAAAAGTTGGCTGCAGACCACGGTCTCGATGGTATAGAAAACAAAGAAAAATAATTGACTGATATGTTGATCTGTTGTGGCAAACTTGTTTGCCTGATATTGCCTGTAGTGATCCAACATACAGTGTTCGATCACAGCCATTCTCTGATCTGTCTGTCTGTCCCTCTACGTCTCTACCCACCTGCATGTCTGTCTGTCTGTCCCCCTGCGTCTCTACCCACCTACATGTCTGTCTGTCTGTCTGTCCCCCTGCGTCTCTACCCACCTACATGTCTGTCTGTCCCCCTGCGTCTCTACCCACCTGCATGTCTGTCTGTCCCCCTGCGTCTCTACCCACCTACATGTCTGTCTGTCTGTCTGTCCCCCTGCGTCTCTACCCACCTGCATGTCTGTCTGTCTGTCCCCCTGCGTCTCTACCCACCTGCATGTCTGTCCCCCTGCGTCTCTACCCACCTGCATGTCTGTCTGTCTGTCCCCCTGCGTCTCTACCCACCTGCATGTCTGTCTGTCCCCCTGCGTCTCTACCCACCTGCATGTCTGTCTGTCTGCACGCAGCGCGTCTCTTTCACCAGGCCTTCATCAGCTTCAGGAAGTACGTTCTGGAGATGTCCACCATCACGGCCGATCTTCACATCATCCTCAACGACATCTGCTGTGGAGCAGGTGACAGAAACGACAGCGATGCTCAATCTAATCACATCTGTCTCCGTCTCCCGGCTCTCTGTCCACTGACTGCATGTTTGTGTGGTGCTCTTGGTCCCCAGGGCATATCGATGACATCTATCCTTACTTCATGAGACATGCTAAGCAGATCTTCCCCATGCTGGACTGTATGGAAGATCTTCGCAAAATCAGTGATCTGCGTGTTCCAGCCAACTGGTGTGTACAGTGTACAGTGTGCTGCTTTCTATTCTCCACAGCCTTCAACATGCTGGGAGTCTGTTGAGATATCAGAGACTACAGGGATAGCTAACACATAATAGCCGACCATGTAGGCAACATCTCTGTAACTATCTGTGCACTCTCCTGTTAGTCACGTGTCTCTTATGAAGTATTTAGCCCATGTTTACTGCTCTGGAAATGTTCTTAGCCGGTAGACAAACATTTTCCTGGAGCTTGCTCAATCGTCTTGTTGAGAGAGGTCAGGGAAGAATTTTTACAGCTCTCTTTTCTGGCCCCCAGGTGAAACTGTTTTTTTGCTTCCCTCTGGAATATGTAGAGAGTGGGTCGTATGCCCTCCTCCCTTGTTCTCTGTAAAGCGCATTGTGTTGACTCTGGGTATGAAATGCACTATACAAATAAAGTTTGATTTGATTTGATTAGAGGAAGTTGAGGCCTAGATGTACACAGACAGGCTGGGGATTAAGCCCCCCCTCTCAAAATCAACACTTAATGGTAATTGACAAGCGGTGCTGGTTGGCAGGTACCCGGAGGCCCGGGCCCTTCAGAGGAAGATCATCTTCCATGCCGGACCGACCAACAGTGGGAAGACCTACCAGGCCATCCAGAGGTACCTGGCGGCCCGGTCGGGGGTCTACTGTGGGCCGCTGAAGCTGCTGGCCCATGAGATCTTTGAGAAGAGCAACAACGCTGTGAGTGACCTCTCTGCCTGACCTCTGAACTCTCTGCCTGACCTCTCTGCCTGACCCCTGACCTCTCTGCCTATCAGCACTCCTCCAGCAGGTCCGGACATGCTTATCCATCCAAGTATCTCTAGGAGCCCTCTAGAATCAAGTCTGCCCGTAATAGTATTTATATTATATTATGATCTAATAGGGAACTGTTATAGTGACTGTGTGTGTGTGTGTGTGTGTGTGTGTGTGTGTGTGTGTGTGGGTGGGGTCAGGGCGTGTCATGTGACCTGGTGACGGGAGAGGAGAGGACGTTTATGGACCCGGAGGGGAGGCAGGCTGGTCATGTGGCCTGTACCATCGAGATGTGCAGCGTCAACACGCCTTGTCAGTAGCTCTCCTACGGGGCATCGCTCCCCACACGCTAACACACTCCACACACGCTAACACACTCCACACACGCTAACACGCTCCACACTCGCTCCACACACGCTAACACTCCACACACGCTAACACGCTCCACACACCCTAACACGCTCCACACACGCTAACACGCTCCCCACACGCTAACACGCTCCACACACGCTAACACGCTCCACACTCGCTCCACACACGCTAACACTCCACACACGCTAACACGCTCCACACACCCTAACACGCACCACACACGCTAACACGCTCCACACACCCTAACATGCTCCACACACGCTAACACGCTCCCCACACGCTAACACGCTCCACACACGCTAACACACTGCACACACGCTAACACGCTCCACACATGCTAACATGCTCTACACACTCCACACACGCTAACACACTCCACACACTCCACACACGCTAACACGCTCCACACACGCTAACACACTCCACACATGCTAACACACTCCACACACGCTAACACGCTCCACACACGCTAACACACTCCACTCACGCTAACACACTCCACACACGCTAACACACTCCACACACGCTAACACGCTCCACACATGCTAACATGCTCTACACACGCTAACACGCTCCCCACACGCTTACACGCTCCACACACGCTAACACAAACACGCTAACATGCTCCACACACGCTAACACACTCCACACATGCTAACACACTCCACACACGCTAACACGCTCCACACACGCTAACACAAACACGCTAACACGCTCCACACACGCTAACACGCTCCACACACGCTAACACGCTCCACACACGCTAACACAAACACGCTAACACACTCCACACACGCTAACACGCTCCACACACGCTAACACGCTCCACACACGCTAACACAAACACGCTAACACACTCCACACATGCTAACACGCTCCACACACGCTAACACGCTCCACACACGCTAACGTGTGTGTGTGTTTGTGCAGATGAGGTGGCTGTGATCGATGAGATCCAGATGATCAGAGACCTGTCCAGAGGCTGGGCGTGGACCAGGGCGCTGCTCGGTCAGTAACACCCACCGCTGCACCGTTACACAGTTACCCTACTGTTACACAGTTACCCTACCGTTACACAGTTACCCTACCGTTACACAGTTACCCTACTGTTACACAGTTACCCTACTGTTACACACTTACCCTACTGTTACACAGTTACCCTACTGTTACACAGTTACCCTACCGTTACACAGTTACCCTGCCGTTACACAGTTACCCTACTGTTACACAGTTACCCTACTGTTACACACTTACCCTACTGTTACACAGTTACCCTACAGTTACACAGTTACCCTACCGTTACACAGTTACCCTACCGTTACACAGTTACCCTACCGTTACACAATTACCCTACAGTTACACAGTTACCCTACAGTTACACAGTTACCCTACTGTTACACAGTTACCCTACTGTTACACAGTTACCCTACTGTTACACAGTTACCCTACTGTTACACAGTTACCCTACCGTTACACAGTTACCCTACCGTTACACAGTTACCCTACAGTTACCCTACTGTTACACAGTTACCCTACAGTTACACAGTTACCCTACTGTTACACAGTTACCCTACTGTTACACACCTATGAGCTGTTACCACACTGCTATAGCTACAGTATGGGATGGTAGAGCACACTGAGAAGCTATACAGACCAGATAGACGTGACTGATCGTCTTGCTCTATTCTATGTCACCATAGAGGGTGAAAACGCAACTCGCTGAATGATCTTTCCTCTGAAGATGTTTCTTGGTTTTATAATTCTCTAAATGCTTTATGATGATCCATCTCTCCTGTGTGTGTAGGTCTGTGTGCAGAGGAGATCCATGTGTGTGGAGAACCTGCTGCCATTAGCTTCGTCACTGAGCTGATGTACACAACAGGAGAGGAGGTAGAGGTGAGTCTGGGTAATGTAGTCAACAGGGCTTGTGCCTTTTTTGTCAAGCATGTATAGTCTCATTCCTGAAAAAGACTAAAGCCCAATTTATGCTTCGTTGAGCAACACTTTTAAAACCGACACTTTTGACGTCATGGGTGACACTTTTTTGTGGAAAAAAAGTGTCGCAGAGGGCTGTCGCGCACCAACGTTTTTTCTAATGTCCCTGACTCCGTCACATATTGTCGCTCAAGTGTGATTGGATAGCTGGATAGAAGGCTCGTGCGTTGCCATGGATATGCTTGTTCCGCAGCCCTGTTTTAGTTTTGCTGTCATGTGACGTTAGTCTGTCATGGAAGGAGTAGAGGAACGTCTCTCCCAGCTTGTGAGGAGATATCCCATCTATACAACTCATCCCTGAGCAGAGGAACGTCTCTCCCAGCTTGTGAGGAGATATCCCATCTATACAACTCATCCCTGAGCAGAGGAAGGTCTCTCCCAGCTTGTGAGGAGATATCCCATCTATACAACTCATCCCTGAGCAGAGGAACGTCTCCCAGCTTGTGAGGAGATATCCCATCTATACAACTCATCCCTGAGCAGAGGAACGTCTCTCCCAGCTTGTGAGGAGATATCCCATCTATACAACTCACCCCTGAGCAGAGGAACGTCTCTCCCAGCTTGTGAGGAGATATCCCATCTATACAACTCATCCCTGAGCAGAGGAACGTCTCTCCCAGCTTGTGAGGAGATATCCCATCTATACAACTCATCCCTGAGCAGAGGAACCTCTCTCCCAGCTTGTGAGGAGATATCCCATCTATACAACTCATCCCTGCCCCTTCAGAGATGCCCAATTACTGAGGGG